>NC_090447.1:10494853-10800389 GCF_031143425.1 Pleurodeles waltl | reverse complement strand
CACAACGGTGACAGATAACCTACCCGCTATATTACAATTCCCATAAACTATAATGGGATATAGATTTCACCGGATTGGGATATTCATCACGATTGTGACAGAGTAACCCGTTCACCAAGTTCTAAATCAGGCCACCAATATGTACACAGCGGTATCTTTTTTATCAAAACATTATTTATCGTCCAAACATGCTGCCATCTCAGCATTGGCCACCAGGTGGCAATGTGTCCCTATAAATCAATTACAGTTACCCAACATTCTCGTGAATAATGCTCATTCCTTTCGCATGTGCCAAATTGTTCCAGGATGTTCGCCTATTTACAACTCATATTTAGTTTTACAGATTTTCTGAGACTGATAATATGCCAGCCCTTCTCTATATTTAATTTAACCCCTTCGCTGCCAGGCCTTTTCCCCCTCCTGTGGCGAGCCTTTTTTTGGCTATTTGGAGCAGTTCGCGCTTAGGCCCTCATAACTTTTTGTTCACATAAGCTATCCATGCCAAATTTGCGTCCTTTTTTTCCAACATCCTAGGGATTCCAGAGGTACCCAGACTTAGCCAAAATACAGTGAAAATGTTTTTTTTTTTTTTTTTTAAATCGGAAAAAGGGGCTGCAGAAGAAGGCTTGTGTTTTTTTCCTTTAAAGGGCATCAACAAAGAGTTTGTGGTGCTAAAATCACCAGCTTCCCCGCTTTCAGGAACAGGCAGACTTGAATCAGAAAACCCAATTTTTCAACACAATTTTGGCATTTTACTGGGACATACCCCATTTTTACAATTTTTTGTGCTTTCAGCCTCCTTTCAGTCAGTGACAGAAATGGGCATGAAACCAACGGTGGATCCCAAAAACCGCAACATTTCTGAAAAGTAGACAAAATTATGAATTCAGCAAGTGGTAATTTGTGTAGATCCTACAAGGGTTTCCTACAGAAAACAACAACTGAAAAAGAAAAATATTGAAATTGAGGTGAAAAAAACAGCAAATTTTCTCTACGTTTTACTCTGTACCTTTTTCCTGCAATGTCAGATTTTCAAAAGCAATATACCGTTACGTCTGCTGGACTCCTCTGGTTGCGGGATATATAGTACTTGTAGAGCCTAGGTACCCAGAGCCAATAAATGAGCTGCACTCTGCAGTGCGTTTTCATTCTATACCGGGTATACAGCAATTCATTTCCTGAAATATAAAGAGTGAAAAAGAGTTATCAAGAAAACCTTTGTATTTCCAAAATGGGCACAAGATAAGGTGTTGAGGAGCAGTGGTTATTTGCACATCTCTGAATTCCGGGGTGACCATACTAGCATGTGAATTACAGGGCATTTCTCAAATAGATGTCTTTTTTACACACTCGCTTATATTTGGAAGGAAAAAATGTAGAGAAAGACATGGGGCAATAACACTTGTTTTGCTAATCAATGTTTCACCAAGTCTCCTGATAAAAATGATACCTCACTTGTGTGGGTAGGCCTAGCGCCCGCAACAGGAAACGCCCCAAAACGCAACGTGGACACATCACATCTTTTGAAAGAAAACAGAGGTGTTTTTTGCAAAGTGCCTACCTGTAGATTTTGGCCTCTAGCTCAGCCGGCACCTAGGGAAACCTACCAAACCTGTGCATTTCTGAAAACTAGAGACCTAGGGGAATCCATGATGGTGTGACTTGCGGGGCTCTGACCAGGTTCTGTTACCCAGAATCCTTTGCAAACCTCATAATCAGGCTAAAAAAACACATGTTCCTCACATTTCTGTGGCAGAAAGTTCTGGAATCTGAGAGGAGCCACAAATTTCATTCCACCCAGCGTTCCCCCAAGTCTCCCGATAAAAATGATACCTCACTTGTGTGGGTAGGCCTAGCGCGCATGACAGGAAACGCCCCAAAGCGCAACGTGGACACATCCCATTTTTTTAAAGAAAACAGAGGTGTTTTTTGCAAAGTGCCTACCTGTAAATTTTGGCCTCTAGCTCAGCCGGCACCTAGGGAAACCTACCAAACCTGTGTATTTCTGAAAACTAGAGACCTAGGGGAATCCAAGATGGGGTGACTTGTGTGGCTCGGACCAGGTTCTGTTACCCAGAATCCTTTGCAAACCTCAAAATTTGGCTAAAAAAACTAGTTTTCTTCACATTTCGGGGACAGAAAGTTCTGGAATCTGAGAGGAGCCACAAATTTGCTTCCACCCAGCGTTCCCCCAAGTCTCCTGATAAAAATGATACCTCACTTGTGTGGGTAGGCCTAGCGCCCGAGACAGGAAACACCCCAAAACACAACGTGGACACATCACATTTTTTTAAAGAAAACAGAGGTGTTTTTTGCAAAGTGCCTACCTGTAGATTTTGGCCTCTAGCTCAGCCGGCACCTAGGGAAACCTACCAAACCTGTGCATTTTTGAAAACTAGAGATCTAGGGGAATCCAAGATGGGGTGACTTGTGGGGCTCTGACCAGGTTCTGTTACCCAGAATCCTTTGCAAACCTCAAAAGTTGGCTAAAAAAAAAAGTTTTCCTCACATTTCGGTGACAGAAAGTTCTGGAATCTGAGAGGAGCCACAAATTTCCTTCCACTCAGCGTTCTCCCAAGTCTCCCGATAAAAATGATACCTCACTTCTGTGGGTAGGCCTAGCGCCCATGACAGGAAACGCCCCAAAACGCAACGTGGACAAATCACATCTTTTGAAAGAAAACAGAGGTGTTTTTTGCAAAGTGCCTACCTGTAGATTTTGGCCTCTAGCTCGTCCGGCACCTAGGGAAACCTACCAAACCTGTGCATTTTTGAAAACTAGAGACCTAGGGGAATCCAAGATGGGGTGACTTGTGGGGCTCTGACCAGGTTCTGTTAGCCAGAATCCTTTGCAAACTTCAACATTTGGCTAAAAAAACACATGTTCCTCACATTATGGTGACAGAAAGTTCTGGAATCTGAGAGGAGCCACAAATTTCCTTCCACCCAGCGTTCCCCCAAGTCTCCCGATAAAAATGATACCTCACTTGTGTGGGTAGGCCTAGCGGCCATGACAGGAAACGCCCCAAAGCGCAACGTGGACACATCCCATTTTTTGAAAGAAAACAGGTGTTTTTTGCAAAGTGCCTACCTGTAAATTTTGGCCACTAGCTCAGCCGGCACCTAGGGAAACCTACCAAACCTGTGTATTTCTGAAAACTAGAGACCTAGGGGAATCCAAGATGGGGTGACTTGTGTGGCTCGGACCAGGTTCTGTTACCCAGAATCCTTTTCAAACCTCAAAATTTGGCTAAAAAAACTAGTTTTCTTCACATTTCGGTGACAGAAAGTTCTGGAATCTGAGAGGAGCCACAAATTTCCTTCCACCCAGCATTCCCCCAACTCTCCTGATAAAAATGATACCTCACTTGTGTGGGTAGGCCTAGCGCCCGTGACAGGAAACGCCCCAAAACGCAACGTGGACAAATCACATCTTTTGAAAGAAAACAGAGATGTTTTTTGCAAAGTGCCTACCTGTAGATTTTGGCCTCTAGCTCGTCCGGCACCTAGGGAAACCTACCAAACCTGTGCATTTTTGAAAACTAGAGACCTAGGGGAATCCAAGATGGGGTGACTTGTGGGGCTCTGACCAGGTTCTGTTACCCAGAATCCTTTGCAAACCTCAAAATTTGGCTAAAAAAACAAGTTTTCCTCAAATTTCGGTGACAGAAAGTTCTGGAATCTGAGAGGAGCCACACATTTCCTTCCACTCAGCGTTCTCCCAAGTCTCCCGATAAAAATGATACCTCACTTCTGTGGGTAGGCCTAGCGCCCGTGACAGAAAACGCCCCAAAACGCAACGTGGACAAATCACATCTTTTGAAAGAAAACAGAGGTGTTTTTTGCAAAGTGCCTACCTGTAGATTTTGGCCTCTAGCTCGTCCGGCACCTAGGGAAACCTACCAAACCTGTGCATTTTTGAAAACTAGAGACCTAGGGGAATCCAAGATGGGGTGACTTGTGGGGCTCTGACCAGGTTCTGTTAGCCAGAATCCTTTGCAAACTTCAACATTTGGCTAAAAAAACACATGTTCCTCACATTATGGTGACAGAAAGTTCTGGAATCTGAGAGGAGCCACAAATTTCCTTCCACCCAGCGTTCCCCCAAGTCTCCCGATAAAAATGATACCTCACTTGTGTGGGTAGGCCTAGCGGCCATGACAGGAAACGCCCCAAAGCGCAACGTGGACACATCCCATTTTTTGAAAGAAAACAGGTGTTTTTTGCAAAGTGCCTACCTGTAAATTTTGGCCTCTAGCTCAGCCGGCACCTAGGGAAACCTACCAAACCTGTGTATTTCTGAAAACTAGAGACCTAGGGGAATCCAAGATGGGGTGACTTGTGTGGCTCGGACCAGGTTCTGTTACCCAGAATCCTTTTCAAACCTCAAAATTTGGCTAAAAAAACTAGTTTTCTTCACATTTCGGGGACAGAAAGTTCTGGAATCTGAGAGGAGCCACAAATTTCCTTCCACCCAGCATTCCCCCAACTCTCCTGATAAAAATGATACCTCACTTGTGTGGGTAGGCCTAGCGCCCGTGACAGGAAACACCCCAAAACACAACGTGGACACATCACATTTTTTAAAAGAAAACAAAGGTGTTTTTTGCAAAGTGCCTACCTGTAGATTTTGGCCTGTAGTTCAGCCGGCACCTAGGGAAACCTACCAAACCTGTGCATTTTTGAAAACTAGAGACCTAGGGGAATCCAAGATGGGGTGACTTGTGGGGCTCTGACCAGGTCCAGAATCCTTTGCAAACCTCAAAATTTGGCTAAAAAAACAAGTTTTTCTCACATTTCGGTGACAGAAAGTTCTGGAATCTGAGAGGAGCCACAAATTTCCTTCCACCCAGCGTTCTCCCAAGTCTCCCGATAAAAATGATACCTCACTTCTGTGGGTAGGCCTAGCGCCCGTGACAGGAAACGCCCCAAAACGCAACGTGGACAAATCACATCTTTTGAAAGAAAACAGAGATGTTTTTTGCAAAGTGCTTACCTGTAGATTTTGGCCTCTAGCTCGTCCGGCACCTAGGGAAACCTACCAAACCTGTGCATTTTTGAAAACTAGAGACCTAGGGGAATCCAAGATGGGGTGACTTGTGGGGCTCTGACCAGGTTCTGTTAGCCAGAATCCTTTGCAAACTTCAACATTTGGCTAAAAAAACACATGTTCCTCACATTATGGTGACAGAAAGTTCTGGAATCTGAGAGGAGCCACAAATTTCCTTCCACCCAGCGTTCCCCCAAGTCTCCCGATAAAAATGATACCTCACTTGTGTGGGTAGGCCTAGCGCCCATGACAGGACACGCCCCAAAGCGCAACGTGGACACATCCCATTTTTTGAAAGAAAACAGAGGTGTTTTTTGCAAAGTGCCTACCTGTAAATTTTGTCCTCTAGCTCAGCCGGCACCTAGGGAAACCTACCAAACCTGTGCATTTTTGAAAACTAGAGACCTAGGGGAATCCAAGATGGGGTGACTTGTGGGGCTCTGACCAGGTTCTGTTACCCAGAATCCTTTGCAAACCTCAAAATTTGGCTAAAAAAACAAGTTTTCCTCACATTTCGGTGACAGAAAGTTCTGGAATCTGAGAGGAGCCACAAATTTCCTTCCACCCAGCGTTCTACTAAGTCTCCCGATAAAAATGATACCTCACTTCTGTGGGTAGGCCTAGCGCCCGTGACAGGAAACGCCCCAAAACGCAACGTGGACAAATCACATCTTTTGAAAGAAAACAGAGGTGTTTTTTGCAAAGTGCCTACCTGTAGATTTTTGCCTCTAGCTCGTCCGGCACCTAGGGAAACCTACCAAACCTTTGCATTTTTGAAAACTAGAGACCTAGGGGAATCCAAGATGGGGTGACTTGTGGGGGTCTGACCAGGTTCTGTTAGCCAGAATCCTTTGCAAACTTTAAAATTTGGCTATAAAAACACATTTTCCTCACATTATGGTGACAGAAAGTTCTGGAATCTGAGAGGAGCCACAAATTTCCTTCCACCCAGCGTTCCCCCAAGTCTCCCAATAAAAATGATACCTCACTTGTGTGGGTAGGCCTAGCGCCCGCGACGGGAAATGCCCCCAAACGCAACGTGGACAAATCACATTTTTTGAAAGAAAACAGAGGTGTTTTTTGCAAAGTGCCTACCTGTAGATTTTGGCCTCTAGCTCAGCCAGCACCTAAGGAAACCTACCAAACCTGTGCATTTTTTAAAACTACTGTAGAGACCTACGGGAATCCAAGATGGGGTGACTTGTGGGGCTCTGACCAGGTTCTGTTACCCAGAATCCTTTGCAAACCTCAAAATGTGGCTAAAAAAACACATGTTCCTCACATTTCTGTGGCAGAAAGTTCTGGAATCTGAGAGGAGGCACAAATTTCCTTCTACCCAGCGTTCCCCCAAGTTTCCCGATAAAAATGATACCTCACTTGTGTGGGTAGGCCTAGCGCCCGCGACAGGAAATGCCCCAAAACACAACATGGACACATCACATTTTTTCACAGAAAACAGTGCCTACCTGTGTATTTTGGCCTCTAGCTCAGACGGCCCCAGGGGGGGCAGAAATGGCCTAAAATAAATTTGACCCCCATCCCCCTCAAACCCTCCCCTGCCCGGGAGCGACCCTTGCCTACGGGGTCGCTCCCCCTGCATGACATTGTCGCCAAAAAACAAATCCCTGGTGCCTTGTGGTTTCTGCCCCCTTGGGGGCAGATTGACCTAAAATCGGCCAATCTGCCCCCAAGGGGGGCAGAAATGGTCTAAATACAATTTGCCCCCCAGGGGAGCGACCCGTGCCTAATGGGTCGCTCCCCATCTCTAAAAAAACAAACAAACAAAAAAACAATTTGCCCTGGCTCCTAGAGGTTTCTGCCCCCTAGGGGCATATCGGCCTAATAACAATAGGCCGATCTGCCCCCCAGGGGGGGCAGAAATGGCCTAAAATAAATTTTCCCCCAAGCCCCCCAGGGAGCGACCCTTGCCTACGGGGTCGCTCCCCCTGCGTGACATTGGCGCCCAAAAAAAAAATCCCTGGTGCCTTGTGGTTTCTGCCCCCTTGGGGGCAGATTGAGCTAAAACTGGCCAATCTGCCCACAAGGGGGGCAGAAATGGTCTAAATACAATTTGCCCCCCAGGGGAGCGACCGTTGCCTAATGGGTCGCTCCCCATCTCTAAAAAAACAAACAAAAAAAAAACCACAAAAAACAATTTGCCCTGGCGCCTAGAGGTTAAAATAAATGTGCCCCCCCCCACCCCTCCCAGGGAGCTACCCTTGCCTACAAGGTCGCTCCCCTTGCGTGACGGCCCAAAAAAAAGATCCCTGGTGCCTAGTGGTTTCTGCCCCCTTGGGGGCAGATTGACCTAAAATCCACTAATCTGCCCCCAAAGCGGGCAGAAATGGCCTAAATACAATTTGCCCCTCCAGGGGAGCGACCCTTGTCCAAGGGGTCACTCCCCATCTGTAAAACAAAAAAAAACAAAAATCCCTGATGCCTAGTGGTTTCTGCCCCCCTTGGGGGCAGATCAGCCTAATCAAAATAGGCTGATCTACCCCCCAGGGGGGCAGAAATGGCCTAAAATAATTTCCCCCCTCCTCCAGGGAGCGACCCTTGCCTAAGGGGTCGCTCCCCTTGCGTCAAATTCACGTAAAAAATTAAAAAACGCCCTGGTGTCTAGTGGTTTCTGCCACATCAAAATAGGCCAATCTGCCCCCAAGGGGGGCAGAAATGGCCTAAATATAATTTGCCCCCTAGGGGAGCGACCCTTGCCTAAGGGGTCGCTCCCCACCTAAAAAAAAAAAAAAACATAACAAACAGAAAAAAAAAAAAAAATGATCCCTGGTGCCTAGAGGTTTCTGCCCCCCAAAAAATGCCCCCCCCCTGGGAGCGACCCTTGCCCAAGGGGTCGCTCCCTTATGTCCATGTAAAAAAAAAAAAAATCCCTGGTGTCTAGTGGGGTTTCAAAAGCCGGATTGCAAGCAATCTGGCTTTTGAAACCCTGGGAGAGACTTCAAAGGGAAGGAAATACATTTCCTTCCCTTTGAAGCCCCTTGGGCCTCCCCCATGGGATTGAAAGAGAAAAGCTTTGCATTTCTCTTTCAATCGCGCTGGAAGCAGAGCTTCCAGCACGATGGGGGAAACCCTGTGACTAATCAGCGCGTGCTCGCGCGCTGTCACAGGAGGGGCTGGGGGGGTTGCGGGGGGTGTAAGGGGAAGGGCTTCCCCTTCCATACCTGACTTGGGGGGGTGGGGGAACCCCACAGAGGGAGCGCTAGCGCTCCCTCTGGGCTCTGTGACCAGGACGTAATGGTTACGTATTGGGCACAGAACAGATTAAAAGCCCCCCCTCCAAAAGACTATGGCCAAGATTTACAAAAGTTATTCAAAATACATTGCAGCGCCCAAAAATGCTATAGTGGGGAAGTGTGGCACAAGGGTTATAGTGGCAGACCCTGGTGCAGAGATCTGGCCTGGGACCAGGGTTCAATTCCCACCTTGGTGGGTCTTGGGCTCAATTCCCTTGGACCAGATAATTCTCTCCTCTGTGCCTCATCTAACTAATGGGTCCCACTCTGTCACTCTGGGCAATAGCTTGCTCAATCTCCACAAGGCCCCTGCCAGCACTTGGATGCCAGGCTTTACCCTGGGGGTGTCCAGGAGTGGGCTCCTCACAGGAAAAAGCCAGGAGGGGTTCCACAGTGGTATGTGTACAGCACCTTGAGACCCTAACAGGTGAGTAGTGCGCTATACAAGTATGAAGTTTACTGCATGAGAGGTAAAGGTGAGGCATTTTATTTACATAGTTAGTTTTAACCAGTGCAATACAAACAACACATAAAAAGGTAGTGAGATTCAATATAAAAGCTCAGTTAAAAAGTGCCTGTTTACCTCAAGATGATGGGTGGCCTGATAGGTGCTCTAAATATTGCACCCTGCTCGCTGTTTACCAGGCCTCGGTGTGCCAGAATGCCTTAGAGGGGAGACTTGTGGAGGGGCAGAGTGCTGTGTGTCAGTCAGAGGACCATGTTTGAAGATACACTGCACATAGGGACTTATTCAAGCGCCAAAGCTCCAGTGCTTCCCAGTCCCGGAGCAGCTGCCACAGCAGAAGCTGTTGGGCATCGTCTGTACCAGCGCGAAGGACTTCACCAGCTGGCAGGGCAGATGCGGATCCTCTGAAAAGGAGGCAGCACTGCCTTGTCCGTGTTCGAACGTAGTTCATTGAACAGTGTTTAAGCGGGCAATCCCTTTACCCTTAAGGTGTGCACAAGTACAGAGGGAATGTGGCACATCCCCCAGACCATTGCAACAAAGACGGCAGCTGGCAGGAGTTTGAGCCCTGTGCCAGCAGAAGGTGTAGTGCAGACGGTAGAACACCCAGACGGTGCTTCAGAGGTTTCTCCTTTGTATGTTTGGAGTATCTTTGGCCGAAATCAGTTTGAGGACCAAGTGTGTGAAAAGCGTTAATCTTCATCTAGGCATGGCCATGTTTTGCAAATATGGCTTTCACTTCCACCAGTGATAAACGTTTGATTGTTCACCCCCCCCCCAGTTTCTTAAAGACTGCGTGAGTGGTAGGGATACCCCAAACCCCGGATAGCGCAGTGTTTGCGCGAGATCCCTGAAGAAACCTTCTCGAGGGAGATGGGACACTGCATCTCTAGCCAGGGTAGATGGCTCACGGTTCCTGATCTTATGCCCGCTAACTATGAAAGCTCCTTCCGTAGCCAGAGACTGCTTCCTTAAGCCAAACTGCAGCTGGATCTGCGCTGCCAAGGCCTAGTTTGAAACAAAGAACATAGGGCCATATGTACAAACACATTTTCTCATAGACACAGAATGGGTAAAACACTTTGCTACATCTGGCCCATAATTCTTTAGGCCTTGACCACAATGTTACCCAGTGTTTTTGAATCCCTGCCTCTCGGCACTTCACTACCGTAGGTAGATGGGACCTATGGTACCAACGTGGCTTTAGCTGTTGGCAGCAGCTTGGCTGGAGCAACCCAGAGAAGAGGTTCCCACGTTCCTGAGTGTTACTGCCCGTGCCATCCATTTCCTTTTAATCTCTCCTCTCTGCGTGCTGAACTGGCCTCCCTCAGTAATGATTATACCCAAATATGTATAGTTGGCTGCTGCCCGGATTTGATTGTTCCCTAGATAGCAAAGTCAAGGTTTTCTTCCTTCTGCTGCTTATTGTAAATGTTTTAGTCTTCTCAAGACTCACTTCCAGAAAGGTTTCCACTGTATAGACCTGTATTGCGCTGAGGATGTGTTGCAGGCCTACCTGCGTATGGCTGGTCAGCACCACATTGTCTCCATACAGGAGGCTGGAGAGTGACCTTTCCCCCAATTTAGGGAAATGTGAGTTACAGAAATCAAGTTCCTGCATCAGATCGCCATATAAAGTTTGAAAAGTGTTTGGGGGAGGACGTACCCCTGGTCTAATGCTTTGGTGCTTGGAATTCGCCTGAAGAGATGTGTGCCCTCACCCAATTTCACCTGCACCCGGTTTTCTGAGTGGAGCAAAATGAACATATCCAGCTGTGGCCACGGGTTATCCCAGTCCGCCAATTTCCTTCAGAGTCTGCGGCTGCCTATGTTTTCAAATGCTGCCCTGAAATCGATGAAGCTTAGATGGAGGGGCTGCTTGGAAGACCTCACTTTATCTATAAGCATTGCCATGGCTAAGATGTTGTTTGTTGTGATGGTGGCTTTAGAGAACACGGTTTGGTTGAATGGAATAATTGCGTTTGTTGATGCCCAGAATTCTAACTCATTTTAGGCAGGGATTTGTGTCCACTTTAATGTATTGGGGTGATAACTGAGCCCTTTGAAGAAGCTGGGAGACTCCCAGATGGTCTGATTTCTTGAAATCGTGGGTCTAGCATTGCTGCCCAATATTCTGCATGTTCCTTGAAGAGGGCCAGCGGAACGCCATTTGGTCCTGGGGCCCCTTCCGCCCGCTTTGTGTAATTTGTTACTTGTTTATCGCTGTATCAGATAGCCAGGGCTCCAGTAGGCTGACTTTAGCTGCTGCAGAGGTGCTGCTGCCTGATATATCCGTGGGCAGGATGCCTTCACTGCAGTACTTACCGGCTTGGACGCAATCTGCCAGTTGAAGTAAGACTTCCAGAACTCTGCCCAGGCCTCTTCTGAGATGTGCAATGATGTGCCCCTGTTAACTATGCCCCAAAGCAGGTGTTGTTATTTGCCTTAATGTTAGTGAATAACTTTGCCCAAAGTTCATCTTCGCGGGACCCACTGGCAGATAATTTTAGTATTTTGAGTATGCATTTCTGATGGCTCAGTAGAAGGTAAAGATGTGGCCCTCCAGTGATCTCAAAGGGCTTTTTATGGCCCTTTTAAGTTGTTTCAGTTATTTGTTCAGCCCTGCAGAGGCCATAAAGATTGACTTAGAAGTTGGGTTACTTCCAATGTTGACTGACGTGGAGAAGATGTTGAGCTGATAGTAGACCCTTTGCCAGCTAGAGTACCCCCTCCATCATTGCCAGCAAAGTTTTAATTCTCTTGAAATTGATTGTGAAGCTGGAGTGCAAGGCTTCTTCTGTATGTTCCAAAGTGGGAGCAGATGCTAGTAGGGGCATCTCCGGTTGAGATTGGTCGCCGTCTCCATAGTCCCCCCGCTGGAATGAGGAGATGCAATGAAAACATGAGAGGGAGACACAAGTATGGTCTTGTGTCGAGTTGGTGGTTGCTGAGCAGAAAAGAGCCTGCGGATGGAGAGTCCTCCCTGTGCAGTGACCCAGCTGAGCGGTCCCTTTATGGGGTGAAGCGCATAGCCTTTAAGCACACACACTGCACAGGGACGCTGGCTCAGCATCATGAGTGCTCCTCCTCCCCTCAGTGCTCATCTGTCTCTGCTGTCGTCTTCTGCTTCCCCGCGGTCCAGAGCGTTCAGCTAGTGTATTGATACAAGAAACAGTTCTCAGCACAAACCCACATTTTCGTCAATAGTGTAGTAGGAGCGCCATGGGCCATTGTGCAAGCAAGGGAAACGGGACCCAAGGTTCCAATGCACCTGCTGCACCACTGAAAGCTGTACCCCTGATTTGTGCATAGAACTGCTAGTGCTGCAGTGCACAAATTTATTTTTCACCCGTGCAGTGTTTATGTATGATGGCGGTGGACTGTTTGCGAGATTTGTTATAAAACTGAAAGGGGAAGAGTTTCTGAGCTCTCATTAATCTGGTCTGTATGTACAGGTTGTACCTGGAGTCTAAGTTAACCCGGGGTATATCATAAATGTATTTAAATTCATAAAATACTTTGAAGAAGGCTGAGAAAGGTCACCTGTGTGACTGGGTTACAGCTCCTGCTCACAGTGACTCCTACTGCTGCTCTCTGTGGGTGAAGCACCTGGGAATCACCGGCCTTCCAGCTTTCATTATCTTAACTTTTAAAATGCGCCCAGGAACGCTCATGTTGGTGATGTGTCTTTGAGACAATCCTGCTAAACTCTATGCATCTCCACTGCCTATATCACATTTCTGAAACCCAGTCCAAGGCACTCTGATGTCCTACGGGGAAGGAGTAGTAAAGGCACTCTTGCACCATGGAGGCACCTTCCTGCACAAAAACAATCCTGAGAGGCGTAGTCCTCTTGCTGTGCGTGCTGCAGGATGAAGGACACATAGAAGTGGAAGTAACAAGGAGAAATAAAGACATTTCACCTCCTTACAGCACACCTGGGGAGGTGCAGCATTTTGATGTATTGCCAGGTCTACCAGTAATGGTAAATCAAGGAATGGGCCATCACCTACGGGTGGATGCGTGAGACCACCCACGCTCCACCCACTGAACGCCTTCCTAGGGCAAAGTAAGGCAATGCAACAATTTCCGCAGTGTTAACGCCTAGAGGCTCTTCAGCTCATTTCCACTGGTGGGTCCAATTAGGACCTTACTCACATTCTGATCCATGAGACTCCTGCCCATTGACAGAACCCCAGAGTTTATGCTCTCTGCTTGTCTTTGAATACTTTTCACCCTAAGGTCCCCCAAGAGGCCTCTTCATCCTTAGACCCTGTAGCTCTTACTCACTCTGACATGGAGCATTAAGGGCCATGTGGTCCCATGAGTCTTCTATTTATCATCAGCTCCACTGGTGGTCTTGTCACTCCAATGCCCTGAGGCACCAACTTTCCACCAGAACTCCAAACCTCCTGCTCAACTGCAAGATCCAAGGGCTCCTACGCAAGCACACGGTCTGCAGCAAGGGCCATGCTCAATTTAAGTCCTAGAGTTTGCTGATCTCCAATAAATTCAGGCTCCTGCTGACCGTCAGTTTCCAGTTTTTGCTACTCATTTCTAGGTCCCCAGGTTATTAGGCCACCATGTGTGCTCTGGCACTCAGCCACCTTGGACCCCTATATTTTGATTTAAAGTATATTTGGTGAAATAGGATTTATGAAAATCTGGTATGAATAGGGGAGGATAAAGTATATATTGCCGGTATATCACTCGACTTCTCTCATCCCTAAGGAACTTTTCAGAGGTATCGTCCTATCAGTAAATGTTTACACTTCACTTAATATTTTGGTTCATTGTTTAGCTATTCATACCAATTTTTTCATTTCCAAAAAATAAATTAAATACATACTTTTATTTAGAGAAAATAATACAATGTTAAAAAAGTAATGAAAGTATATACCCAGAGGTTGTTAGAAAAAATATGTGTGAGAAGGACTTAACCTGGCAATGAACATTCCAATGGAAATAAATATATGTTAGAAGGTCAAATGGTTCATCCACCACCAGCTTAACCAGTAGCAACAGAAAAGCAAACCCTGTGCCACCAAGAGAAATACAACAGTGTGGAGAATGATTCCTGCAAGCGGTGTGTCTACCTGCAGGTCCAATGATCAGAGCCAAGAGCAAGGAACACAGAAAGAGAATTGATGGAAATGTAAAAACAAGCCTTTGAAATGGCATTACCTTGGCACAGACACTCCCCAGTATAAACCTCTCCTGTCATAGGAAGGAGTAATGGGAACAATTGATAACGACCGCACCATACCACCAGGAAAAACACTCCCAGGATTCAGACAGCTAAAGGGCCTGGATGTAAAGACACTGTGCAGACTGAGGGTCAGAAGACCTGACCCTCCCATGCACACTGCACAACTGGATCACTCACTCACTGTCAGACCCTCAAAGAAACAGGTAATACCACCAGTGGGCATTGTAACGCTGCACAACTGGTTCATCACCACCAGACCTTCAGAGAGGTGACGTCACCAGTGGGCATTGTAACACTGCACCACTGGTTCATCCATTGCCAGACCTTCAGAGAGGTGACGTCACCAGTGGGCATTGTAACACTGCACCACTGGTTCATCACCACCAGACCTTCAGAGAGGTGACGTCACCAGTGGGCATTGTAACACTGCACCACTGGTTCATCACCACCAGACCTTTTGAGAGGTGACATCACTACTGGACATTGTAACACTGCACCACTGGTTCATCACCACCAGGCCTTCAGAGAGTTGACATCATCTGTGGACATTGTAACACTGCACAAGTTGTTCATCCACTGCCAGGCCTCCAGAGAGGTGACGTCACCAGTGGACATTGTAACACTGCAGAACTGGTTCATCACCCCAGACCTTCAGAGAGTTAACATCATCTGTGGACATTGTAACACTGCACAAGTTGTTCATCCACTGCCAGGCCTCCAGAGAGGTGACGTCACCAGTGGACATTGTAACACTACACAACTGCTTCATCCATTGCCAGACGTTCAGAGACGTGACTTCATCAGTGGGCATTGTAATGACATTGTAACACTGCACAACTGTTTCATCCACCACCGTACCTTCAGAGAAGTGACACTGTAAAAAACTGCCTGTTTCAATATTTAAAAACATAGAACTGGACTTCGCATAAAGAGGTGCATTTCCTGGCCGTGTGTGATTAATTGATCTGCAATTAATTCATTGGATTTGTCATCTAAATTGGCATTTTTTAGAAAGTGTTAAACTCCAAACACATTGTAAACAAACGTATGCTTCTATTTGTAATTAGAGATTTTCCACCTGATTTAATTACCGCCCACTAGTTTTTAAGGGTAATTGTGTTTCATGGACGGAGCTTGCGTGGCTCTCAGCTGGGGGCAGTTTCAGAGAACAGACTATTAGCATTCAGTGCTGCGGTCTAAACAGAGAAACCAAATACCCCTCGCGGTTCAATACTGATCGTGCCCTGCCATCTAGCGGCGGACCTGGGAACATGCTCGTCTAGTCGCCTGAAGCAATGGCTGACATCCTCCCTCCCTCAATGTGTGCCTCAGTTACTGAGCAGCGTGGGAAGTGTCCTTTCAGAATGAGTGAAGTCAGTGTGTCTGACCTTAAAGGTGGAGCTCTGAGCTCTTCGCTGTGTTTGAATGAGGCGAGTGAATGCCTCAGATGCTTAGTTTGAGCCTCTGGTCGCGAGGGGGGCATTGGGTGACCACCTGGCACTGAGGCCAATTCTGGACAGGACTGTAAACAATTCAGGACAAAGGGTCAAAATTCAGGACAAAGGGTCAAAATTCAGGACAAAGGGTCAAAATTCAGGACAAAGGGTCAAAATTCAGGACAAAAGGTCAAAATTCAGGGCAAAAATTCATGAACAAACGTCAGTTTTACAGACACACCCAAGAGAGGCCACGCCTCACTATGTTGTCTGTGCATTTATTTACTCTTTTTTTAACATAGCACTATTCATTCACTGTGGTGTTTTGTGATGGCCTCCTGGTGTGCTACATTCAGGTGTCACATTACGTCCTTGTCCAGTAGTAAATTAATGCCCTTCTGTACTGCGGCAACGCCATCACCCCTACCCAAACCTACCCGATCTTTCCTGAAGAGATGGTAACAGCAACATTTTGATTATGTTTCTGAACATTTTAAAATCCCTGGCAAACGGTTTGAGAAACATTAAGGTAATTAACTTTATGCTAGTTGAAACAAATTGAAAAAAAACATCTGGCTTACCCCAACCGCCCATGGACTTTCAACCTAATTTTTTTTTTGAGAGGCAGGGCAGATGGTGTGGGCGACAGTCTCACACCTAATGTCAGGATGTGAGGAACCCACAACTTCCTGCACTCTCACAGCACTAGAGTGTATGTCTGGGACTCTACATTTATCTCAGAAATGGGAGCCCGGACCACCAATCAAAGAGAATAAAAGAGGAGGATGAAATCGAGAGCAAATGGGAGATCCACGTCAAGTAATTCAAAGGGTTGTTGCTAAAAACTGGATAAATAAAGAAGAGAAGAACAAGGTGGGACAATTCCTAAAATCAGACAAGATGGGTCCACCAAGCCTATTCGAAGGTATTGGGTACCTGGGGAGTTGTCTCTGCACACAGGAGCGAAACAGAAGGAGCGCTGTCAAGTGGTTGAACAAGCAACACCCATCAACCTTGGCAAACTCTTCTGGTGCAATGGTCTGCTGTTAGTGCTTGTGAAGGGGGAGCAGGGGCCAGACCCCTTGCAAGGTTGTGCAAGGCAATTGCCCGCTTAGTCCATGTCTTTATATGGTTTTGAAATTGAGCAAAAGCCAAACTTGAGATCTGGGTTATCCCTAAGTGTCAAGTACACATGGAATCTTCAAAATATTTGGGATGTAAATTGCACAAACAAAATTTTAAAAATTTAAAATTTAATTAGTGTTTCATTAACATATGGCTCTGTTTACACCTTCATACACAATTAGATCTCAGATTGAACTAGGAACCAGTTACCTTTCGATACCTAGTGATTAATATCTACCATTCTTACACTGATTTCCAGGATGAAAATCACAGCAGAGCGAACGGTCCCTCCAAGCCCAGTTTGCTTTTTGGTCTTCTCTTCTGCTTTCTGTAGAGGCCACGTGGCACTAGTGAAGATGGTGGGCTACCCCAATGATAGTATTATTTTGCAAACCTTCCCCTGCTCATCCTTCATTCCTCCTTCAGACAGACCACACATCTGATTTGGTCGCTGCGGCGCCATCGGGAGCTCTTTCCACTCTAAAGCTAACTGTGACTGCGGGTGGATTAGGCCTTCTGGACTTAGAACGCTATTATTCAGCTGCACAGGTCCAATGGGTGGCTCGCTGGCTTTTTTCTGACCTCCCTGCATGAGATGGGGTTTACCAGTAAAGACTTTTAAGAAAGGCTTAATGTACTGCTCATTGTTTCCTACTGACCATTCTATGGGTCACCATCCGGGGTTATCATGCACAGCTTTCTCTTGCCTTGCTAGAACCTGTAAACTCACTGACACGAAGAAACCCTATGCTCCTGCACTACCTTTGCTAAGCCTTCCCACTCGCACAGAAAGGCTGTGCTCAGAGCAACTCCATCAGTGGCATGTTGCAGGTGTCTTAAAATTGGGGACTTTGTTTCTGAACAGTGAGCTACTAAATTTCCAAACCCTTGTGGCAGACTACCATCTTCACCCCGGTCAACTCCTTACTTACAACCACCTTAAATAATCATTAAATGCCCTATTTAATGTCTGCCACCTAGCACTAACCCTACAAGAGGTGTGCCAGAAGCTCTGTACCATAGGAAATGGTGGCAAACTGATAGAATGGGTGTACAGACCTATCCTGCAACATGGAAACCACTCCAGGTCTTCTCGTCATACTACCTGGGTGATTGATGTGGCCAAACCTCTGCAAGATATGGACTAAAATACTGGACTTTCCCCACAAAGTATCCCACAGCTGTCACTTTAAGTAAATTCATAGCGTTTCCTTGTGAATGCATTCTGCCCGTTGCTTGCCATTGGCCTTGTGGTTTGTAACTCACAATTTGTTGCTTTCAATTTGCTGGTTTTATTTGTTTTAGGCTATGCAGCTTGAATTTGTCCCTTCACTTGCCAAAACCTTATTTACAGTATCCTGCCGAGTGCTCCCTTTCTGTAAACAGGCCTGTAAATCCTGTTCTTATCTTATCATATTTGTTGTGCATTCAAAGAACAAAGTCAAATGTCAGACTCTTTCTTTGGTGGGAACTTAGTGTTTACTTTCCTTTCTCTGACTTCAAAGTGACAGGATTTATGCGACAATCTTGCTGGATACTGGGGTTAGGAAAGAGTTTTTTCTATCACATGACAACATTAAAATAAACTTCAGACTATATCAGAATTAGGAGTACAAATCAAGCACATTTTTGTTAATTCTGAACTGTGCTGGAAACAAATACCTTTACATGATTAAAACAAATCATTGCATTAGGTGATGCAATTTCCACACATCATCATCTGTGCACAGTATAGTTTGATTTGAAAAACTGTATATCTGTGCAAATGTAATGGTCATTTCAATAAAAAATGTGTTGTCTGTAAAGCCAGTGTGTTACCACACCATGCATACTCCACTCTGCTCTGCACCACTCTACACCACTGCACCCTACTCTGTATCACCCCACTTTACACCACTCCATGCCACTGCACTGTGGGACACTGCACTCTTCTCCATTCTGAAGCACTCCACATTATGCCACTGCACACTATGCCTCTCTACTCTACCCTGTACCACTCTACTCTATGCCAATGCACTTTACGCCTCTCTACACCACTGCGCTCTGCTC
This sequence comes from Pleurodeles waltl, assembly GCF_031143425.1. Taxonomy (NCBI): domain Eukaryota; kingdom Metazoa; phylum Chordata; class Amphibia; order Caudata; family Salamandridae; genus Pleurodeles; species Pleurodeles waltl. The sequence goes on along the minus strand of NC_090447.1, from coordinate 10,781,803 downwards.
CTCTGCACGCTATACCACTCCAGTCTAGGCAACACCAATCTAGTCCGTACAACTCCTCTCTATGCCACTCTGCAACACTGCACTGTACGCCACTGCAATCTAAGCTAAAACACTATATGCTAGTGCACTTTACTCTGTAACCCTCAATTCTATGCCCCTGCACTCTACAGCAATACACTGTACGTCACTCTAATCTACCCTGCACCTCTCCACTCTAAGCCACTTCACTCTACTGTGAAAAAATCTACTTTATGCCACTGCACTCTGTGCCTATTCATTCTATGCCACTGCACCCTACCCTGGACCTCTCCACTCTGTGCAACTGCATTGTACTCCAAAACAATCTATTCTACGCCACTGCACTCTATGCCACTCTGACCACTGAACTCTAGTTCAATGCACTCTACACCACTGCACGCTGTCACTCTACTCTGCAACACTGCACTGGCCGCCACTATACTCTACACCACTGTATTCTGTACTACTACATTCTGCACCAATACACTCTATTATACAGCACTCCATGCCACTCTACTTTGCCCCATCCCACTCTATGCCACTGCAATCTACACCAGTGCACTCTAAACAACTGAACTGTATGCCACTGCCCTTTACTCTGCACCACTGTGCTCTATGCCACTGTTCTCTGTATCACTCTACACCACTGCATTGACACTCTACTCTGCAATATTGCACTCTACACCAGTCTACTCTGTACTACTGCACTTTATGCCACTGCACTCTATGCCACTGCACTCTAGGCACTATACTCTAATCTGTACTGTACCACTCTACAATACTCTACCCTGCACCACTCTATGCCACTGCACTCCATGCCACATGAGTCTACTCTGCACTCTATGACACTGCACCACTCTGCATTACTGCACTCTCTGCCACTCTATAGTATGCCACTCTACTCCACTGCACTCTATGCTACTCTACCCCATGCCACTCTCTGCCATTGCACTCTGTGCCAATGCACTCTAAACAACTTCACTGTACGCCACTGCCCTCTACTCTGTGTCACTCTACTTTGCCCCATCCCACTCTATGCCACTGCAATCTACACCAGTGCACTCTAAACAACTGAACTGTATGCCACTGCCCTTTACTCTGCACCACTGTGCTCTATGCCACTGTTCTCTGTATCACTCTACACCACTGCATTGACACTCTACTCTGCAATATTGCACTCTACACCAGTCTACTCTGTACTACTGCACTTTATGCCACTGCACTCTATGCCACTGCACTCTAGGCACTATACTCTAATCTGTACTGTACCACTCTACAATACTCTACCCTGCACCACTCTATGCCACTGCACTCCATGCCACATGAGTCTACTCTGCACTCTATGACACTGCACCACTCTGCATTACTGCACTCTCTGCCACTCTATAGTATGCCACTCTACTCCACTGCACTCTATGCTACTCTACCCCATGCCACTCTCTGCCATTGCACTCTGTGCCAATGCACTCTAAACAACTTCACTGTACGCCACTGCCCTCTACTCTGTGCCACTCTACTCCACTCCATATCACTGCGCTTACACTTTACTCTGCAACATTGCACTCTCCGCGACTGTACTGTACACCAATCTACTCTGTACTACTGCATTCTACGGCACTGCACTCTATGCCACTCTACTCTGCATCACTCCACTCTACGCGACTGCACTCTACAGCACCATACGGTACTCTGCACTGCACCACTCTACACTATGCCACTGCACTCTCTGCCACGTGAGTCTACTCTGCACTCTATGCCACTGCACCACTCTACACTACTGCACTCTCTGCCACTCTATTGTATGCTAGTCTACCCCACTGCACTCTATGCCACTCTACTCTGTCCCACGCCACTCCATGCCACTGCACTCTACGCCAATGCACTCTAAACAACTACACCCTGCCCCACTGCACTGTACTCTGCACCACTGGGCTCTACGCCACTGCTCCTATGCCACTCTACTCCACTCCACACCACTATGCCACTAACTTTTAGCCATCCTGAACAGCAGGCACTCTGGTGTTTAACATGGCTAAAACACATTGGCAAAGCCAATAACTCTTGCGTAGGCGAGACCTATTGGCTTTGCCAATGTTTGTTAGTACTATGAGGTACAGAGGTCCCTGAAAGAACTGTGAATATGTAAGTCCTTATTTTAAACATGCATTTGATGCCTCGTCAGGGTAGTAAGCGCTATATAAATACAATTACAACATAATATAGGCTGCTACAAAATGCGCAAATACAGTTAAATTTAAAAAAGTGCTTCTCAAATACAGATTTGAATAATATACAGTTTATACCAAGTACTAACATTTTTATAACACTCCATTAAAACCACAAACACCATTACAGTACCTCTCTAAAAGAAAATATGTTTGCCATCAGAAAGTTTCAAGTGACTCCTTTGGTTAAAGTCAATGCAGGTTTTCAAGCCCCTTTGTACTTGCAGATTCACCAGTTGCCCACATTTACATGTCTTTAGGTAAGGAGACGCCCTGGCAAGAAGGCCTGTTTCTTATCTGCCTGCCCCTCCTCCCTCAGAGCACAGGAGACTCCCTGCCTTCCACTCCAGCTGGGGGAACTAATCTGCCAGTAATTTCACCCGCCGTCTGGTGCCTTTTTGGTGAAAGGCTGAAATTACGGACAAATGCCATCCGTTAAGCTTTTGCTCACGGACAGCGGACGGCAGGGTGAAATTACGGGCAGTCCGTGAAATTTACGGATGGGTGATCACCCTATCTGCAGCCCTGGGACTGAGCGCGGCTCCTGAGCATAACCTGGGCTTCGGCACTTACTTATTTCTGCAACTGCAGTAGGAGCGACGACGCATGCGCACACAGGGCCAGCCATCCGTTCCAAGGTCGCTGCTTCGGCAGCACTGCGCATTTCATGCATGGTTCTCACATGTCTATGGTGATACGTGTGATACATGCATTGTCACGCCTGAGGTGTCACACGGGCGTACACATTCACCAGGGTGCACAGCGCCCATTTTTTATTTACGGTGATAAAAAAAAGCAAACAGCCGAGCAGCGGGCCTCTAATAACAATAATAATAATGATATCAATACTACTGCTACTACTACTAATAATAATAATAATAGCAATACTACTACTACTACTACTACTACTACTAACAATAATAATAATATCAATACTACTACTACTACTACTACTAATAATAATATCAATCCTACTACTACTACTAATAATAATAATAATAATATCAATACTACTACTACTACTACTACTAATAATAATAATAATAATATTAATACTACTACTACTAATAATAATAATAATAATATCAATACTACTACTACTACTACTACTACTACTACTAATAATAATATCAATACTACTACTACTACTATTACTACTACTACTACTAATAATAATAATAATATCAATACTACTACTACTACTACTACTAATAATAATAATAATAGCAATGCTACTAATACTACTACTACTAATAATAATAATATCAATACTCCAACTACTACTACTAATAATAATAATAATATCAATAATACTACTACTACTAATAATAATATCAATACTACTACTACTAATAATAATAATAATAATATCAATACTACTACTACTAATAATAATAATAATAATAATAATATCAATACTACTACTACTACTAATAATAATATCAATACTACTACTACTACTACTAATAATAATAATAATAATAATAATACTATTACTACTAATAATAATAATAATAATAGCAATAATACTACTACTACTAATAATAATAATAATAATATCAATACTACAACTACTACTACTAATAATAATAATATCAATACTCCAACTACTACTAATAATAATAATAATATCAATAATACTACTACTACTAATAATATTATCAATACTACTACTACTACTAATAATAATAATAATATCAATACTACTACTACTACTACTACTACTAATAATAATAATAATATCAATACTACTACTACTAATAATAATAATATCAATACTACTACTACTACTAATAATAATAATAATATCAATACTACTACTACTATTACTACTACTAATAATAATAATAATAATAATAGCAATACTACTACTACTACTACTACTACTACTAATAATAATAATATCAATACTACTACTACTACTAATAATATTAGGAAAATGATGATCATAATAATAATACCAATGATAACAATAGTAATAATATTAATAATAATGGTAATACAAATATCAATGCCTATCATGAAAATAATAATACTATTAAAATGCCACTACTACTACTAATATTAATAATAATAATTAATATTATACTAATAATAATCATTCTTCTTCTTATTATTATTATTCTCAATCTTTTTCTTATTCGTATTATTCTTAATATTATTATTATTAGTATTATAATGACATAAGGACCAGGTGAGCAGAACGGGACGTGGGATGCAGGCAGGTACTTCAGGGCATAAGCTGGGAAGTGAGGAAGTGCGTCCAGAGTTTGACGGTAGGAAGAAGAAGCCGCCACGTAAAATAAAAGAAATAAGAGAATTTAAAAAAATCACCAGTCAAAGAAATAAACATTTCCCTGTGCCCCACAATCCAGAAAAAGCAGATGACTTTGGCAAGAGAAAATGACAGAAAAACCCTGCAGCCGAAATGCATGTGGAAAACCTGGTAATCTACATGTAAAAACTCACACGGCCTCACCATTAGAGAACAACAGCTAGAACCTGTGCTAAATCCTTGAGACATCGAAAAATAATAGAAGTTTATCACTTCCCATCCAAATAACCCCATGTAGAACACCTTAAAGCTATATGTGTATGACTGACTACCCCTTGTGACTTGGGGCCAGATGTACAAAATTCCGGGTTTGCGACTCGCAAATTGTGAGTCTGAGCGAGTTGCAAACCGGATGCAGGATGGTGTCCCTGACACCATCTGCGAGTCACAAGGGGGTCGCAAATACCCACCTCATTAATATTAATGAGGTGGGTCTCAATTTGCGACCCCCTTGCGAGTCGCTGCACTCACAGGGATGGTGGCCTGCTGAAGTCAGCAGACCTCCATGTCTGTGACTGTTTTGTCAATAAAGCAGTTTTTTTTTTCATTTTGCAGCCCGTTTTCCTTAAAGGAAAACGAGTTGCAATACAAACGAAAAAATTAAACATTTTTGTTTCATTTTTTCAGGCCCATTCACAAAGGGGAAGGGGTCCCATGGGGACCCCTTCCCTTTTTGCGAATGGGTTACCACCATACTGGTGATAAGTGTGAATTGCTTTACGACCGCGTTCGTGGTCACAAAGCAATTCTGCATTGCGATGCGAATCGCAAATAGGAAGGGGACAATCCTTCCTATTTGCGAGTCGCTTTCCCCATTTTGCGAGTCGGTAACCAGGTTACCGACTCGCAAAATGGGAATGGGCATCGCGATGTGCTTTTTGCATGTTGCAAACAGCAAAATTCGCTGTTTGCGCCATGCAAAAAGTTTCCTACATCTGGCCCTTGCACTCCTAAACTAGAGACCCAGGCCCAGATTTCCTAAGGCCTGGCATTGCCATTGCATCACGCACAGCTACGCGAGGTACTCGAAGGGCTTAAGTGATACTTATTAATCCACACAAGCCACCTTGCTTGGCTCTGCATTGCTCAGTAATTCCAGAATAATGCAAGGCGGCAAAACCTGCTGCTTTCCATTACTTTGCATTGGGAGATCATTCCTCGGGTGGAGTGTGAGTGTTTCCAGGCATCCACCCAGGGATTTTAGTGGATTTGCAGGTTTAATAAGGTTAGAAAATCTGGGAATGTGTCAGTATGCTATCCCAACAGAGGCCTAACAAGGAGAAATATGTTTATTTCCCTATGGTATTTCCTCATTCTACATGTGCTGCATTCTGCAGCCCAAACAGAAAGAGAAAAGTGCCTCTGAGGATTGTTTTTGTGCAGGACGCTGTCCCTTCCTTCACAAAAACAATCATGCCTATAATGGAGGCACGTTATATCATGGGACGAGAGTGCCTCTATTGGCACTAGGGAGCACTCAGTGCACCAGCGTACAGCGACCGCAAGAGTTCGCTGTATCTTAATAAATATTGCACATTCCTCCTCGCTCCCTGTGACGCAGTGCAGCAAGATGTCTTGCTGCCTTTTGTGGCATCAAATCTCAGTAAATCTGGTCCCCAATTCACAACAATATGCATGCCGATAGAAAGTGCAAATTCTCTCTGCCCAATTTAGTGCAAACAAAGGCCCTTCAAATACTCATGCAGTTCTATCAAGTGCTACACATCTCGGGTCAGAGTAGTGAATTCAATAACTGTTGGAGGTGTCCCTCTCTGCTGGGTTACCCCAAACCTTTTACCTTTACCCCCCCCCCACTTTGTTGCGCTCAATTAGTTTTTGTTGGCCTTAGGACTCTGTGACCTTTACCACTGCTAACCAGTGCTAAAGTGATTGTGCTCACTCCCTTAAACATGGTTTGAGTGGCATATACCTGATGTGCATATTTAATTTACTTGTAGGTCTTTTGTAGAGTGGTATACCGTGTGCCCAGGGCCTGTAAATTGAATGCTCCTAGTGGGCTTGCAGCACTTATTGTGCCACTCACTTAAGTAGCACCTTAAAACATGTCCCAGGCCTGCCATTGCAGCCTGAAAGCAGTGTCCCACTGCCATGTCGACTTAGCATTTAAACCCACTTACTAAGCCTTAAACACACCCTTTATCACACATAAGTCACCACTAATATAGGCCCTGGGATGCCCAGAGGGGAGGGTGCTGTGTAATTAAAAGGTAGGACATGCACTTTTAGGCTTTACATGTCCTGGTAGTTAAAAACTCCCAAATTCGTTTTTCACTACTATGAGGCCCACCTCTTCCACAGGATAACATTGAGGATTCCTTATTACATTTAATAAGCTGTCATTTCTAATTGAGATGAGGTAGATATGCCATGGCTGGTAGCTATGGAATTGTGATGACAAACTATCTTTAATGGTATGGTTGGATTTTTCATTATAATTTTGAAAATGTTAATTTCCTCCCCTTACTTTGTACCAACAACCTGTCTTGGATCACATGACTGGGATTCACTGGAAATTAGACTTTGTGAATTCTTCCAAGACAGTTGCACAATAGTGGGAGTAGCTGAACTTCATTGGGCCATCAACTGGCATGTTGAGGGGGGGGGCAGAGCTGAGCACAGACCCACTTGCACCTAAATAGGCTGTGTCCTGCCTTCTCACAATAAGCCTAACAACCCTGTATTGTCACTGCAGCCGGCTTTAGAGTCAGGGCACTCCAAGATCTTCAAAGAGCATTTCCATAAACTTTTCCCACCTTCTAGGAGCAAGGTACCAGGGTATAAAAATAGGACTTTCAGACCTACTGTTCAGTTCACTACTGGACCTGGGAAAGGACTCCAAGAGGACGGCCTGCTTCTGTGACCTGCTGTGCACTCTGCCAGACTGCTAATGTTCCTGAAAGGTCTGCCCTGCTGTTTGGATCCTGCCTTGAACCCTCAGAGGCCAGCTCTGCTGTGCACTCCTTTACCTACATCTGTACAAGCGACTACCAGAAATGACTCCATGGGCTAGTTTGTTGGCCTCCTGTTGAGAGAGACATAACAGGCTCCCACCTTTTGGAACCCAAACCTGGACCCAGCCTGCGTGTGTCCTGTATCCCCAAGAGGTCTCCATCAACTCCTGAACCCTTGGTTGTGGTGTTAAAGGTGTCCAGATAGCCATTTTCTAAAACTGAGGACTTAGACAAAATTTGGCCAAAAACTGCACTGAAAACTGGGATGAGACCAGGACCAACCTTCTCGCCAATTCACCTGAGATGCATCTCCGGTCAGATTGGCTTCACATACTCTTCCACTACGTTCTTCTTCACAGCAGAAAATCAGTTTCAGCAAAAGGGGTATCTGAATTCAATGAAAGTGTCTTCGGCTACACCCCTCTCCTTTGTCCTGCTGGAGATTTGTGACTTCCATTTTGGTGAATAAGTCTGAAGGTAAAAATCTTCACCGCAGCTTTGCTGCATGGCCATCCAACAGTGATGCTCTCTTCTTGGACACTCCTGCAGCCTTGCCCCACTGAACTTCTACCTTTTCAGACATTGTTCTTCAAAAAATGTTCTAAGACCAAAGGTAAGAGCTCACTGGGCCCAATCGGCTTCTTCTATCCAAACCATACTCCATCGTGGTTGGTCTTAACTTCTTACTTTGACCTAGTATTCTGCAACCAGGTATCCGTGGTTTAGGTGTTATTTTGAAATGTAAACATTAAAAATTCATAACTTAAAGTTTAGTCTATCTTTCTAAATTGGTTTCCAATTTTTCTTGTGTAGTGCTTTCACTATATTGCTGTCTGTGTGCAGCATAAATACTTTACACATTGCCTCTAATTTAAGCCTGACTGCTTTTTGTGAAAAGCTACAGATGGAAAAGCACAGGTTAGTTTAGTGACTTTTTGTGATTCATCCTGCCAGTGATTGTGGCTGTTGCTTAAGCAGAGCTCATACTCAGGAATTCAACAAATCAACTACTCACAGTAACGTTCACTGCATCACCACAAGGTGCATTGCAATGTCACTCTCACAGCGTGTTGGACTAATAGGCATGACTGCTGCATGGGTTTGTGTGCACAGTGTCTGAGAGGGTACAAGGGCTACTACCCAGTTGATAGAATTTCCCCCTTTGTATTTTATGTTCCCTGTATGGTCTGTCTGAGGTAGGTAGGGTATAAATATTATGACACTGTGCATATGCGACCAGGGAGTACACATAGCCAGAAGGCTCTGAATGGCAAGACGGCAATCAGACATTGGCCGATGGGCCTGTGGTTGTAAACAGTTGGTGGGTTTGTTTTTTTCATGTACTAAGAAGTTCAACTTTCTGAGCCATCTGCACCCTCACAGCAAGCGCACAGCGTGAAAGGCTGTTGGTACGTCTTGACTTATATCACTCTGAGTTAGGGAGCAAATACAACAGAAATTGTTGGACCTGGCCCTTTTTGCAGGGTCATCCCCAAACTTTTTGCCTCCTTCCTCCTATTTTTATCTGACCAGTTTTAGTTGGCTTTAAGACTCTGGGCACTTTACCACTGCTAACCAGTGCTAAAGTGCAAATGCACTCTATATAAATTGCATTGGTGATTGGGTTATCAATGATTGGCATATTTGATGTACTAGTATGTCTCTAGTAAAGTGCACTAGAGGTGCCCAGGGCCTGTAAATCAAATACTACTAGTGGGCCTGCAGCACTGGTTGTGCCACCCACATTAGTAGCCCTGTAAACATGGCTCAGACCTGAAACTGCAGTGTCTGTGTGTGCAGTTTTAAACTGTCAATTTGACCTGGCAAGCGTTCCCACTTGCTTGGCCCAAGCCTTCCCCTTTTGTACATGTAGGGCACCTCCTAAGACATACCCTAGATAGCCCCCTGGGCAGGGGTGCAGTGTATGTTAAAGGTGGGACATATACTGATGTGTTTTACATGTCCTAACAGTGAAATACTGCCAAGTTCGTTTTTAACTGTTGCAAGGCCTATCTCTCTCATAGGTTAACATGGGGGCTGCCTTCAAATATCTTTTAAGTGCAGCTTCCCTTTGGGAGCAGAGGGAGATTCGGAGTTTGGGGTATATGAAGTCACAATTTAAAAATATATCTTTTGGAAAAGTTGGTTTTTAGATTGTCAGTTTGAAAATGCCACTTTTAGAATGTGGGCATTTTCTTGCTTAAACCATTCTGTGACTCTGTCTGCTTGTGTATTCCCTGTCTGGGTCAGACTGACAGTAGGGCTGTTTGTGAATCTCCACTACGCAGTGACACAAATGGAGCTGGGGTGTGGCCGGCGTTTCCTGATGGGCGATCTCGGCTGGAGTGGAGGGAGGAGTGGCCACTTACACCTGAATGGGCTGTGTCTGCCCTCACACAATGCAGTCTCCAACCCCCTGGTGTGAGTCTGGAATCAGGCCTGGCCAAGGCAGGATCTTGTGAACAACAGAGACTTCCCTTTAAAGTTTGCCTACTTCAAAGGCAGAAAGGGGTATAAGTAGTGGACCCAAACCCCCAGATTTTCAGATCACTTCAAGGATTCAAGAGGAACCTCTGCAAGGAGAAGAGCTGAAAGAGAAGTTTGGCTATCCTGCAGTTGCTGCATCTGCCTGAGAAAGTGGACAAAGACTGGACTTTGTGAACTATTCCTGCTTGAGAGGTATTGCCAAGGACTTGGACTGAGATTGTTCCCTGTTCTGAAGTCTCAGGGCCATCAAAGATTTCCTCTATCAGCACCTGGACTCTCTGCTGAGACTTCTTGCCTGCCAATTGGTGCCCTATCCAGTCCCTGGGTCCTTGAAAAGAAAAAGTGGTGGAAAATCAAGAAGAATCAAGTGCACTGACTACTGACGACCCTGGACTGACGCCGAGCTGGATTCTATGAGGCCCCCTGCAACTGAAGCCGTGGTCCTGGCTGGAGTGTGACAACCTCGCAGGCCTGTCACCGCAGCAGCCTTGCTGAAGTGTGCGACTCTGTGAGTCCTGAAGTGCCATGCCACCGACGTCCGTAACTCCTGAATTTGCCATCCGTGACCAACGGATATCAACTCCGACAGAAGTGCGAAGATTCAACGCTTTGCACCGCCGCTGCCTCACCCCACCCTACTCCACAGCAAGGACCCGATGCCTCTTCATGATGCCTCCACTCCTTCGCCCCGCAGTGCCGGATCTGACGCCGCATCACATCCAGCGACACCGCGATCCCCAGCTCTGTGCACCGGCTTCTTTCCTCATTTTCACAAGGTACTGTAACTCGGGGGTCCGTATGACTCCGTGACTGGCACCATTAGTGTTGGATTGTGGGAAAGACTCCATCACAATGCCATGATATCACCAATTCGAAGCATTCTTATGTTTCTAAGCTCTATATTAATGTTTAATATTTTTAAAATTCATAACTTTGCTTGTGTATGTAAATTTTTGTCATTTTGGTCTTGCTTTGCTCAGATGAATATTGGCTATTTTTCTAACCTGGTGTTGAGTCATTTTGTAGTGTTTTCACTGTATTGCTGTACGTGTCGGTACAAATACTTTACACATTGTCTCTGGGTTAATCCTTTCTGCTGGTGCCAGCCCACCAAGGGGAGGAGGGGGGTAAACTAGGTGAGTTTGTCTGTTGCCCTGAGAGTGAGGGTCCTTACTTGGACAGGGGGCTACCTGACTGCCAACCAAACACCCCATTTCTAACAGAAACTATATAGGCATATTGTGTAACATACAAGAAGCGCGGTATTGTAAAGAAAGTGTATATGTGTAGGGAAGTATTTTATTTACACCGCTTCAAATATTTTAATAGTATAAATCCTACAGCACCAGTGTGTTGTATCAAAATAGTCTTTGCACAGACCTTCTGCACAGTGTCAGCAGGTTATCCATCGCGCTGCAATCGTTGCAGGAAGTATGGCAGTAGCATTACAGCTGTAGATTCATCATTATTACAACCCAACAAACATCTTCACATCTCATCTCTCATTCAGCCGTTCCCTCCGCATGGCCACTGGCCTGAGTTACACGTAGTGAGATCCTGTCTCAGGAGTATCTGACCTTCATCGCAGGTGTTAATGTTAGTCTGTGTAGACAGGAGTGACAGTGGGCCCATCCCTCTTATGCCCTGGAGGGTGCGTGGATGTAGGGCAGCTAATGATTTCAACAAAGATTGCCATGAAACAACAGTTCTCAGTCAGTCTTACACGCATTGTGAGAGTAAATGTCCTCATGGCAGGGAAGTTGTACTGTGGCCTAGGAGATGTCCTATGGGTGGCATCCTGCACATCTCAAATGGTATGTATTTGATAGAGCACAAGGTGGTAATATCATTTATGAGGGGCCAATGCAGCTCCAGCATGCCTCACAGCATGGATGCCAATGCACTGAACAATGTTTGGACAGCAGGAAATAAGCACACCATTTGGCATTAATTGAGATATCAATGCCAGCTTCATTGGGTGTTTTTATATAGGAGGCAAATGTATTGTTCTTTCACTTTGGGCAACGGAGTAAGCCACCTTCCTGCTTTGCGCTGCACGAAAGGGCAGGAATTCCCCCTATTTACAATTACACGGTGCATTCCAATCTTTTCCTAGTGCTGGCTCACTTTTGGCTCCCTAGGGCCAATGCAGGCACCCTTGTCTTGCTGCAAGGGTGCCTGCATTATAGACAGGATTGCTCATGTGCAGGAAGGGACACCTAACATGGAGAGGTAAGTGTCATTGAAGGTGCTGTTTTGCCCTTGCCCCCTTTGCAGCCCCTTTTGTGAGGCAAGGGTGACCCCCCAACCCTGTTAAATATGTCTTTCAGAGACTATGAGAAATATATTTAGTTTTTGTCTGATTCAACATACAGAACGTGCTCACATTTGCATGCCCGTGTTTGGTTAGGTAATAGCAAAGCCAGATCCAATGGTTCACTTGTGTCGGTGTGATGGCGTTGTTGTGACATGGGCGAGCCTAGCCGTTTGTGACTGTTTTTCAAAGCAATGCTTGGAATGAATGTGCCACTACAGAGGATGCATGGGCATATGGCACAATGTACAGTCAGGCAGAAGACAGTCCCACCCATCTATACATGTGTCATTGTGACATCTATTCACGTGTGTTTGTGCACATAATACCGTCTCCCTGTAGTAATGAACATGACACCAATAATCTATATAGAGAGTACGGTAGTCCTGTAGCCTTGTTAAACCTACAGCAGTGCAACAGTACACCTGCGCATAAAGATAACAGCAGCCTATGATGAGCCAGCCAAAGGTATGGGTACAATATTAACAGATATAGTCAACTTTACACAGCCACATCCTGTGCTTATTACCAGCTATGGGCAATTCAAAAAAGGGGGCTTGTAAAAGGAGGTGTATCATGTGTAATAGTAAAGGTTAGATATATCAGATATATATATGGAACAATGTGTGTATTTTTCTTGCATGGAGTAAATTCATGTGTGTGTATCAGTGGTGTCCACCAGTGGAAGATGAGTGTATGGTTTTTGAGGCATACATTTGCACATATGTGCTAAGGTTTGTAATCAGTGATGAACATACACACACAAACGGACACCTGTATGAGTAGTGATCATTGTTATGAATTGAATGTGTGGGTGTGCATTGTGAATAACAAGATGTGTGTCATCCTACACCGACCTTCATCTTGTAAGATTGACCTATTGTAATAGGAAATTACATTCTTATGAAGTATTTATTTAGTAACAATGTGAGCAAGGTATGTAAACAATAGATGGCCATACACAACCTTGGCTAATAAGATCTATATTTTCCTCTCTAGCTTACAACTGCAGATGTGGCCAAAACCGTTGCCGGTAGATGGGCCAGGTATTCTCAAATAAAAATAAAAATGCCCATGAATTGTAGAAAAATGGAAGATCTATGATTGTCAAAAGGCAGCAGGGACATGAGCTGCTTCTACATTGTTCTTGGGGACCCCACTACACCAGCAACAACGACCCCTCATATGATCACTCAGGGCTAGACCACCAGATACACCACCGCAGAGCAAACCAGAAAAAAGGACTTCCACTGTACTGTCTCATCCAGAGACAACTCAAATATATGGGAAGAATGTACAAGGGACTGGCCAAAATAGCAAAAGTGCAAAACAAGCACACAACGATTTTGCTTCGATGCCAGGAGGCCTTGATCAACATTTCCCAGCAAATCTAAACCTGGACTCTCCCTCCAACCATGTTCTTTCCTGTAATTTTACTTGTTACATTTGTTCTTTAGGTATGTTATTAGTTAGTCAGGGTTTAGTATAGTTTTATGGATAGCATATTTTAGTAATAGATTTGTAAGAAACGTTAACAATTTTTAGTGTATCAACTTTAGAATGATTAACGAACTTAATGGGTGCGTGGTGAATCTTTGTGTGTGTAAAAATATGAAAATCAGTTAAAACATTTTTGAAAAAAAGAAAATATATGTATTTTTATAGGTATATATATTTGTAGGTACTATGGGGGTGATTCTAAGCTTGGCGGGCGGCGGGAGCCGCCCGCCAAGCGGGAACCGCCAGAAGACCGTACCGCGGTCAAAAGACCGCGGCGGTCATTCTGGGTTTCCCACTGGGCCGGCGGGCGACCGCCAAAAGGCCGCCCGCTAGCCCAGTGGGAAACACCCTTCCCACGAGGAAGCCGGCTCAGAATGGAGCCGGCGGAGTGGGAAGGTGCGACGGGTGCAGTTGCACCCGTCGCGAATTTCAGTGTCTGCAAAGCAGACACTGAAATTATTTGTGGGGCCCTCTTATGGGGGCCCCTGCAGTGCCCATGCCATTGGCATGGGCACTGCAGGGGCCCCCAGGGGCCCCACGACACCCCATACCGCCATCCTGTTCCTGGCGGGCGAACCGCCAGGAACAGGATGGCGGTATGGGGTGTCAGAATCCCCATGGCGGCGCAGCAAGCTGCGCCGCCATGGCGGATTCCCATGGGCAGCGGAAAGTCGGCGGTACACCGCCGGCTTTCCGCTTCTGGCCGCGGCTGTACCGCCACGGTCAGAATGCCCGGCGGAGCACCGCCAGCCTGTTGGCGGTGCTACCGCCGACCCCGGCCCTGGCGATAATTACCGCCAGGGTCATAATGACCCCCTATATGTTGAGGGCGTAGTTTATGATTGTATTCCATTAAATTATGTGTATTGAGGGGGTGGGTGTAGGAAAGTACCCTCTATCTTGGCATGGTTAACCCCTTTTTAGGTCGAGCATAGCGTTCGATGTGTTGTATACTTTTCAGTATAGTTATAATATGGGTTCAAGCAAATTGAAGCGATTTCATTTGTTGGTTGCCGTGTCCTTCAAAAATCCTTGCTTGCTAGTGGTCACTTATGCCTCCCTGTCCTGCCTTTTTCTCTTGGGGAGCAGCACAAAATACTGTATAACTATGCTATGTTCTGTTTATCTCTTCTGTAGGGGACTTTTTAATGTAGCATTTGCCTGTTGGTGGTACACTGTGGGTGCGACTTCAGTCACTCCTCCCACCCAGCCCACTCTGCAAACATAAAACCAACAACAGAGGGAGGCTTTTCCAGCTCCCCTCGTTTATCTTAGATCCCATGTTTGGCTTGGAATGGAGAGCTTTATTTTCCTCGTTGCCTCTGCCATAGCCGTAAAACTGCTGTGCTCCGATCGGAGCTGCTTCAAGGGTGTTTCCTGCTGATTAGTCACTGAAAGCGTGATGTTTGTATGAGTATGATCCCACAAGCCTGCATTTAAATACAGCGAAAATGCAACTTACAATTTATTTGCACAAACTAAATACACTGTAAAAAATGAGAAACTGGCAATAAACATAAAGAAAACACTGCGAGGGCAGCTTTAGGACCCACAAGGCTATAAGTGGTATTGCCTCTTTTACGGGGTCCCTTTAAACCGCCCTCACTCTCGCGTTGTCCATCCTGTCCTCCCTTTTGCAGTTGAACGCTTTGCATCGACCCAGCTACATGGATAATAACAGAGAGGTCCGCGTGCATATGTTTTGCCTTTTATTTCGGTTGAACACTAAGAATGTGTTCCCATGACATCGACCCAGCTACATGGATAATTGCACTGTTGCCGATAATCCTCACTGCAGCGGATTTTCCTTTTGTGTGTCTGCTTCACGCTCATGGCGGCCGTCGGCTCGCTTAGGTGAAACTGTTTTACTTTTCAGTTAATGTTAATGTTAATGTGGCAAGAAAAGTCCGGTTGGGAGTTTACAATGCTAAAAGTTTTAACTCGTTTTAAGTCTGCAATCAAGTTACACATGTTCGGATATCTTTTCATTCTGATTTCCATTTACCTCGCTCCCCTGTATGAACAGATCATCAAATATTATTGCTAATGCTGGTGTCATCTGGGCGCAATACTATAGTATGCTGTAATGTGCTCTGCTGCGGGTCACGTATAATGAAGAGGTGTCCGGGCTGCAAGGTATGTTATCTGGATAATGCAAGTAGCAACGGGTTCAATGATCACATACGCCTGATGACTCAAGTGGACTGCAGTGCAGAGCAAGGTTGCACGAGTAGACAGTGCCTTGCAACATCCTTCTTGTCACGTATGGTCGGGTTTTTATTAGGTGCACGATACTCCTCTTGTCAGTACTTGAGGCCAGCCCCAGTGAGCGGCAGAGATCGCCAAGGCACCGACATGGTGAATAAATATGGAACCAAAGTATGTGTGGGGGGGGATGGGGAGGCAATACACTGCCTCAACTTAGTGTTGAAAGACTCTTGCAAGCGGCACTTTCATTTATTTGTGCCTGTAAAGTGCTGCAGGCCACACTGAGGCAACATCAGGGCACTCGGGTAGTCAAATGGAACGAGGTACACTTCTAAAGTTTTGTGCGGGAGCTCGTGTGGCATAACGGAAATCACAACATAGCACCCATGCACTATACATCATCAAGGCCCAATGCATTAAATTGCCTGGCACCATGCGAGTGCCTGCTCAAACGTTAGTAACAGCAACACGTACTTGCAAAAATACATAACAATTTTGAAAGCTATGATGTTTAATAGTGAAATCCTTCATATTATAGGCAATGTTGATTTATTCCATTACATTTTTTGATAGCTGACTTTGCCACCCATCCACTCATCCATTCTGCAATCATGCACTCTCCCATCATCCACACATCCACTCTACCAGCCACTCTTTCTGCCATTCATCCTTCAATACACCCACTCTGCCATCCATCCATTCATCCACATCCATGTTGGTCCTTAGACTCCATCACTAGCATGTGGGTTTTTACCTTCAAACCATTACATTATAATTGCTGCTGTGCTGTATTTGCTGTGTGTAAGGGAGCTTTGCTCTGCTTCTGCCTGTGCTGTATCTGTTGTGTGTGAGGGAAGCTTGCACTGCTGCTGTGCTTTGTATGCGCTGCGTGTGAGGGAAACTTGCACTGCTGCCTCAGCTCTATCTGCTCTCTGGGGGAAGCTTGCATTGCTGCTGTGCTGTATCTGCTGGTTGTGAGAGAGGCTTGCTCTGCTTCTGCCTGTGCTGTATCTGTTGTGTGTGAGGGAAGCTTGCAGTGCTGCTGTGCTCTATTTGCTTATGTGAGGAAAGCGTGCACTGCTGCTGCCTGTGACCATCTGTTCTGTGTATGAGGGAAGCTTGCATTGCTGCTGTGCTTAATCTGCTGTGTGTGAGGGAAGCTTGCTCTGCTTCTGCTTGTGCTTTATCTGCACTGTGTGTGAGGGAAACATGCACTGCTGCCTGTGCCAGTATCTGCTCTGTGCATGAGTAAGGTTTGCACTGCTGCCTGTACTGTATCTGCTGTGTATGAGGGAAGCTTGCTTTGTACCTTCTCTGTGAGGGATCATGCACTGCTGCCTGTGCTCTATTGTCGTAGTTTGGACTCTTGCTCTGAGCAAGACTGCTGGTCTCAGGATGACAGTACTTTTGTTTGTAGGTGACTAAGGCCCTCATTCTGACCCTGGCGGTCGGCGGAGAGGCGGCGGTCGGACCGCGAACAGACCGGCGGTCAGAAAAATGGCATTCTGACCGCGGCGGTCACCGCCGCGATCGACCGCCACTTCCCCACTCCGACCGCCACGGCGGTCATGACCGCCGGGCTGGAGTTTGCGCACTCCGGCCCGGCGGTCGTCCCAAGACCGCCAACGGTATCATGACCCTGCCTACCGCCGCGGTTTCTTGCGGTCGGGAACCGCCATGCGAACCATGGCGGTAAGCACTATCGGGGCCAGGGAATTCCTTCCCTGGCACTGATAGGGGTCTCCCCCACCCCCCACTACCCACCCGAGTCCTCCCCCCACACCCTCCACCCCCCTGGCACCCCCCAGAGGTGGTACGAACCCCCTCCCCACCCCCACCCCGACATGCACATACATGCACCCCGACATGCACACACCCCCAACATGCACATATACACACCCCCTACACACACATACACAACGGGGACACATACCCGCACACATACATGCAGACATGCGCACCTGCCGAACAGCACACATTACCGATAGACACAGCAGCACCCCCCGCCCGCATACACGCACTCACACACCCCCTCTACACACTCACACGCACACCCCCATGCACGCCCACATCACACAACACCCCCCCTCTCCCTCCCCTCACGGACGGTCAACTTACCTTGTGCGTTGGTCCTCCGGGAGGCGACGGGAGCCATGGGGAGGTGACCGCCAACAGAACACCGCCAACAGAAGACCGCCACACAGATATGTGGGTCGTAATTCTGTGGGCGGTGTTCTGCTGGCGTGGCGGTGGAGGCTGACCAGTCTCCACTTTTCCGCCGACCGCCAGTGTGGCTGCTGGCGGTTTCCTGGCGGAACGCTCCCAGCGGTCGGAATGCGCACAGCGGCATACCGCCGCGGTCGGCGGTCTTCACCGCGGCGGTCACTCGGCGGTCTCGCGAAAAGACCGCCAAGGTCAGAATGAGGGCCTAAGTCTTTTCCCACAACTAGTTGCGACTGTTGTCCAAACCTTACCGGCTCACTAGCAGTACCTCACCAGAAACACAATAGTAAAAGGTGATTTGTGGCAGTCGCTTACGCATGGACTCAAAGTAAGATATCTCAGAGTTGTCGTGGTTAAACGGAAATTACCCTTTTCTCACAGATATATTATGTCTCATACAAACAAAAGGCAATAACACAGATGCAGTGAAGTTATAATAGTTTTTATTTAACATAACTGCAATTTGCGATAAGTTGCATGAACTGCAATGATTAGGATAATTAATATACCAAGCAACAGTATTGTGAAAAAGAGAGTCATTGTTATGAAGACCCCACCATTTTGCAATATATGAAAGAAATATATATATGTATATATAAGATGGAATATGCCCTAATATCCTAATGAGAATATGCCTAACCTCCTACCTAAAGGAGAGCTGGGTTTGTTAAACCTAATCTGCCAAAGCCGTGTCCATGAGAGGAGCCCCCAACCCTCGTTACCTTGGAATGAGGTCTCTATCTCAGACTCCGCAGGGACACGAAGACTGGGTCAGCGTCAAGATGACTGCAGCATCGGTATCAGCGATGGTGGCGATGCCCTCTGGTTGGAATCCCTCTGATTATCTGTCTGAAGTGTGATATATTTATACAGATCTACAAGGTCCCCTGACGTAGGTGTATTTCAAAACAATAGATAACAGGCATGCTTGGGACGGCAATTAATATCAACAATCCCTCGAAAGTATAGAGAGGGGAAATCCCCAAGTGTGAACACCTACTGTTTGTTTGTCTTTCGCACTTGATCTTGACGCCTTGGCGCAGTGACACTGATAATAAAACTCATAACAAGTGGCTTAACTATAAACAAGGCAGCCATCTTAGAGGAAATAAATAATTAAATGAGCTAAGACAGAGCAAGCTAAGTAGGTTAAAAGTCACTAGGTTACGCGGGCACGAGTTTACAAGCCTATAGCTAAACTAACACCTGTTATCCCATTAAAACAAGCTAGGATTCACTACAGTATCTGCTCTGGGTGAGGGAAGCATGCTCTCCTGCTACCTGTACTGTATCTGTTGTGTGAGGGAAGCATGCAGGGTACATACTCTGTGAGGGAATCTTGCATTGTACCTTGTGTGGGAAGGAAAGCTTGCATTGTACCCTCCCTGTGAGGGAAGCTTGCATTGGACCTTCTGTTTCGTACAGCTCACATCGGGAGCTTATCTATTTCCAGGGTCTCTGATGCGATGAACGGAAAAAGGGGCATTGTGATACCAGTGATTGCCCAGGGTTACACATTGGTGAAGTGGAATCCTGGACTGATGCAATGTTTCCTGGTTTCACATTGTACAGTTCAGCCATGGTTATCTTTTTTTCTCCTGTTTTCCATCAAAGCCTAATTGTTTTTAATTCTTTGTAGCGCCAAATCAGTGCATTGCGTTAAGTACCCACAATTATTACACATTAAATCAGGTTGACACAAAAAGCCTTCCTGGAAAAAAAGGCACAGTTAAGGAAAGTCTGGGTAAGCAATTTTAATGATATCACCAGCTTCCCTTGACAAGGAGTCAGATTTTAAGACAATTTTACCTGTTTTCAAAATAACATGCCTGGGACATGCAGGAAAGTTACATATCAGTGGTATTCTATTGGAGTTAGCATGGCAGATTTAAATTAGGATGCTAAGTAGCAACATTTTCATATTTTACTGCAGGCAGAGGAAGAAGGTAAATGGAAGTGCTTTAGTCATATGCAGGGCCACTGGAATTATATGACAGGAAAATACAAAATTATGAGGCAGGGTTGACCAACTTATGTGGCAAGGAAAGTCCAGTTATGAATTTACAATGCTGATAGATCTAACTCAAGAAAATACGAGACCTATTGCATTGCAAATGCGTCTTCTGCCTGAAGTCAGTGTGTTTGACTGTGTTCACTGGGATCCTGCTGACCAGGACCCCAGTGATTATTCTCTCTCTCCCAAAACTCTGTATTTCACCCATAATTGGCACACTGGTGCCTAGTATTTGGTACCTAGGTACACAGGGCATTGCGGTTCCAGGGGATCCCTATGGGCTGCAACATATATTTTGCCACCCATAGGGAGCCCATGCAAAGGCTTCTGCAGGACTGCTATTGCAGCCTCCGAGAACAGGTGCGCGCACCCGTTCACTGACATTTTCACTACACCAGGTCACTTATAAGTCACCCCTATAACAGGCCCTTCTAGCCCAGAGGACAGGGTGCAAAGTACCTGTGTGTGAGGGCACCCCTGCACTAGCAGAGGTGCCCCCACAAACTCCAGGCCCATTTTCCTGGACTTCATGAGTGTGGGGACACCATTTTATGCATGTATGGGACATAGGTCACTTCCTATGTCCAACTACATTATAGTAACTCCAAACACAGGCATGTTTGGTATCAAACATGTTGGAATCATACCTCAATACTTTTGCAAGTATTGGTTGTATGATTCCATGCACTCAGGGGGCTCCGCAGAGGATCCCCAGCATTGCTCAAACAGCCTTCTGAGGGTTTCCAGGCAGCCCCAGCTGCTGCCACCTCTAGGACAGGTTTCTGCCCTCCTGTTGCTTGAGCAGCTCAATTCCAGGAAGGCAGAACAAAGGATTTCCTTTGGGAGAGGGGTGTTACACAAATCTGAGGAATAATTGTATGAGTTTGGAAAGGAATAGAAGCCCATGTGGACACAAGTGATGAAGGCACCTCTCAATGTGCTCTGACCAGAGATAAGATTGTTCTCAAAGAGCACAAGGAGTATGCTATAGGAAGGATATTTCATATTTAAAGGTTTGTGTTCCACATGACTATGGGGCTGATTACAACTTTGGAGGAGGTGTTAATCCGTCCCAAAAGTGACGGTAAAGTGACGGATATACCCCCAGCCGTATTACGAGTCCATTGTATCCTATGGAACTCGTAATACGGCTGGTGGTATATCCGTCACTTTACTGTCACTTTTGGGACGGATTAACACCTCCTCCAAAGTTGTAATCAGGCCCTATATATCTTATCTGTTGTATGTACATTATATTGATGTTGCATCTATTGCATATAATGCCATTTTTTGTCTTGATTTTTATTGGGCTTTTAAAAGTGAACATGGAGGGTTGGGTGTAAGATCATTGAACATACGCTGTTATGCCTACTTCCCTCCCTGCATGCATCCATGATTGAAGAGCACAGTTCCCACTCTTTCCTTATTATTCAAGGTACTCAAAAAGTTCCACTTGCTCTCTGGCCCAGGTATTGCGCTTGTCATTTGTCAACTAGATGTCACAAGGCCAACTTATCAAACCTCTGTCACCAGACAAGGGTAAAACTCCTCAAGGTTGGAGAAAATCAAGACAGACTTTTCAGATTGTTTCTGGCCTAAATATAATTTCCCGGAGAGGCAGGGATATCCAACTCTAGATTTTTCGACCAGATATTTCCCCATGTAAAAGTGCTGAATGTTCATGGTGGGAAGCTAGTGAAATTGCATCCATTACTTACCGATAATAGCATCACTCTAAGTACTACTCCCTCACCTTCCTTATTGACCAATGAGGCCCCTTGCCTCACCTAGACCCCTCCCATCTTAAAATACCCCCCAACCCCCTCCTGTACATAAACAAGCCAGCCAGAAACTTAGTTGTTATGTACTGGGAAGGCAGGAGGGAACTGTAAGGTAGGCGAGGGAGTAGGACTAGGAGTAATGCCATTATCGGTAAGTGATGGACACATTGCCTCCCTTCCCACCCTTGCCTTCCTTGTTAACCTATGAGACATAGCAAGTAAAAACAGAATTTGACAACTGAGTTGCAACATCCAAAATCTTTAATAAATATTCCAGGAAAGACACAGAAAATACCTCTATTCCTTCATAGAGAAGAGCATCATGTGACCCAAAACAGCATCCAAACTTTGCAACTACCAGTTAGTGATGAACAAAGGTGGAGGGAGTGGACCAAGTTGTTGCCCTACAAATATCCACCACAGAAGCCCTCTGCAATTCAGCCACTGTAGCTGCTATAGCACGGGTGGACCGTCCCTGAATCCCCTGAGGAGGCACCACACCTTTCAAGTCGTAAGCCAACAACACCAGAGAGCGGATCAACAGACTTAAAGTGACAGTAGAAGGCTTCTCCCCTCTTTTAGCAGGACCAAAATTTACAAACACTGAGCCTCCTTTCTGGTACGGTGCAGGTACCATAACAAAGTCAGTTGTAAGTCCAGAGAATGCAATCTGCACTCCTCCTCAGAGGAAGGTTCAGGACAAAAAGCAAAAAGGATCACCTATTGGCTCACATGGAAATCTGAATTAACCTTAGGGATGAAAGAGGGACCTGGAACAAGAACAACTCTATCTGGAAAAACCTTACAGAAAATGAACTTGCAGGGCAAAGCCCCGAACTCCCCCAAGTGCCTGGAAGATGTAATAGCTACCAAGAAACAAGTTTTGAAAGTCAGAAGCTTCAAATCAACCCCCTCCAGTGGCCCAAAAGGTGGACCAATCACGTCATCCATTACCAACTAGAGATTCCAACTAGGAAAAGAGCAAGTTGGTCTATGAAACAAGTTCAACAGATCCTGAAAGAACCTAGGCATCAAACCCCCCTCATCCTTCAAGTTCTGCCAAGGACTACAAAAAGCCTGAATTGCTGCCCATTGCACCCTTAAGTTGGCCACAGACAAACCCATGCCAGCCCCATCCTGCTACAACTGCATAACTGAACACAGAGAGGCCACCGTAGGAGCCACCTGTTTCTGAAAACACCAAGAGGAAAACACATTCCAATGTTGAGCATAAGAATGCAGACTGGACGATGACCTAGAAGCTTGTAAAGTCACAGCCAGCTTCTCCAGCACCCCCAGAACAGTCAAACCCTTCTGTTCAACTTCAATACTATTAAATGCAGTCTCCTCAAGGACCCCAGAGACAGGCACAGAAAAACCACAGGAGATGGTTGGATTGGAAGAATCAACTCCGGCTCGGTCATCAGCATTTGTAGAAAAGGGAACCAATTTGCCCAAGGACAAGGAGGAACTACCAAAACTGAGCCCTCTACCACCGACCCCTACACCAAGAAAGACCCGACCAACTGAAATGGTGGAGACACATCAAGGAGACCCTACGGCCAGGGACAAGTCAGCCTGTCCACCGCCCAAGCCTGAGAACAACAAAAACGGGAACAGAAGCTCTCCACCTACTCATTCTCTGGGGAAACAGTGAGAACAACACTGGACAACCCCACCTTTGTACCAGAAGATTGAATAGTCCCAACAGAAGGGAGAAATACTTGGAGGAATGAATTTCCCTGCTCAATAAATCCGCCCTGACATTGTCCACTGCCCAAATGTATAGGGCCTGAAGTGAGATGACAGAGACGTGAGCCTACAAGAAAATGTCCGATGCAAGCAAATTCAGAGACCTGTACCTGGTCCCTTCTTGTCTTTTGATGTACGCCCTGGTGACTAAATTGTCTCTTTCCACCAGTACCGCCAACCGCCTTCCCCCTCAGGAGCCCCTGGAGGTGCACGAGTGCCAGAAGAACAGTTTTCAATTCCCTCCAATTCGAGGAACTATGTGACTCCCTGAGGGACCAAAACCCCTGAGCGTGGCCTGACTCCAGCCAAGCCCCACACTAGGAGAGACTGGCATCTGTTGTCACAATCACCGGAGCAGAAGAGACAGGGAAATCACCTGCATCAGGTGCTCCCTCTCCAGCCACCACATCAATTCCCTGCCGATAGGTGCTGACATCGGAATCGGCTCCTGAAGACTGAGAGTCCCTTGAGACAAATGAGAAAGAAACCAGTTGACCAGATAATGCAGATGAAACCTGGCCCAAGGAATCAGAAACACCACTAAAGCCAAGTGACCCTACATCCTCAACCACAGTAGTGCCCAGGGAGCAACCTCAGTCACTAAAGATCTCACTTGATCCTGCAGGCAGAGCAACTGCCTCTCTGACAATGTCATCAACCCCAGAAGTTTCAGAAAGCGAGCCCCAATGAGATGGATCCAAATCTAACTTTCCCCAATTTATCAAAATCCTGTGCTGATGGAGGACCTGCAACACTCTTGCCACATGAACCCTTAAATGGACCTTTCTGGGAGCCTGCACCAAAAGATCATCCAAATAAGGATGCCCGAACAGCCCTTCTGCATGAAGGAGAGCCATCAGTGGAGCGAGCACTTTTTGAACACCCTGGGTGAGGACTTGAGGCCAAAGGGAAGAACATAGAACTGAAAATGATCGTCCCCTATCCCAAGCTCAGGAATCTGTTAGAGTGCCCTGTGACAGGGACATGAATGTAGGCTTCCTGCAGATCCAGGGACCCAAAATTATCTCCCGGACCAATCAGAGTGACAATCGCTTGCACAGTCAACATCCAGAAATTAACCCTCCTGATCCAGAATTGACCCACTTGAGATCCAGCACTGAGCCAAATCCCCCAGACACTTTCTGAACCAGACACAGGATTTAATAAGCCCTTTCCCCATGTTCCCCTAAGTGGAACTCTGGAGATGGCTCCCTTGGCCAACAGCTTTTGGACCCCATGTAGCAAGGCTGATCTTTTTAGCCCTACCACAGAAACTGGCATTGACCAAACACCAGTATCTGGAGGAACTTTGTTGAACTCTATGGAGTAACCATTTGCCACAATGTTCATACCCATTGATCCGTGACATCCTCCGCGAAGCCGACAGAAAATGTTTCAGCCTTCCTTCAACCAGCAAATTTCCCCCAGAACAGTGATTGCGGGAGCTCTTCTTAGAAGCCCCATTCTGAGCAGAAACATAATTTTTAGGAGAAAAGCAGGGCTGAAATCTTCATTTTCTAGAGGAAGAAGACCTGGACTCATACTTAGGAGAAAACCTAGAAGTCTACTTCCAGCCTCTGCAAGCCGAGGGACCCCCTTTATAAGGCAAAGCAGGTTTCCGCTCCTTGAATGCTTAGAGATTATTGCCAGCAACTGATACCCAAAAAGTGGATGTCCCTTGAACGGGATTCTCATAAGGGCAGCCTTTTCACGATGGTCAGCCTTCCACTGCTGTACCCACAGAGGCCGCCTGGCTGCAACCAATGCCCCCGAAGCATAGCAGAGGTGCGTATAATGTCAGAGGATATGTCCCCCACCAGTTTATCAAAGTCCTGTACCAAGGATTGGGCAGAATAGGCTGAAAACAGACTCACCCTCAATGGCAAATTCTCAGCCCCTAAAGCCGTCTTAAGGCCGGAGTCCTCCTTCCTATCAGTGGCATCGGCAGGACTACAGTCCTCTGGATTGACCATCATCTTTCCAATCAAGGTAACCAGCATGGAATCCAGACTAACCGAATGAGGTAGAGCATCCTCTCCTTCTAACAAATACAGCTTCTGCAGGAAATGTGGAACCTAACCCTTATGCACATCCTTCCATTCCCAGAATACCATGTCCTTGTCAGGACCTTGGAATGACATATCAAAGCGAGATGGCGTCACATACTTGGGAAACAAGTTCAATTCTGCTTCCGTTGGCTGAAAGGAAGGAAATCCAAGGTTTTCCCTCACAGGTGCCAGGATGACACACATCTCCTCCAAGGACACTCATTTCCCTCCGGAGGAGGTCGGAGGAGTTTCCACATCTGAGGTTGCAGAACCTCTGTCCACCATCGACTTCTGCAACCTGGCTGACCACTGAGACAGCGCAACACCAACCTGCAGGGCCCTAGACACTGCAACCTCCATCATGTCCAGCATCTCCTCTCTAGATATAAGAGGTGCACTCCATCCTTCAGAACCCTGGGGGGTCTTAGACCTCTTCAGAGGGACAGGAAAATCACCCCCCTCTGATGAAGAAGAGGTAGACAATATGCGCCGTCGCTTGCACCACACAATGCCAACACCACACTGGCTAGCATTTAAATAGGGGACACATCCCTGACAACACACCAATGGGAAACCTTCCAGTAAATCTACCAATCACATCTCCATCCGGGTCCCCACCAAAAAGTAAAGAAAAACAGGCCAAAAACCCATTCCTACCACATATTCCACACAACATGCTGCTGAGGATGCGTCCTGCCCAGCAAAGGAGCTGACCCAGAAACACAGCCCCAGCTGTCCTAGAGCAACCCGGCTCGGTTGCAACAGCCAGAAGCCGTGTCTCTAGGGAAGCCGCTGCTGACCCAGAGGAGACACCTCCAACCTGAGAGATCGCTGCCAGGAGCATCGCAAACCGGAGCGAAGCAACAATGAAGCTCCCCTGCGCCTCTCGAGGAGAGGTAAGTCTACGGGCATAGATAAAAAGAACAGGAGGAGGTCGGGCGAGGGGGGCCTTTTAAGTTAGGAAGGGAGGGTCTAGGTGAGTCAAGGGGCCTCATTGGTTAAAAAGAAAGAAGAGAGAGGGATGGGACCTCTAGATTTGGGTGCAATGTTCCAATGCAATTTCCTGTTTCTTATGGCACTCTTGGAGAAGCCTCAAAATACCTTATCATTTCTGCATCTAAAAAAATACTGAGACAGTAAGTTTGGGAGTGAGCATACTGATACAGCATTCCTCGCGTATTGTAATTAGGCCTGAATTAACACAATTGAGACATCTTTGAAATTTACATTACATGACACAAAAAGAGGTCCAATTATGGCATTGTAGGAATCATATTATGTGCTATCTCACCCTGATCAGAGTAAAGGACCATAGGCAGGTGCACTACGGTACTGGTCTCACAAAGTGTTTTCAAAGTGCTGACCTACTTTTTACACCCAGTAATTTATTTACCAAATTGACCTACGTACTAATAGATCACTTGGAAAAATAAGAAATCTGAGCTGCAGAACGACATAGCTAATTAATATTCAATAGGCAGGCCACAAGTTGCACCTCCTTGTAATTGTGCTGCATTCACATGGAGCTTGGCCCGCAAGCAACAGCTGACCACCAACCCGGTGCGTGTTTTTCAAAACTGGTTTTGTTGTAAAGCAGCCAAGTATCTTAAGGAAAATAGGGTGTTTTTTTTAAAAGCTTCAGACAGTTGTCAGGGATCCCCTGCACAGCCGCCTCCTCCCCTGAAGTTGGTACCCCAATTCCCAAAAGGAAGGTATCCCAAAGGTCCACTTGCGGAATCAATCACCACCTCGACTTGGGAGACGGTAACGTTTCAATGGTTTGCAACCATATTTGTGGGCCATTGATACACACGGCTCTGGTCCCCCTGCAAATAGGACATCTGTAACCATTTCTAAACCCATTTAGTGATTCTCAGATATTTTTTAACTGAAATCAGTAAATGAGTTTAGTATATTTGAGAAAGCTTTTTACTAGTCACAACCCTTTCATTTAGTGAATCACACAGTTTGCAACCGGCTTGAAACTTTGTAAATCTGTCCCCATGTGACCCCTGAACCAAAAGCCATTTTGATAAATAAATAAATGGAATAACAATAAGGGATGATCCTTATTAACAGTGGCCAGTTTAAACTTAGATGGCCTCCATCATAAACAATGGTGGAGCTGGGATAAAATAAGCATTAACTAAAACAACCCAAATAGCCCATCTGCACCCGTGTGTCAAATTTACAAGCTGATCTTAAGGAACCTGGCCCATGCAGCAGATATGGAACGCCACAAACAGAGGGGCCATATTACAAGTCACAACATCTTCAATGGTGCACATCCTGCAAAATGTAGGCCATGGCACAAAGTGGCCACTCTTGATATACTGCGGGATTCCTTGGTATGATGGGGCTCTACCTGGCATGATGTTTACATTTCTGAAGTGACCCTCTTTGGCACACTGCAGGCACTCGTGACATTATGCTGGCCTGGCATGATGATGATCACACATCTCATATTGTGGGCGTCTTAAGCATTATGGAGACTGAATTTTCATTTCGGCATCTATAATTATTTCCAGGTTAAAATAAACCACAATCGTTCAACAGACGCAATGAATGATGAGTTAATTTATGTTTCGTAATGGCTGTTTTTTTAATTTAAGACCACATTGTGTATAGACAGTCACGCTTTTAATTAAATTACAATTTTGACTGCTCTATAGTATCAGGCCTTTTGAAGGTGCTATATTCAGGCGCTGGTGGCAAAGCCAACATTGTTGTTAGCTCTGTTGAAGACGTGTAGTCGCCCCTCATGAAGACATCTCCAAGGATCCAAAGATCAGGGACATTGGGAGGGGTCATTATAAAGTTGGCGGTGCAGGTGCTCTATGGGAGGACAGAATGAACGTAATCTATCAGCAAGATTGACTTCATGATTCAATATATTGATCATTTACAACTGATTTACTTCTTGACGCATGTCTTCTCTTGAATTTGGGAGTGTCAGGACCCAGGGACTTTCTTTCAGCTCTTTAAATTAACACTTTTCCCATTGATTCAAGCAAGATGCTTTGTAGAAACTACTGTCAAGATATAGCAACCATAAGAGTCCAATAGGACTCTCTCTTGTGCCTAGTTTTGTTCACACTATAGAGCTGATTTTGTCTTTGATGGAGAGGATACTCTGCCTCAGACTTAGAGGCGTATCTGTCCAAAATACTGATGGCCCACCAACTCTATTTAGAGTTGGGCAGAAGTTCATGTTGCACTGGCTGTGCTCTCACAGGTTCTGCTGGTGGATATCTTAACCCAATGGTCCTACAGACTTGGAGCCATCAGTGTAAGTACGTTAGCCCGTCCGCCCTATCAGTCGGTTGTACTCTGTGTACTCTTTGGGAAAACTCTCAGGGTGTCAGCGTAAATATGAATTTGTTTTACGAAAAAAAAGTTGTATACTAAGAATTTGTGTATGAGAGAGTGAAAGAGAGATAGAGTTAGGAAGATAAAGGATGCAGATGTATGCCGGGAAAAACAAAGAACTAGAAGGAAACCGAACCAAGAGATATGGGAGGAGTCAGAGAAGAGAGAAATAAAGAAGATGAACAGAGAGAGAGAGAGAGATAGAAGGAAGAACAGCTATAAGCGAGGAAATAATGAGTGACGGAAAACAATCAACCAGAGAAAAGGAAGACACATAATATCGAGACTAGGGAAGACAACACAGAGATAAGGCACAGAGATGACAGTTAGTAGGAGACAGCAGAGGCAGATGTCTGCAACAGTGGGGTAGGATGGGATAGAGCTGATGAACAGGATGAGAAAGAAGTGAGGCTCAGTTGTACATAATCAGCCACGAAGACACAGAATATGGATGCTGGAGAAGCAGAACTAAGAGAAGGGGAAGACTGAAAAGAGAGATGGGGGTTACACGTATACAACAGCAGACAGATAGAAGGTGGAGCAGAGGGATGTGAGGAGACAGAGAGAGCAATGGGTTGAGATAGAACAGAGAGGCTGGATGAAGCAGAGGAGACAGCACAGAAGGAGCAAACAACATAATAAATGTGACAAGAACCAAAAGAAAGGAGGAGGCATTACAGAGAAAGAGTTGAGCGAACTACAAAGGATCAAGGGATAATGGTGAGAGATGGAAAGAGACAGCAGAAAGATTGGAAGATACAGAAAAGAAAGATTGGAGCAAACTGATCTGAGAGATATGAGAAGATAGAAAGGAGAAATAGGATGAAACAGATGAGAGAGATGGGGAGCGGAGTAAGAGAGTTTGAAACTGATCTCAGGAATATAAGAGATAAAAAGGAGGACACAGAGGTAGGAAGGGATACAACAGAAAGTGATGCGAGACAGACAGAAAGATACAGAACAGAGAGATAGGAGGAAGAAGAGAAATATATGAGATCGGATACAGAAAGAAGGAAGTGAAAGAGATAGAAGTGACCAATTAGACATGGAATGAGGTAGAGCAGGGATGTTAATTGTCATAACGAAGAGACGGGGGATGCAGTACAGAGCAGGGAGGGAGTCGCAATGAAAGCAAGAAACAGAATCAATTGAGTTTAGGCATAGAAGGAGATGCAATAAGAGACAGGAGGAGACATAACATAGACACAGGAGAAAACAATTGACATGAGGGGAACATAGGGAATTAGAAGAAATAATAGAACAATGGTAGGAGGAAGAAGAGGGCAGGATAAACAAAACTGGGAGATAGAATGAAGAACAAAGTACAGAAGGGAACAGCATAGAGCGGGATTAAAAGCGATAGGACAGAGGTATAATATGATGTAGCTGAAAGAGACATTAAACAGAGAAAAGAGAATGGATGAGAGAGAACAAAGAGAAGAGACAGGAGTAGGCATAAAAGAGATAACAGGATGCAGGATATAGAGATAACAGGAGAATGAACACACATAGAGGAGGGACCAGACAAAGAGAGCTGGAAGCAGAGATCACATAGATTAGAACAATAATAAAAAAAATCTAAGAACAAACGGAACAAAGAACGATGGCAGGAGACAGCACCATTAGGAGAGGAGACAAAACAGAGTTGCTAAGATAGAACAGAGATATACAATGACAGAGAACACATAAAGGAGGAGAAATTACTTAGATGTATGACAGGAGCAAACAGAGAGCAAGGAAAGAAGACAGTACAGAGCTGGTAACTAATGAACACAGAGATTGGATGATATTGAACACAAGGTGATGGGTGAAGACTACACAATAATGCAGCAGACAAAACAGGGATATTTGTAGAGAAACAACTGACAGATAGCAGGAAAAAATAGAGAGAAGTGTTAGAAAGAGAACATTGAGAAGGGCGAAAGAAGCGAGAGATGGAAACAAACAAAACAGAGGTATAGGCAGAACAGAAAAGAGAGAAAGTGGAGAAAAAATAGAAGGATGAGAGGGTAAACATAGATTGGAGGAAAAGGAATTTAGATGTAGGAGAAAGGATGCATGTAGGAGGCTGTCCTGGCTTGTAGTCAGTACCAGAGGTACTTACACCTTGTGCCAGGTCCAGTTATCCCTTATTAGTAGAATAGAGGTGTTTCTAGCAGCTTAGGCAGATAGAAGGTAGCTATGGCAAAGCAGCTTAGGCTGAACTAGGAGACATGAAAAGCTCCTACTATACCACTGGTGTCATATGCACAATATCATAAGAAAACACAATACACAGAAGTACTAAAAATAAAGGTACTTTATTTTTATGACAATATGCCAAAAGTATCTCAGTGAGCACCCTCAGTATGAGGATAAGTTATATACACAAGATATATGTACACAAACCAAAATTAGGTAAGTAATAGCAAGAAAAGTAATGCAAACAGTGTAGAATTACAATAGATTGCAATAGGAGCACATAGGTATAGGGGCAACACAAACCATATACTCAAAAAGTGGAATGCAAACCACAAATGGACCCCAAACCTATGTGAGCTTGTAGAGGGTCGCTGGGACTGTAAGAAAACAGTGAGGGTTAGAAAAATAGCCCACCCCAAGACCCTGAAAGGTAGGTGTAAAGTGCACCTACTACCCCCCAGAGAGCACATAAGTCATGATAGGCGGATTCTGCAGGCAGAACAAACACCAGCAATGCAACAACAGTGGATTTCCGGACCTGAGTACCTGTAAGACAAGGGGACCAAGTCCAATAGTCGCAACAGTGTCGAGAGTGGGCAGGAGCCCAGGAAATGCCAGCTGAGGGTGCAAGGAAGCTGCCACCGGTTGGAAGAAGCTTGGAGTTCTGCAAGAAAGAAGAGAGCTAGGGACTTCTCCTTTGGAAGATGGATGTCCCACGTCGCGATGAAGCTTGCAGAGGTGTTCCTACACAGAAAGACCGCAAACAAGCCTTGCTAGCTGCAAGGGTCACGGTAAATTTTTTTGGGTGCTGCTGTGGCCCAGGAGGCACCAGGATGTCGCCACTTGGAGGAGGAGACAGAGGGGGGCGCCCAGCAGCTCAGGGAGTACTCACAGAAGCAGGCAGCACCCGCAGAAGTACCTGAACAGGCACTTAGAAGAAAAGTGAACCGGAGTCCACCCAAAGTCACAAAAGGGAGATCCCACGACGCCGGAGGACAACTCAGAAGGTTGTGCACTGCAGGAAGGAGTGTTGGGGACCCAGGCTTGGGTGTGCACAAAGGAAATCCTAGAAGAGTGCACAGAAGCCGGAGCAACTGCAAATCATGCGGTACCCAGCAATGCAGTCTAGCGTGGGGAGGCAAGGACTTACCTCCACTAAACTTGGACTGAAAAGTCACTGGACTGTGGGAGTCACTTGGACAGAGTTGCTGAGTTTCAGGGACCATGCTCATCGTGCTGAGAGGGGACCCAGAGGACCAGTGATGCAGTCTTTTGGTGCCTGCGGTTGCAGGGGGAAGATTCCGTCGACCCACGGGAGAGTTCTTCAGAGCTCCTGGTGCAGGGAGGAGGCAGGCTACCCCCAGAGCATGCACCACCTGGAAACAGTCGAGAATGCCGGCAGGATGAGGCGATACAAGGTTGCTGGTAGTCGTCTTGCTACTTTTTTTTGCAGGCGTCCTGAGCAGTCAGCGGTCGATCCTTTGGCAGATGGTGAAGAGGGAGATGCAGAGGAACTCGGATGAGCTCTTGCATTCGTTATCTGAAGAATTCCCCAAAGAAGAGACCCTAAATAGCCAGAAAAAGAGGTTTGGCTACCAAGTTAGGAGGATTGGCTACCAAGAGAGGTAAGAGCCTATCAGAAGGAGCCTCTGATGTCACCTGCTGGCACTGGCCACTCAG
This sequence comes from Pleurodeles waltl, assembly GCF_031143425.1. Lineage (NCBI taxonomy): Eukaryota > Metazoa > Chordata > Amphibia > Caudata > Salamandridae > Pleurodeles > Pleurodeles waltl. The sequence goes on along the minus strand of NC_090447.1, from coordinate 10,748,696 downwards.
AGCAGTCCAGTGTGCCAGCAACACCTCTGAATCCAAGATGGCTGAGGTCTGGGGCACACCGGGGGAGCTCTGGGCACCTCCCCTTGGAGGTTCAGGTCAGGGGAGTGGTCACTCCCCTTTCCTTTGTCCAGTTTTGCGCCAGAGCAGGGCTGGGGGATCCCTGAACCGGTGTAGACTGGCTTATGCAGAGATGGGCAGCATCTGTGCCCATCAAAGCATTTCCAGAGGCTGGGGGAGGCTACTCCTCCCCAGCCTTTCTCACCTTTTCCAAAGGGAGAGGGTGTAACACCCTCTCTCTGAGGAAGTCCTTTGTTCCGCCTTCCTGGGCCAAGCCTGGCTGGACCCCAGGGGGGCAGAAACCTGTCTGAGGGGTTGGCAGCTGCAGTGAAACCCCAGACAGGCAGTTTGGCAGTACCCGGGTTCTGTGCTAGAGACCCGGGGGATCATGGAATTGTCTCCCCAATACCATATTTCCATCTCACTTATGCTAACATTTTCTCTCCTTTTCTTATAATTCAGTATAGTGTGGACTGTTACACTATTAGTGATTTACCAGATTTGTACTTCACTATCAATGTAAAGCCATTCAACGTGCGTGCCACAGCCTACATCAACCCGGTAAGTGATGGTCATGCTCTTTCTGTCCTTTGAATCTTCTTATATCACACTATTAACTGATAGGTTGGTCACAAGTCACATAAAATGGCTGTTTTATCGGGAGGCTTCTGTAACATCAGCCAAAATCTATCCAAACATGTTATCATCTCTGTCTCCTTCCAATGCTCTTTGTTTAATCCCATCATATGTCCTTGTTCTTTCTCCCGCTTGCTCTTTTTGTTTCCTCCTTTTTTACACGTCTTTTGATCTGCGTTGCCTCATCTTACCTCTCTGTTCTGTTTACTGAATCTGTGTTCCCTATCATCTTATAACTCTGTTTAGTCTCCTGCATCTCTCTCTGCGCTGCCCTCTCCTACGACTCTGTTCTCGATTCATTCTCCGATCTCACTATTCTGTCTTCTCATGTCTCTTTATGCTGCCCCTTCCTATCTCTGTTGGTGCTCTTCTCCTGACTCTCTCTTCTTTCTCTTTCTATATAAATGCATTGTAGGAAAGTAGCCTCTTTCTAGCCTTATTACCCCCACTTCTGGCCTGTTTGTGAGTATATGTCAGGGTGTTTTCACTGTCTCACTGGGATCCTGCCAGCCAGGGCCCAGTGCTCATACGTTTGTGGCCTATCTATGTTCCCTGTGTGGTGCCTAACTGTCTCACTGAGGCTCTGACAACCAGAACCTCAGTGGTTATGCTCTCGCATTTCTTTCCAAATTGTCACTAACAGGCTAGTGACTAAATTTACCAATTCACATTGGCATACTGGTACACCCATATAATTCCCTAGTATATGGTACTGAGGGACCCAGGGTATTGGGGTTCCAGGAGAGCCCTATGGGCTGCAGCATTTCTTTTGCCACCCATAGGGAGCTCTGACAATTCTTACACAGGCCTGCCACTGCAGCCTGAGTGAAATAACGTCCACGTTATTTCACAGCCATTTACCACTGCACTTAAGTAACTTATAAGTCACCTATATGTCTAACCTTTACCTGGTAAAGGTTGGGTGCTAAGTTACTTAGTGTGTGGGCACCCTGGCACTAGCCAAGGTGCCCCCACATTGTTCAGAGCAAATTCCCTGGACTTTGTGAGTGCGGGGACACCATTACACACGTGCACTGTACATAGGTCACTATCTATGTACAGCGTCACAATGGTAAATCTGAACATGGCCATGTAACATGTCTAAGATTCTGGCATTGGGGGGACAATTCCATGATCCCCCGGGTCTCTAGCATAGTACCCGGGTACTGCCAAACTGCCTTTCCGGGGTCTCCACTGCAGCTGCTGCTGCTGCCAACCCCTCAGACAGGTTTCTGCCCTCCTGGGGTCCAGGCAGCCCTGGCCCAGGAAGGCAGAATAAAGGATTTCCTCTGAGAGAGGGTGTTACACCCTCTCCCTTTGGAAATAGATGTCAGGGCTGGGGAGGAGTAGCCTCCCCCAGCCTCTGGAAATGCTTTGATGGGCACAGATTGTGCCCATCTCTGCATAAGCCAGTATACACCGATTCAGGGATCCCCCAGCCCTGCTCTGGCGCGAAACTGGACAAAGGAAGGGGAGTGACCACTCCCCTGACCTGCACCTCCCAGGGGAGGTGCCCAGAGCTCCTCCAGTGTGTCCCAGACCTCTGCTATCTTGAATTTAAAGGTGCTGGGGGCACACTGGACTGCTCTGAGTGGCCAGTGCCAGCAGGTGATGTCAGAGACTCCTTCTGATAGGCTCTTACCTGTCTTGGTAGCCAATCCTCCTTCCTTGGTAGCCAAACCTCCTTTTCTGGCTATTTAGGGTCTCTGCTTTGGGGAATTCTTTAGATAACGAATGCAAGAGCTCATCACAGTTCCTCTGCATCTCCCTCTTCACCTTCTGCCAAAGGATCAACCGCTGACTGCTCAGGACGCCTGCAAAACCGCAACAAAGTAGCAAGACGACTACTAGCGACCTTGTATCGCCTCATCCTGCCGGCTTTCTCGACTGTTTCCAGGTGGTGCATGCTCTGGGGTTAGCCTGCCTCCTCTCTGCAGTAGGAGCTCTGAAGAAATCTCCCGTGGGTCGACGGAATCTTCCCCCTGCAACCGCAGGCACCAAAAGACTGCATCACCGGTCCTCTGGATCCCCTCTCAGCACAACGAGCGTGGTCCCTGGAACTCAGCAACTCTGTCCAAGTGACTCCCACAGTCCAGTGACTCTTCAGTCCAAGTTTGGTGGAGGTAAGTCCTTGCCTCCCCACGTTAGACTGCATTGCTGGGTACCGCATGATTTGCAGCTGCTCCGGCTCCTGTGCACTCGTCCAGGATTTCCTTCATGCACAGCCAAGCCTGGGTCCCTGACACTCTAACCTGCAGTGCATAACCTTCTGAGTTATCCTCCGGCGTCGTGGGACTCCCTTTTGTGACTTAGCGTGGACTCCAGTTTACTCTCCTTTCACGTGTCTGTTCAGGTACCTCTGTGGGTGCTGCCTGCTTCTGTGAGGGCTCCCTGACTTGTTGGTTGCCTCCTCTGTCTCCTCCCCCAAGTGGTGACATCCTGGTCCCTCCTGGGCCAGAGCAGCACCCAAAAACCTGTACTGCAACCCTTGCAGCTAGCAAGGCTTGTTTGCGGTCTTTCTGCGTGGGAACACCTCTGCAAGCTTCATCGCAACGTGGGACATCCGTCTTCCAAAGAAGAAGTCCCTAGCTCTTTTTTTTCTTGCAGAACTCTAAGCTTCTTCCATCCAGTGGCAGCTTCCTCGCACCCTCAACTGGCATTTCCTGGGCTCCTGCCCAGTCTCGACACTGTCGCGACTATTGGACTTGGTCCCCTTGTCTTTCAGGTACTCAGGTCTGGAAATCCACTGTTGTTGCACTGCTGGTGTTTGTTCTTCCTGCAGAATCCCCCTATCACGACTTCTGTGCTCTCTGGGGGTAGTAGGTGCACTTTACACCTACCTTTCAGGGTCTTGGGGTGGGCTATTTTTCTAACCCTCACTGTTTTCTTACAGTCCCAGCGACCCTCTACAAGCTCACATAGGTTTGGGGTCCATTCGTGGTTCGCATTCCACTTTTGGAGTATATGATTTGTGTTGCCCCTATACCTATGTGCTCCTATTGCAATCTACTGTAATTGTACACGGCTTGCATTACTTTTCTTGCTATTACCTGCATAATTTTGGTATTGTGTACATATATCTTGTGTATATTTGGCATCCTTATACTGAGGGTACTCACTGAGATACTTTTGGCATATTGTCATAAAAATAAAGTACCTTTATTTTTAGTGTATCTGTGTATTGTGTTTTCTTATGATATTGTGCATATGACACCAGTGGTATAGTAGGAGCTTTACATGTCTTCTAGTTCAGCCTAAGCTGCTTTGCCATAGCTACCTTCTATCATACTAAGCTGCTAGAAACACCTCTTCTACACTAATAAGGGATAACTGGACCTGGCACAAGGTGTAAGTACCTCTGGTACCCACTACAAGCCAGGCCAGCCTCCTACAGTAGGGCCTTTATGGATTCCTGCAGATTCCAAAAGGGTGGAATATATGTGTTTTTAGGTAAAGAATGAGTTTTGCAAGGGCTTCTGAATAAGGAAACCTGGTGAGAGCCACACAAGTTGTGCCCCATGGAATTCCGCAGGCGTCTAGTTTTCAGAATTATAGAGGTTTGCTAGGTTTCCCTATGTTCTTGCCAAACTAGTGCTGAACACCCACAGCCACCCAAATTGGAAAAAAGCATTGGTTTTCAGTGTCTACGTATCATTTTTGGCCCTTTCCTGTCACATGCGCTAGACCTAGCCGCACAAGTGAGGTACCATTTTTAATGGGAGACTTGAGGGAACAGTGGTTGGTAGGAAATGTGTGGCTCCTCTCAGGTTCCGTAAGTGTCCCTCAGAGAATTTTGGGGAAAATATGCTTTTCTATTTAAAAAGTGCCACACAAGTAATACCACCTTGGACTCACCCGGTGTCTAGTTTTTAGAAATGGATGGGTTTGGTAGCCAGCTGAGCAAGGGCCTAAACTCTACAACTACCCAAAATGATAAAAAAGGTTGATTTTCAGTGAAAAACATTGAAGTTTTCATGTTGCGTTTAGTGCTCTTTCCTGTCACATGCGCTGGGACCACCCAGACATATGAGGTACAATTTTTAGTGGGAGAATTGGAGGAATGCAGGGTGGCAGGAAATTTAGTGCTCCTGGCAGATGTCAGAAGTTTCTCCTATGGAATTTTAAGGAAAATGTGTGTTTTTAGCCAAAGTCTGAGGTTTGCAAGAGCTTCTGGTTAAGAAAACCTAGTGAGAGCCACAAACGTAATTCAACCCATTACTTCCCCGGTTGTCTAGTTTTTAATAAATGTACATGTTTGGAATGCTTCCCTAAGTACTAGTTAAATTATGCTCAATTTGTACAATAAAAACATTGGTTTTCACTGGAAGAATTTGAAGTGTCCATTCCAAGTGATGTTTGGACTCTTTCCTGCTGTGAATGCTAGGCCCCCTGACACAAATAAGGTGCCATTTTTAACTGGAATATGTGATGGGAGAATGCTGGGTGGTAGAATATGTATTGATCTGTTCCAATTGCAGAAGCTTGTTTTACAGAAATGCTGGAAACATATTTGTTTTTAGCAACATTTTGAGATTTGTACAGGCTTCCGAGTATGAAAGCCTGGTGAGAGCCACACAGGTAATGCCACTCTGGAAACCTACGGTGCCTATATTTCAGAAATATGAGGGTTTGGTAAGATTCCCTAGGTGCTGGCTGTGCTAGGGCCCAAAATCCACAGCTACTCAAATTGCAAAAAACAGGGTTGATTTCCAGTGGAACATTTTAAAGTGTTCATCTTGCATTTTGGGCCATTTCCTATTGAGGGCACTAGGCCCAACCTCACAAGTGAGGTATCATTTATATTGGGAAGCTTGAGGGAACGCTGTTTGGTAAGAAATGTGTGGCTTCCCATAAATTCCAGTCATGACCCTCACAGACGTTTGAGAATAGTAAGGCCTTCATTACGACTTCTGCGGTCTTTTCGAAAGACCGCCGAAGATGCGGGCGCCAACATACCACCAGTACTGGCGGTATGTGTGGCACCCGATTATGACGTTTCCGCTGGGCCAGAGGATGGAAACAGCGTTTCCACCAGCTGGCCCAGCGGAAAAGTCACATCAACATTGAAGCCGGCTCGTAATAGAGCCTGCGGCAATGTTGATGTGCAGCAGGTGCAGCAGCACCCGTCGCGCATTTCACTGCCTGGAATTTGGGCAGTGAAATGCGCGATGGGGCTGTGCCTTGGGGCTGCTGCAATGCCCATGCCAAGTGCATAGGCAGTGCAGCAGCCCCCAGGGGCACCCCGAGTCCCCCTTACCGGCAGCCTTTCCATAGTGGTGTTTACCGCCATGGACAGGCTGGCGGTTGGGGACTCGTAATACCCAGGGCAGTGCTGCCTGCAGCGTTGCCCTGGTGGATTACGACTGCCCGGCTGAAGCCTGGCAGTATCCTGGTGGGACCTGGCGGTATGACCATGGTGAATGTGCCACGGTCATAATACACAGGCGGAACACCTTCAGCCTGTTGGCCCCCTCAGTGTTTTTAGCTGAAGTTTGAAGTTTGCAAGGGTTTCTGTGTATGAAAACCTGTGAGAGCCACACAAGTTACACCACCCTCGACTCCTCCCACTTTCCAGTGTTCAGAGATGGGTGGGTTTGGCGGGTTTCTCTAGGTGCTGGCTGAGCTAGAGGACAAAACCTACAGCTAGGCAAACTGCAACAAAATATTGGATTCTCAGTGCAAAAATGTGAAGCATCAATGTTGCATTTTGGCCCCTTCCCTGCTGCGGGCACTAGGTCCAGCCACACATGTAAGATACTATTGGGAGACTTGGGGCACCCAGGATGGTAGGAAATGTGTGGTTACCCACAGATTTCAGATATTTGGTGAGGAAAATATATGTTTTTAGCCAAAGTTTAAAGTTTGCAAGAGCTTCTAGGATTGAAAACCTGGTAAAAGCCACACCAGTTACAGCACCCAGGACTCCTCCGGCTGCCTAGTGTTCAGATATTTATGGGTTTGGTAGGTTTCCCTTGGCACCAGCTGAGCAGGGGACAAAAACCCACAGCTACCCAATTTAAAAAAAAAAATGTTGCTCTTCAGTGAAAAGATTTGAAGTGCCCATGTTGAGTTTTGAACCCTTTCCTGTTGCAGAAGCTAGGCCCACCTACACAAGTGAAGTACTGTTTCAATCAGGAGGTGTGGGGAAATGCTGAGTTGTAGGACATTCGTGGAGCCCCCCAGATTCCAGAAGTTTATCTCGCAGAACTATTGGGAAAATGTGTGTTTTTGACAATGATTGAAGTTTGCTTCGGCTTGTGGGTAGGAATGCCAAATGACACCCACAATGGGCTACCCATGGTTTCTAAATCCAGAAATGTCTCTGTAAGGTAGGTTTTGCTCTGTGGTGGCTGAGCTATGGCCAAAAATACACAGCTACCTACATTATAAAAAAGTGTGGATTCTGCTGGGTGAAATATGCTGTCTTCAATTCAAATTTATTGCGATTTGCGTTGCAGGCCCTAGGCCCAGCCACATAAGTGGCGTACTATGTTTAATGGGAAACATATGGGAATACAGAATTGTAGATCACTTGGTATTACCAATTGCATTTTCCTGCATTTGTGGATTCCAAACATAAGTCGATGTGCAATAAAGAAAACATTTTGCAAATTACTCTCTAAATCACATGACAATATGGGTATCCTCAAATTCAGAGTTGTGCAAACAACCACTGTTAGTACACTCAGGGGGTCATTACGACTTCAGCGGTCCTTTCACAGGACTGCCGAAGCCGCTGCAGACAAAAGACCGCCAGTGCTGGAGGTCCTTTGCCTGCCATATTTGGAGTGTTTGCTGGGCCAGCAGGTGAAAACAGCATTTCCGCCCACTGGCCCAGCAGAACACTATCCACAACATTGACACCAGCACCTGTTGCGCATTTCACTGCCCGTAATTTGGGCAGTGAAATGCGTGATGGAGCTGTGCATGGGGGCCCCTGCACTGTCCATGCCAAGTGCATGGGCAGTGCAGGGGCCCCCAGGGGCCCCCGACTTCCCCATTCCTCCAGCCTTTCCATGGCAGTGTTCACCAGCCTTTCCATGGCAGTGTTCACCGGCATGGAAAGGCTGGTGGATGGGGACTCGTAATCCAGCAGCGCTGCCCTGGCAGATTACAACCTTCGGGAGTGCCAGGCTGCAGGCTGGCTGCAGCCTGGCAATGTTTGGGGTTGGACCGTGGTGGCTCCGTCACAATTAGAATGAGGCAGTCCGACCACCCCTCTGTGGCGGTCCTTTCCGCCACAGTAGCCCAAGACCGCTAGGATCAGAATGAGTCCCTCAGTATCTTGTGTACATTTCTTATGTACATTGGATTTTTTCATACCTCTAAGAAAATGCCTTTTTGTATGATCACCCCCCAAGATTTTGGATTGATGCTGCTGTTTTTTAGACTCTGAAGAGTAGTAGGCCATACTGACCAGACCCCAGTGCATGTGCTATGACTCGCAAACAGCATGTGCAGCTGTCTATTACCTGATTTTCATATTTAACTTGCTTGTAAGACTCTAGAATATGATACTTTATTTACCCAGGCCCTGCAAGTTAAATGTCACCATTGGACTGCAGGACTTGTTGTGCCATCACTGCAGTGACAAGGTGACAACATGGCTCTAGCTCTGCCATTGCAGTCTAGCCTGGCAGCTTTTAAACTGCCAAACCGACATGGCAAAATACTTGTTTTATCAAGTACAAAACTTCCTTTTTAATATTTATAAGTCAGTCCTAAGGCAGGGTGCTGGATATTAAAAAGCAGAACATGCTTAAAGTGTGTTTACATGTACCTACATTGAAAACGTCCTGTTGTCTTTATCTCTGTATCAAGACAGGTACTAGTCCCATTGGCTAACATGGGGTTACACTAGCCCAACCACAAAGTGCTAATATCCATTTAGGACCACCAATTATAGTACTTCAAGGTAACAAATAAATTGTTACCTTAAACCTGACACATTGAGATTTAAGGTAATGCTGAGGGAACTTTGGAAAGCCACTTCTTTCTTGGCTCAACTTTCTAGTACCCATTTCTAAACAACTACAGCAGTTGTCACCTGAGACAACCTATTGTCTTCCTGCCTTCTGAGGCAAGAAGAGCAAAGGGTATGTTGGTTGAAGGGCAGTGCAGCAACTGACCTGCTCCACGGGGCTCGTAAATAAATGCTTTGTGTGTGTGAGCTTTTCTTTCATTAGCTGGTAAGAATAAGCTCCATGATAAACTAAGGGGCTTATTTAGAAGCTGTGTGATGCAGGGCAGTACAGCAAGTAACGAGGGAAAGGGCAGAAATATCCTGTTTTTAAAAATGATGATGCATTTCTGTCCTCTACCCCTGTGCTGGTGCACAGTAGAATGCTTAGCACGGACTCAGCCACCCTTGCACCATGGTGCAAGTATGCCTTTGTCGCAGACTGAATTGTTTCTGTGCAGAAAGGGACATCAACCCATGGAGGGTTTTTCCTCTATGTATGCTGCAGAGTGCAGCACACATAGGAAGAGGAAAAAACAGGGAGAAATAAAGATATTCCTCCTCGTTGAGCCTTCTCTCGGGTGGCATAAGATTTTGGCACATTCCCAGGTTTACCGATTCTTGTAAATCTGGGAATGTAATTTGCCCTGTGTTGTGTTACACTCTATCAACAAGGCCATGAAAAGTGACGCAATGTGGCTTTGTAGATATGGGTCCGAACTATGCACCACCGGTGCATCACAAAATGTGACACACTAGTGGCGCACAGGGCCCCCTAAATTTATTGTGAATTCAATCTTGATGGCAAGCACTGTTTTGTTGATTAAAACTCTGTCATTAATAAGTGTATCACAGTAAAGGGAAAGGGATACTGTTGTCTTCAGGGCGTAAGGCCCTCACCCACCCAATATGTGGCATGCTTCGTCATTGTACCCTCCCAACACCAGCCATCAAGAGGCAGGTGTCAGCTGCTACCCTGATGAAGAGTAATTTGTCAGATTTATCTGTTGGTATCAGGATGGATTGATTGTTTGATGAGCAACTGTGGAAATTTGGATGCAAGGATGAGTGGTAGAGTGGAATAAGTATGGATTAAAACTGCCTATTGGTGGAGAGTATCAATTTAAAAGGGTGTCCAATGGTAGTTGTACATGGGAGTGGGGGTATTTTGACCCACATCAAGAGGTCAACATGTTTCTGCCTCTGTAGAACCCTTGAGTGAGTGATTGGGCATTCTTCAGGACTAGATAATCTCTCTCTGCTAGTTTAGTATGTAGAAAATTAAAAAAAAAAAAAAAAATGTTGTAATTGATAGATCCACTCAACTGGAGGTCCCGGTCTTGGGAGTGTTCTGACCTATAATACATAGTCCTGGAGAAAAACCTGTTAGATAGTTTGAGGTATAAGTTCTTGTGAAGAAAAACTGTATGAAAGTTACTTGGTGACCACTGCACACATTGTTTTCAACTTCATTAATGTTCTTACCCACAATTAAGGGTTATATCATCTCATCTCATTAAAGGTTTCTGGGAGTTGGGTCACTGAGTAGTATTATAGATGCAATAAGAGAGAGAGAGATAATGCATTGAAAATATGAACCTTCTGTGAAGTGATTGATAATTAATTCTTTATATGCTCTTTGTATGAGTCCCTTCTATTTTGGATGCACAATCAGAGTGGAATAGTATTTTTTGCCTCATTTGTTTGTAAACACGATGTTAAATAGAGTCTATTGAATAAATCTATCCACATTTGTGGGCAGACAAACAACTATCAGAGAGGAAAAAGAAACGTCTTTGGGCCTGGGCTCATAAATTCTGCTTACAGCTAATTCCTGTGTCAATTAATGGACCATAATTCTATGGATATTAACTTAGCCCATGCAGGGACTTGTTTTAATATTGTATTTGTTTTAAGTTAGTTTAATACACACTATTTTCTGTAATATAAAGGCCAATGTAATGAGTTTAAGTTTTCTCAAGATCTCACTCTATTTCCTAATTTAAAATGTGACATTTTTATTTAGAATGTATTTATATTCTTAACAAATAGCAAAATAAAGCACTCATTCATTTGTTTGTTCATGAAATTCACGTATGTACCTGTCCACATTTATCTGCCAGTATGTCTCTTTGGACTCCGGTACCCAGTAGATATTTCCAAGGTAATACGTAGGGTCAGTTGCTCCAAAGATCAGCAAACTTCCACTTTCCCCATCACTGTGAAAATCAATTAGAGAACATTGTTCAATAAGACAATCAATTGATGATTGTTCCACAGTTCCCCTATATCTGGACATTGTGCAATCATGTACCTTCCACATGCACATCCACAACTGCATCCTCACCTGAAGAACCAAACGCCATCACATCTGCACCTGTGGTTCCACTCCGCCTTCAAACAGACATAGGGCCTGATTTGGATCTGGGAGGAGGGGAATACTCCGTCACAAACGTGACGGATACCCCGTCCACTGAGTTATGATCTCATTATATTCTATGGAGATTGTAATACAGCAGACTTGATATCCGTCACGTTTGTGATGGAGTATTCCATCCGCCCTGATCTAATCTAGCCCCATAACCAACACTACATATTTGAGGCACGATTAAGCCCAGAAATATATCACCCCTACAAGCACATCAGCACTGTCCTTAGAAACACACTCCATATCTCTGCTCTGTAAACAACAAATAGGAGACATCTCAACATGCTGCACAAGTCTGCCATTGCTATCAGCCCCTTCTACTGCTCAATATTTTTATCACCTCCCATATACTCTGGAGTGCTCCTGAATGGTGGAATAACAGAAGACTAATAATCTAGAAGGCACGACCTTTATCAAGTATTTCTCACACAATACCAACAGTTTTGTGGTATGGTCTAAGCCTATTCTAGATAGGTCTAAAAATATTTCAGCACTTTCATCAAGCTCTGTCTGCAAGATCAGGAAAGTGTGCCAGAGTTTTGTATCTTCAACTCAGATGGACCAGCCTCCCTATTTTTAAGTCTGGCCTGAAGATAGCTTAAGGTATTTTGCCAGCCTCATGTGTTCTAATCATATGAAACAAAATATATATACATTTGTAGAGGTTCTCAATCAACACTCTTTGACCATTAGTCTGTTGACATGCATCTCAAATTATACTCCCTCCTACCCCAGCAGAAGCTATAGTTTGGTCAAAAAACCAGCCCACTCCAGCCATTGGATGCTTTTACTTTGAGTGACTGCATTTCTCGTGCACATGAACAGATACACCTAACAAAATAGTTCAAAAAATGACATTTGTTGTAGATTAAAATGTCCATTCCTCGCTATAAACCAGCTCTGGTATATTTATTTATCCTCTAAATATGAGCACATCATTAGAATAGCTAGAGTGTATATGCAGATGTTTAGATTGAAATCACCCTCATCACAGGATTGTGATTGAGAGTTGAGTCACTTCTATCTGACTTGAGAGAGCCATAACCTGTGGAATTGCATCGCCCCTATTGGGTTGTGGGGTTGTTGTGCCGCACTGTAGGTTTGCAGAAAACACTCCTCTCATAGCTAAGACAAAGATTATACCCACAGACACATAAATAAACAAAACTCCGTAGCCACACTAGATTAACTATAGCTCACCACTGTACAATACACTGTGTTCACCCAAAAGATGTGATTTGCGATGTCAAAACTATTATTATAAACACTAATATTTTAAGTGTTATGTGTGTGTTAAATAGAAAAAGCAGTGCATGGAGAAAGTGCAAATGATAGTTAATGTTGTGTGCTACTGAGTTAAATACATCGTGTATGGAGGTGCACAAGTTATAATAATTTGAAGGTGTTGCTTAAATTAGAAATTTAAGGTAGTTGTATAAATTCACAAATTTAAATTTTTGTCTAGTTTAAGTTTAGTTTGTAGTTAAATAATAAATAAAATTATATTAATTTAAAGGTGGGACGGAATGTATACATTTTAGGCATATTTATAATATTAGAATTTGTACTGTTTGTGTATTTGTATTTTTTGACCTTGGGTTGCATAGAAAGAAAAAGTAAACAGTAAAGAATGGTTTAACCTTTGGTTATATCTTTGAATTTCATTTTTTTAATAGTTTTTAATTCAAATGTGTTTAAAATCATTGAATTTATTGTCATCAAGTGGACTATCATTAAGTGGATTAAGTGCAGTGTGGTACAGTAGGGTGGAGGAGAGAGTTGTACAGTGTACTGTCATTGAGTGTACTGATGTATAGTAGAATATGGAGGAGTAGAATACAGTGGAGTGGTGTAGAATGGAGTGTCATTGAGTAGAGTGGAGTGGGGTAAAGTGGAGTGGTGTAGAGTGGAGTGCCATTGAGTAGAGAGGAGTAGAGTGGAGTGGTGTAGGGTACAGTGGAATAAATTCTTATATAATGCAGGGGCGTGTAGTATAGTATAGCGGCATAGAGTGCACTAGAGTGAACAGGCATAGTGTAGAGTTGAGTAAAGTATTATAAATTGAAATAACATCTTGTACAGTACAGTGGAGTGGGGTTTCCTTGAGTGTTAGAAATTGTTGCAGAGTGGAGTAGAGTGTTGTACACCAGGGCGTAGGGTAAAAGTGCAGTAGAATAGAGTGGCATACAGTTGAACAGTGTACAACTGAGTGACGTAGAGTATATTTCTGTAAGGTGGAATAGTGTATAATGGGGTACTGTAGAGTAGAGTGGGGTGCAGTGGGGTGGGGTGTAGTGGAGTGCTGTAGAGTAGAGTAGTGTACAGAGTGTAAAGACATAGAGTGGAGTGACATACAACAGAATGTCATGTGGTGTAGTGGCAAAGAGTGGAGAGGCCTAGAATGGAGTGTGGTAGAGTACAATAGTGTACAGGGGAGTAGTGTAGCGCATAGTGGCCGAGTGGAGCATCACAAAGTGGAGTGAAATACAGTATAGTGGCATACAGTAGAATAGCGGTGGAGTGTTGTAGAGTGGAGTGGTAGATTGGAATACCTTATAGCGGAGTAGCGCAGAGACGAGTAGAGTGGAGGGACATAGAGTGGAGTGGCATAGAGTAACACAGCATACAGTGGAGTGGAGCAGAGTGGAGTGATGTAGAGCAGTATAGTTTTCCTTACCCAAATGCCAAGTGTCAAATATCAGAGAAACACACTATTTCAGAGTCTGAGAAGATATGTGGCAGGTCATTTGAGGGGGAGGGAAACCTCAGGGTCCTGGATAGGGATCATTCAGACAGTAATTTTTTTAGGTCTTCCTCCTTCTTCTCTAGACATCAATAACACAGCCAAAGGTGATCACCAGATCTTCTCACTCCCTTGTACTTGTGGGATTTCACAATGAGTCATCCTTGTGCTCATTCTATTCACTCTTAGCATACTGCTTGTTGGACCTGGCCCTCTCTGCAGGGTCATCCCCAAACTTATCTTCCACATATTTTTTTGAATTTGTTTTGCTGGTATTAGAACTCTGAGTAAATCCATTCAGTAGTTTTCGCGAAATTAAGGTTCAACAGATTTGTAAATCTGGGCAGTTGGATGGACTCTCACGAGAGTCCCTCAAACCCTATTTTAGAAAATAGAGCATTCTGATGGCCAAGGGAGCTTCATTTCCCTTGAGCCATCTCACTCCCCAGGAGTCAGCCTCATGCGGTGCTGTTCTGTGACTGGTTTCAAATGAAGAAAATTTTGCTGTCAGCATAGGAAAACAGAAATACATATTTTAAATTTAAACAGAACTTTTAATTAGGGCTTGTGTTAGTTGCTTGATGGACAGACTGTGCAGCAAGAGGTCACTCAGTAATAATCTAGCCTGTTTCTTTGCACAGAGTTTATTGTTATTTAACATTCCCAGTAATCACTGGGTGCATTAAATATCTCACCTTTTATTAAATTTCGGCCAGTAAAACATGTCAAAATTTAACAGGTGAGAAGTATACAGTATTTGATGTATAATGCAGGTTATGGTGAGGTGTGTGGTCTAAGAAGTGGGTTATTGTAACTAGCAAGTTTGTGGTGTGTTCCATTTTATTGCATGTGTAGCTTTAGAAGATCAAAATTATGTACTGTAAATTGTAAGATCCTGTATAAGGGGTGCAAAGTTTGCAACGTTTTGTACAAAAATCATGAAAGCTTTGTGTAAAATCTGCAGATGATGACATTCCACTTGTCCGAAAGTCATGTGAGGAATCTTTCCAGTGAGATATCTTCTACTCAAGCCAGGGGTCTGCACTCAAGAATCATGTGAAAAATGTATGTTACACAAAACACAAACATATTGGTATACTTCATGTTATACAGAATTCACAAATTGTGCATTTGTTTGCCAGTATACCACCTATTTCACCCAAACTTAGTCCTGCCCTGCCTTCTTTAAAACAATATTTTTCTAATGTCAAAAGGGGTGGGCGGAACTTGCAAAGTATCACTCAGCATAATTCTGTGAAGTTACATAAAAACTCCAGCAGATTCACTGAGTTCTGCCAATGGACAGAAATGTGTATGCCAGTAGCACGAGCAGCACTGAAAATCAGTGAACGGCACTATGCGGTTTGCAAGAGCGTGTGGCCATTCGAGTTGATTTTGCTGCCTCCCGAGTAGAAAATCTTCAAGAGCAACAAATCTACTTGAGAAGCAGCCGCTCTAGACCATCCACTTTCCAAGATGGCGCTAGGGGACGCCAAATGTCACTCACGCTTGAGCAACTGGAGCCCCAAATGAACAAAGTCTGCTACAAAGCCATTGGCTGAATTTGGCTGAAACTCTGCATTACAAGACAAACTCAAATCCCACCAATTCTGCTGGTGGAAAGAAACATTCCGCCCACCCCTATTCTCAAACAGGGTGTGTTGGTTCCTTGCTGTATCCCTCAAGGAGGCAACGCCACCTTTGCCTCTGGCAGGTCCTGAGGGCTCAAAGACCTCACTTAATGGGCCACTTGCTTTCCCTCTGTAAATAGTCCGTCCGCTGATCTTTCAAAATAAAGTGTATTTTTCACTCAAAACTTTAGACAACTGATTTTTGTGTTTCTTATCTATTTGTGATAAAATATAACAGAGCAAAGCCACAATAGGATATGTATACTCCGATACCATTTACGGATAAAGCACAGAGGAAGGTCAAAGAGCCTCAGATTAGATGCTCAGTTTGCAGGTCTTTTCACCTTGGCAGCTGCATTAAAAACTGATAACGATAAGGAGCTGAAAAACCTGTGCTTACTTTGTAGAGATAAAATGAAAAATATCAGAGGGAAATCCAGTGGGACAGAAGCACTCAGAAGGGGCTGCTCCGTGGAGACAAGTGAGGGGGTCAGCACCAGGGCTAGGAGCCCTGCACATGCTGTGTGCTTACACACAACACTACAAAGAGCACATGAGGGGGTTCTGCTGCTAGACCTGACTAAGGACCAGGTACTCATGTACAAATATTCCTTTTAGGAAATAGGGAATTGTGAAATATAATGATTCACAGTTTGTGATTTTTTAAATGGAATTTACAAAAATGTATTCCTCAGATGTGGCCGTAACTTGCACACCGATTTCTACTGAATCCATATTTATTTTGCAAACTGACCTCTGTATTAATAAATTGGTTCACAAAATACTGATTCTATTTTTTCTTCTGTGTGCGGCAATCAGGGGTCTCTCTTTGCACAGCAGCCAAGGCCGTGTGTGCGCCAAAGGCAGCAAACACTCACTATGCAATTGATCGCGGTATGTGAGCTACCAAAGGCAGTAGGCTCTGCCACTTCAAATTAAATGTAAAAGATGCATTTTGACTCACTCTTAGTTTCATGTAATAATTGTTAGAAATGGGGTTTTTGGTTGGCAGTCAGGTTGCCCTCTGTCCAAGCAAGAACCCTCACTCTAGTCAGGGTAAATCACACACAATCCAAAATCAGCCTGTGCTCACCCTCCGGTAGCTTGGAACGAGCAGTCAGGCTTAACTTAGAAGGCAATGTGTAAAGTATTTGTGCAATAAATCATACAATACCACCATATAGCACCACAAAAATACACCACACAGTGTTTAGAAAAATATATAATATTTATCAGGATAATTGTAGGTCAAAAAGAATAACGTTGCAATGTGAAATTGTAGAGATATCACTGAAAAGTGATATAAAGTGTCTTAAGTCTTTAGAATATAAACAAAGTCTCTATCAAGCACAAGTACCTGGTTTGGAGTGGAAAAATCTCCTCAGAGGGCCACAAAAGAAGAGGTGCGTGGAAAAAGTGTGTGTGCGTCGATTTCTCCCCAGCACACACGGACTTGCGTCGTTATTTTCCACGCGGGGAAGTCGTGCGTCGTTTTCCGGCGCGCGGACAGTCTCTTTTCATGGATCGCGGGGATTACCAGATGTCCCGGGTCTGTGCGTGGATTTTCCTGCTTGTTTTCCGGCTGTGGGTCGTTCTGCGGGGCAGCGCGTCGAAATTACGATCTCACGGCAGGCGTCGCGACGATTTCTCCTCTAGAGATCGGGCGGCGTTGTCCTTGCGAAGCCGTGCGTCGGATTTTCGGTCGTCCCAAGAGCGTCGCGTCGATCAGCGTCGGTGTGCGGCGTTTTTCTCGCCGCGGAACAAGCTGTGCGTCGAAATTTTCGGTGCACGGAGCGTCCAAGTGAAAGAGAGAAGTCTTTTTGGTCCTGAGACTTCAGGGAACAGGAGGCAAGCTCTATCCAAGCCCTTGGAGAGCACTTTCACAGCCAGACAAGAGTTCAGCAAGGCAGCAGGCCAACAGCAAGGCAGCAGTCCTTTGTAGAAAGCAGACAGGTGAGTCCTTTGAGCAGCCAGGCAGTTCTTCTTGGCAGGATGTAGTTTCTGGTTCAGGTTTCTTCTCCAGCAAGTGTCTGATGAGGTAGGGCAGAGGCCCTGTTTTATACCCAAATGTGCCTTTGAAGTGGGGGAGACTTCAAAGAGTGGCTAAGAAGTGCACCAGGTCCCCTTTCAGTTCAATCCTGTCTGCCAGGGTCCCAGTAGGGGGTGTGGCAGTCCTTTGTGTGAGAGCAGGCCCTCCACCCTCCCAGCCCAGGAAGACCCATTCAAAATGCAGATGTATGCAAGTGAGGCTGAGTACCCTGTGTTTGAGGTGTGTCTGAGTGAATGCACAAGGAGCTGTCAACCAAGCCCAGCCAGACGTGGATTGTAAGGCACAGAAAGATTTAAGTGCAAAGAAATGCTCACTTTCTAAAAGTGGCATTTCTAGAATAGTAATATTAAATCCGACTTCACCAGTCAGCAGGATTTTGTATTACCATTCTGGCCATACCAAATATGACCTTCCTGCTCCTTTCAGATCAGCAGCTGCCACTTCAACAGTGTATGAGGGCAGCCCCAATGTTAGCCTATGAAGGGAGCAGGCCTCACAGTAGTGTAAAAACGAATTTAGGAGTTTTACACTACCAGGACATATATCTACACAGGTACATGTCCTGCCTTTTACCTACACAGCACCCTGCTCTAGGGGTTACCTAGGGCACACATTAGGGGTGACTTATATGTAGAAACAGGGGAGTTCTAGGCTTGGCAAGTACTTTTAAATGCCAAGTCGAGGTGGCAGGGAAACTGCACACACAGGCCTTGCAATGGCAAGCCTGAGACAAGGTTAAGGGGGCTACTTAAGTGGGTGGCACAACCAGTGCTGCAGGTCCATTAGTAGCATTTAATCTACAGGCCCTAGGCACATGTAGTGCACATTACTAGGGACTTATAAGTAGATTAAATAGTCGAATCAGGTATGATCCAAAGTTACCATGTTTTAAGGGAGAGAGCATATGCACTTTAGCACTGGTTAGTAGTGGTAAAGTGCGCAGAGTCTAAAAACCAGCAACATTTAGGTCAGAAAAAGAAAAGGAGGAAGGCAAAAAGTTTGGGGATGACCCTGTCAAAAAGCCAGGTCCAACATGACCCCCTCCCAGCCTAAAGCCAGGGTAGACTAATCAACACTCTGATGGACTTCCCTGCTTAAGGCGATAGAACATGGACAATGGCCCACTACTGCAGGGGCACTCGCCAGTTCTACGCCTTTCTGAACTCAGTGAGGCTTCTTTGTCTATACTCTCTGGGGCCACTGATCTGGCCCATGGGGAACCCTTCTCATTACCTGAGGACCCCATCTGTACAGCTCCTAACTTTAATTTGCTTACAGATGCATCCCAGTATGCAGACAGTACCACCATGGCCAACAAAGTGATGTGGCCCATTCCATTCCTTGGGTCTGACTTCTGTCCCCAACCCAGGGAAAACTCTGCCCACAAGGACAGAAACCAACAGATGCCACTGACATCTGTCAGTGTTATGAGCCAGGCCCCTGACCATCCACTGCTAGGTGGAGACCCTGAGGGGGGCCGTTGGCTGAGCTTCTCCTCCAACTGGGGGGCTGGTAGGGAGCTCCCAAGGGATTCCTGTAGCATCCCAGAATGGGGGGTAGTAACCCCAGGGGTCTGGCACCCCTTCTCCACTCTCACCAGGTCAGGGGTGGGTCCCTGATACTGGTCCCTCAGCCCAGGGTCTGTACTCTGAGGCTGAACAGAGGACAGGGGTGAGTCCTTCCTCCCCGTGCCTCCCCATCGGGGCTTACATACCCTCCTCTGGGGAGTGGTACTGCCAGACATCTGAACTGTTAGGGCACCCTTGGGGGTCGGCCCTCTCAGCTCTCCTGACACTAAGGGAAACTCATTCCCCAGAATGCAGTCAATGGGCAGCTGGGGACTAACTATGACCTGCCTCTGGGTCACCTCCCCACCCCACTCTAGGGACACCCGGGCCATGGGGCGGAAGAAATCTTCCCCACTGGCTGGAGTCACTCTACACACCTGTCCGGTGTACTGCTCTGGTGACACTAGTCTCTCCACAATCATGGTAAGACTAGCCCCTGTGTCCCTCAGAGCGGTGACTGGGATCCCATTCACTCCCACCTGGTGGAAGTGACGACTCCCACCCTCAGGGATTACCAGTTTACCCTCTGAGTCCACCTCCCAACTAAAGGAGATGAAGGCATGGTCTACGACCTGCCCCTGGGGACTACATTCCCCTAAGGCCACATGGGCCACCCCTGTAGAGGTCCCAATATTGGGTGAGTTCTTTGGACAGACAGAGTCCCCCTTCCTGTGTCCTATCTGGGAACACTCAAAGCAGCGGGGTTGGGAATGGGATGCTTTGGGCCACTGCCCACCAGAACCCCACCCTGTTTCTCAGATGAGGTATGGAAACCCTTTCTTCCCCCCTTACTCTTGGACTCGTCTGGGTCATCTCTAACCTCCCCCTCACTTTGTTGGGGGGAACCGGAACTACCCTTCTCGGGGTCACTCCCAGATACCTTTCTGGACACTCTGGTGCTTGCCCAGAGGTCCGCCTCCTCAGCAAGCTTCCTGGGATCAGTCAGCTTACTATCCACTAAGTGCTGGCGCAACTCTGTAAAAGTAGTATTAAGCATATGCTCTCTCAGAATCAAGTCATATAAACCTTTATAATCAGCCACTTTGTTGCCCCGCACCCATCCATTCAGTGCCTTACTGGAGAAGTCAAAGAAATCTACCCATGTTTGTGTGGTTTGTTTGGTGCTGTCCCTGAACCTCTGATGGTATCCCTCAGGGGTCAGCCCAAACTTGGCAAGTAAAGTGGCTTTCTGAAGGGGGTATGTGTTTTGATCAGGTTGATCCAATGTGAGGAGTGTATCCCTCCCCAATGGCAGTACATAACCCCACATAGCTACCCCCCATTGCCCTTCAGGAACCTCATGAGCCCTTAGTGCAACTTCATAAGCAGCTAACCATTTATCTATGTCATCTCCCACCACAAAACTGGGCACCACATTTTTGGGTATATTAACCTTCTTTTCTCCAGCAGGTCCTGTCAGTATGCTGCCACCATTATTGCTGGATTCAGACTGTCTCGCCTTGATCTCCAGCTCCTTGAGACTCAGTTCATGAGCCAACAATAGTTTCTTTTCAGCCAAAGCTCTTTCAGCTTCCACCTGTTTGGCTGCTCTTTCAGATTCCACCTGTTTGGCTGCTCTTTCAGCTTCCGCTTGTTTGGCTGCCCTTTCAGCTTCTGCATGAATCTGTTTGGCTGCTCTTTCAGCTTCAATCGGTTTGGCTGCTCTTTCAGCCTCAGCTTGTTTGGCTTCTCTCTCTGCCCTTCTCTCCTCCTGTTGAGCCTCAATTTTCAGTTTTGCCATTTGCAATTGGAACTCCCTTTCCTCTCTCCTTTCCTCTGCGGTCAGGCTTTGCACAGAGACCCTGCTCCCTGGTCTGGAAGGGGGCACAATTGCAGTGGTAACACCATCCACAGATAGTGAAAATTCCTCTGAGGTGCCATTTTCTGGCTCCTCTTCCTCATCATCCTCTAAATGGGCTTCTGCCCAGGCCCTCAGCGCCACTTGAAAGTCCTCCTTTCTGGAGGCCCCTTGGGTGGGTACCCTCAATGCCCTGCAGAATCCTCTTAGTTGTTTGACCGTATATGTATCCAACTGGACTAGGTCAAAGTCCCCTGTCTGAGACCCAGTCAGAGACATGTTGAGTGAGGATTTAGTTTTTGAAAATTGTCAGGAAAAAAAACGGATTTGCAAAAAGAGATAAAAAGCCAAGTTGACCTTCAACTGTGGGTAGGTAGTGAAATACTTAGCTACTGTATGTCACTGCACAAATACAAGTCCTATCCTCACCGCTGATCACCAATGTTAGAAATGGGGTTTTTGGTTGGCAGTCAGGTTGCCCTCTGTCCAAGCAAGAACCCTCACTCTAGTCAGGGTAAGTCACACACAATCCAAAATCAGCCTGTGCTCACCCTCCGGTAGCTTGGAACGAGCAGTCAGGCTTAACTTAGAAGGCAATGTGTAAAGTATTTGTGCAATAAATCATACAATACCACCATATAGCACCACAAAAATACACCACACAGTATTTAGAAAAATATATAATATTTATCAGGATAATTGTAGGTCAAAAAGAATAACGTTGCAATGTGAAATTGTAGAGATATCACTGAAAAGTGATATAAAGTGTCATAAGTCTTTAGAATATAAACAAAGTCTCTTTCAAGCACAAGTACCTGGTTTGGAGTGGAAAAATCTCCTCAGAGGGCCACAAAAGAAGAGGTGCGTGGAAAAAGGGTCTGTGCGTCCATTTCTCCCCAGCACACACGGACTTGTGTCGTTATTTTCCACGCGGGGAAGTCGTGCGTCGTTTTCCGGCGCGCGGACAGTCTCTTTTCGTGGATCGCGGGGATTACCAGATGTCCCGGGTCTGTGCGTGGATTTTCCTGCTTGTTTTCCGGCTGCGCGTCGTTCTGCGGGGCTGCGCGTCGAAATTACGATCTCACGGCAGGCGGCGCGTCGATTTCTCCTCTGGAGATCGGGCGGTGTTGTCCTTGCGAAGCCGTGCGTCGGATTTTCGGTCGTCCCAAGAGCGTTGCGTCGATCAGCGTCGGTGTGCAGTGTTTTTCTCGCCGCGGAACAAGCTGTGCGTCGAAATTTTCGGCGCACAGAGCGTCCAAGTGAAAGAGAGAAGTCTTTTTGGTCCTGAGACTTCAGGGAACAGGAGGCAAGCTCTATCCAAGCCCTTGGAGAGCACTTTCACAGCCAGACAAGAGTTCAGCAAGGCAGCAGGCCAACAGCAAGGCAGCAGTCCTTTGTAGAAAGCAGACAGGTGAGTCCTTTGAGCAGCCAGGCAGTTCTTCTTGGCAGGATGTAGTTTCTGGTTCAGGTTTCTTCTCCAGCAAGTGTCTGATGAGGTAGGGCAGAGGCCCTGTTTTATACCCAAATGTGCCTTTGAAGTGGGGGAGACTTCAAAGATTGGCTAAGAAGTGCACCAGGTCCCCTTTCAGTTCAATCCTGTCTGCCAGGGTCCCAGTAGGGGGTGTGGCAGTCCTTTGTGTGAGAGCAGGCCCTCCACCCTCCCAGCCCAGGAAGACCCATTCAAAATTCAGATGTATGCAAGTGAGGCTGAGTACCCTGTGTTTGGGGTGTGTCTGAGTGAATGCACAAGGAGCTGTCAACCAAGCCCAGCCAGACGTGGATTGTAAGGCACAGAAAGATTTAAGTGCAAAGAAATGCTCACTTTCTAAAAGTGGCATTTCTAGAATAGTAATATTAAATCCGACTTCACCAGTCAGCAGGATTTTGTATTACCATTCTGGCCATACCAAATATGACCTTCCTGCTCCTTTCAGATCAGCAGCTGCCACTTCAACAGTGTATGAGGGCAGCCCCAATGTTAGCCTATGAAGGGAGCAGGCCTCACAGTAGTGTAAAAACGAATTTAGGAGTTTTACACTACCAGGACATATAACTACACAGGTACATGTCCTGCCTTTTACCTACACAGCACCCTGCTCTAGGGGTTACCTAGGGCACACATATGGGGTGACTTATATGTAGAAACAGGGGAGTTCTAGGCTTGGCAAGTACTTTTAAATGCCAAGTCGAGGTGGCAGGGAAACTGCACACACAGGCCTTGCAATGGCAAGCCTGAGACAAGGTTAAGGGGGCTACTTAAGTGGGTGGCACAACCAGTGCTGCAGGTCCATTAGTAGCATTTAATCTACAGGCCCTAGGCACATGTAGTGCACATTACTAGGGACTTATAAGTAGATTAAATAGTCCAATCAGCTATGATCCAAAGTTACCATGTTTTAAGGGAGAGAGCATATGCACTTTAGCACTGGTTAGCAGTGGTAAAGTGTGCAGAGTCTAAAAACCAGCAAAATTGAGGTCAGAAAAAGAAAAGGAGGAAGGCAAAAAGTTTGGGGATGACCCTGTCAAAAAGCCAGGTCCAACAATAATCATATTTAGATTTGAGGTATTATACTCTAACATGATCATGCCAGTTCCCCATGACAATTACTCCACCAGCACCTGCATAGACAGGTACAGAAATGGCAGAACTCAAATGTAGGTACCTTTAAGTAAATTTGCTTTGAATTGTCTGGGAGAACATTAAACTGAGCCCTAAGAGTTTACCACGGAAGTCACAAGTGGCTGATGATGTCATGGTGTCATGGTGTGTCTTGCCATTGCATAGCCCATATGTTTCCACCACATTACCACAATAAGACTACAAGCGGTAGAGTGCACGGTGAAAGAAAGTGTGGGATGAGCTAGCTATGCCTGACTTTGGATAGCACTAGGTGAGTTAGCCATGCCCTGACATTGGACACAATAGTTAGATGCCCCTGCAAGCCAAACATAACTAGGGGTCATGTAAGAAGGACCGCTTCATGCACGTCAAGAACATGCAGGTGTGGAAGGCAGAGCTCTTCTTGACTCAAGCTAAGGATGAATGCTGGGCCTCCTGCGTTCTAACAAGAGTTTCCATCCCCTGGGGCTGACACTGCACAACTAGGGGCCATATGTACTAAAGAATTTTCCCATAGACACAGAATGGGTAAAATCCTTTGATACATCTGTCCCTAGGTGTCTTCACCCAGGCTATACCAGCTCTTTTATCCTACAGCTTCCTTTGGTGCACGTGAAGGCACCAAGAACCTTTCCAACTAGGATTCAAATAGAGACTCTCTTCCAGACGCTGCCATGCCACTGGCAAAATTACTTCCTCTGTCAAAGGAATTGGCTATTCCTCCACTGCCAATGTTTCAAACATCACCGATCCTATAAAACATGTGACAAATTTCCTGAAGGTGAAAGCCATTTTGATATGATCACAGTGCCATGCCCAACAGTGGATGGAGAAAGAGTTCCTTGTGGGACTTTACCTTGCGATGAGTGCTTTGGCAGGTTTGAAGGGATATTTGATTCTCCCTAAGATCACATTCAGATAGCCAATATCTTCAACCATGGTGATGGCATTGAAGTGAGTAATATTTTTCCCCCTTACTGGCACAGATGGTGGAGGCAGGTTTACTCTGCAGAAAGCAAATGGCCTGGACACATTCTCTCAGGTAGAGCTAGAGAGTCCATGAACACCTCCTTCATGGTTGTGCTAACCAAGATTGCTGAGGGTTCTGGATTACCTTTGCCTATAGATGAAAACAAAGATCACACAGAGATTTCACAGCCCACATCCTCTGCTCTGGATCCCTTGCTTCCTTTCAGCAAAGTCTTCATTGATGTTATTTTGGTCACATATAGCAAACAAGTTTCTGCTCATATGGTGAAACATCAGGTCTTCCAGAGTCTTCACCCTTCACCTCAACCTTCCCTGTCTCACTCCCTGAGAGTCTTGTGGTACAAACTTCTTCTTCCACCTAGCAGAATAATGACCTTTCCTTTTTATTCCCCGAGAGGGAATCTCAGAGGACTGAAGCAATGGGGAAGAGGTTTTTCTTTCCTGGGAGCCTTGCCCTTTCACTCCAAGAAAGCGTCTTGCCTTCTGGCCTGTTTTTCACATGATCTCTGGGGAAATTGCACAAATGTTTTTCATGAATCTACCTGATCACCTCTGGGACTATTTTGCAGACATTTTGCATGTTGGTCAGGACGCGGCCAAAGACAACCTTTCCTGCTCTGACATACATAATTTGGAATCGTAGCTTGATCCATGGGATTCTTTATTGCCTTGCATCACTATGCTGTTTGATGTTGGCCAGTTGACTCTTATGAACATTCCCTTTGATTATGCTCCTGTTTTTAGAAAGGTGGCTAACTTGCACTTGCATCATTTCACACAGGGTTGTGCCACGGCCCGCTCATTTGGCCTGGCTTCCCCTGCTCCTTGCTTTCACAGAAAATACTGTAAGTAATAAATTATACCCTATTAGCACAATCATCTTTCACAGCCTGTGAAGTTGAAGTCCAACCTGTTGTTTTCACAATACAAAGGACTTGGTGGTTCCAAGCGTGTCCAAGGACAGCAGCAACAGTTCTCTTCATATTTAGAACTGAAGAACAACTTTAAGTCACTTGCAAGGGAATACATGGCCTGTAAGGGGGAGCATGCCATTTCCTTTGTATAATTAGCTGTCCATCAATATAGAACATTGGTTTCAACTGAGTGTCGAGCAAGGCACACCCTTCCAGAACATGTCCTATCCCATGATGCATTTTCTCTGTTCCTTTGACACTGTCAACACTTCATAGTGGTAGGCGATCAATTGGATTCTCGAGCCAGATGCCTGGCTCTGACTCACATTGAGGTCCTCTTGGAGTCTCAAGACAAAAATGAGCTAAGCTTTCATGTGGCTTCTGCCTGCCACCCACACTCTAACTTCATGCACCAAGAATTGACGACAAACATTAACCCTTGATGTATAGCATGAGAGACAATAAGATAGCGATCTGGTCCCAGACTGCACAATGTGTAAAAACTTGGGAGCAATCTTGGCTTCCCTGCTTGACCAAACTGTGTGATCCAAGGTAAATATTTGATTTTCATGTTACTCTTTTTTCTTTATGATTACATATAAGAGCATCTTGGAGCATGTACGTTGAGGACGTGAGTGGCACAAAGCATATCTTATGTTTGATTTAATTGATTATAATTTTGCTCCAACTCTTGTAAGAATATAGGCCATATATATGGTCCATATTACCACTTACTTACTGTAGGAGGCTGGCCAGGTTTGTAGTGGTTACCTAAGGTACGTACACCTTATAACAGGCCCAGTTATCCCTTATTAGTGAAATCTAGTCAGTGTCTAGAAGCCAGGCTCTCTAGAGGTAGCTGTAGCTGAGCAGCCAAGGCTTAACTAGGAGACATGCAAAGCTCTTGCAATACCACTGTAGTCACACAGTACTCACACACACATGACAGAAAATACACAGTGTTACAAAAATAAAGTTACTTAAATGCCAAAAATAGCATAGAGACTATACTCCCTTAGGAGGTAAGTAATACACAAATTATATACACTAGTATGCAGATATCGGCATAAAAACAGTCAGAAAACAGTGCAAATAGTGAAAATCACAATAGTTAGAAATGGGCCTATGGGGAACACAAACGATATACTAAGAAAGTGGAATGTGAATGTCGGTTTCGCACCTAGGCAAGTGTAGTGTTTAGTGGGACACTGGGAGTATTAGAAAACACCAAAGGTAAGTAATAGAACCCACCCCAGAGCCCAGGAAACCAGGAGTAAATCACAGTAACTTTTCTAACACACAAGAAAGAGAAGAAAGAAGATAATGCAAGAACCAGAAGAGACTACAAGACATCAACAGTGGATTCCCGGACCTGAAGACCTGTGGAAGAAGGTGACCAGGTCCAAGACACACTAAAGAGTCTAGGGAGAACAGGAGCCCCTGCTAACCGGTATGAAGGTGCAAAAGAAGAACCACTAGTGAAGAACAGCAGTCAGTACCGCAACCAAGAAGACAGATGCGGGTTTCTGGTTGGTGCAGATGATGTCCCACGCTGGATGGATGATTGCAGTCTGGTTTGTGTTGCTGGATTCTGCCAACAACTCACGGCACACGCAAAGCTCACAGTTAGCAGAAAATGGCACTGCCCGGGACCAGGAGGGACCCGCTGGACTCTGCCCAAGAGGGGGAATCAGAGGGGCTCTCAGCAACTCAGAGAGCCCTCAAAAGACCAGGCAGCGTGCACAGGAGTCCCACAGCAAATGGACAAAGAAGGTGCAAAAGGATGCCTATAGAACATTACAACAAAGGGTCCACGCCGCTGGAGAACAACACTGGAAGCTGTGCATCATAGGAAGAAGTGCTGAGGGTCGGAGCTGCACGGTGCATGAAGAACTTTGTGGGAGGATGCCAACAAGCCTTGGCAACTGCAAAACAGGTGGTGCACAGGGGTACTGTCTGGTGTGGGGAGGCAAGCTCTTACCTCCACCAAATTTGGATAGCAACACATCAGGACCATCAGGACCACTTAGATCCACCACCTGTGATGCGGAATCCATGCAACTCATCAGGAGAGGGGACCCACGCAGCCGGTCTTCGATGCAGAGAGGTGCCTACTGAAGCAGAGTAGTGACTTTTTCACTCAAAGGGAGATTCTTTTGTTCTTCTGGTGCAGGCTCAAGACAGACTTTCCTCTGAGGATGCACGGCCAGGAAACAGTTGCAGTTTCTGGCAGGAGCTGGAGATACAATGCTGCAGAAGTTGTCTTTGCTTCTTTGTTGCAGTTTGTAGAGTTCCTGGAGGGTTAAGATGCAGTTTCTTTTATCATAAGGTGAATTAAAGGATGCAGAGGATTTCTGCTGTAGTCTTGCAATCTGAATCTGAAGAACCACCCATGAGAGAGACCCTTAATAACCCAAAAAGGGGGATTGGTCAGCTAACAGGTAAGCACCTATCAGGGTAGACATCACCTGCTAGCACTGGCCACTCAGATGCTCCCAGAGTGCCCTGCCAACTTGGAATCCAAAATTGCAAAACCCAGGGACCCTCTGGCGGAGCTCTGAGCACCACCCCTAGGGTGGTGATGGACAGGGAAGTGGTCACTCCCCTTTTCGTTGTCCAGTTTCGCGTCAGAGCAGGGACTGGGGGTCCCTGAACCAATGTAAACTGGATTATGCAAGGAGAGCACCAAATGTGCCCTTCAAAGCATTTCCAGTGGTTTGGGGACACTACCACCCCCTAGCCTGTAACACCTATTTTCAAAGGGAGAGAGTACAACACCCCTCTGTAGGAGGCTGGACTGGCTTGTAGTGAGTACCAAGGGGTACTTACACCTTGCACCAGGCCCAGGTATCCCTTATTAGTGTATAGGGTGTCTAGCAGCTTAGGCTGATAGATAATGGTAGCTTAGCATAGCAGCTTAGGCTGAACTAGGAGACGAGTGAAGCTCCTACAGTACCACTAGTGTCACTTGCACAATATCATAAGAAAACACAATACACAGATATACTAAAAATAAAGGTACTTTATTTTTATGACAATATGCCAAAGTATCTCAGTGAGTACCCTCAGTATGAGGATAGCAAATATACACAAGATATATGTACACAATACCAAAAATATGCAGTATAGTCTTAGAAAACAGTGCAAACAATGTATAGTTACAATAGGATGCAATGGGAGCACATAGGGATAGGGGCAACACAAACCATATACTCCAGAAGTGGAATGCGAACCACGAATGGACCCCAAACCTATGTGACCTTGTAGAGGGTCGCTGGGACTGTAAGAAAACAGTGAGGGTTAGAAAAATAGCCCACCCCAAGACCCTGAAAAGTGAGTGCTAAGTGCACTAAAGTTCCCCAAAGAGCACAGAAGTCGTGATAGGGGAATTTTGCAGGAAAGACCAACACCAGCAATGCAACAACGATGGATTTCCAGACGAGAGGACCTGGGGAACAAGGGGACCAAGTCCAAAAGTCACAAGCAAGTCGGAGGTGGGCAGATGCCCAGGAAATGCCAGCTGTGGGTGCAAAGAAGCTGCTACTAGGCAGTAGAAGCTGAGGATTCTGCAAGAACGACAAGGGCTAGAAACTTTCCCTTTGGAGGATGGATGTCCCACGTCGTGAAGAGTCATGCAGAAGTGTTTTCCTGAAGACCGCAAACAAGCCTTGCTAGCTGCAAATCGTGCAGTAAGGGTTTTTGGATGCTGCTGTGGCCCAGGAGGGACCAGGATGTCACCAATTGCTTCTGGGGACAGAGGGGGCGTCCAGCAAGACAAGGAGGCCTCTCAGAAGCAGGCAGCACCCGGAGAAGTGCCGGAACAGGCACTACGAAGAGGAGTGAAATGATGCTCACCCGAAGTTGCACAAGAGAGTCCTACGCCGCCAGAGGACAACTCAGGAGGTCGTGCAATGCAGGTTAGAGTGCCGTGGACCCAGGCTTGGCTGAGCACAAAGGAATTCCGCCGGAAGTGCACAGAGGCTGTAGTAGCTGCAAAAGACGCGGTTCCCAGCAATGCAGTCTGGCGTGGGGAGGCAAGGACTTACCTCCACCAAACTTGGACTGAAGAGTCACTGGACTGTGGGAGTCACTTGAACAGAGTTGCTGGATTCAAGAGACCTCGCTCGTCGTGCTGAGAGGAGACCCAGGGTACAGGTAATGCAGTTCTTTGGTGCCTGCGGTTGCAGGGGGAAGATTCCGTCGACCCACAGGAGATTTCTTCGGAGCGTCTAGTGCAGAGAGGAGGCAGACTACCCCAACAGCATGCACCACCAGGAAAACAGTCGAGAAGGCGGCAGGATCAGCGTTACAGAGTTGCAGTAGCCGTCTTCGCTACTTTGTTGCAGTTTTGCAGGCTTCCAGCCCAGTCAGCAGTCGATTCCTTGGCAGAAGGTGAAGAGAGAGATGCAGAGGAACTCTGATGAGCTCTTGCATTCGTTATCTAAGGAATTCCCCAAAGCAGAGACCCTAAATAGCCAGAAAAGAGGGTTTGGCTACTTAGGAGAGAGGATAGGCTAGCAACACCTGAAGGAGCCTATCAGAAGGAGTCTCTGACGTCACCTGCTGGCCCTGGCCACTCAGAGCAGTCCAGTGTGCCAGCAGCACCTCTGTTTCCAAGATGGCAGAGGTCTGGAGCACACTGGAGGAGCTCTGGGCACCTCGCAGGGGAGGTGCAGGTCAGGGGAGTGGTCACTCCCCTTTCCTTTGTCCAGTTTCACGCCAGAGCAGGGCTGAGGGGTCCCTGAACCGGTGTAGACTGGCTTATGCAGAAATGGGCACCATCTGTGCCCATGAAAGCATTTCCAGAGGCTGGGGGAGGCTACTCCTCCCCTGCCTTAACACCTTTTTCCAAAGGGAGAGGGTGTAACACCCTCTCTCTGAGGAAGTCCTTTGTTCTGCCTTCCTGGGCCAAGCCTGGCTGGACCCCAGGAGGGCAGAAACCTGTCTGAGGGGTTGGCAGCAGCAGCAGCTGCAGTGAAACCCCTGAAAAGGCAGTTTGGCAGTACCTGGGTCTGTGCTACAGAACCGTGGGATCATGGATTTGTGCCAACAATGCCAGGATGGCATAGAGGGGGCAATTCCATGATCTTAGACATGTTACATCGCCATATTCAGAGTTACCATTGTGAAGCTACACATAGGTAGTGACCTATGTGTAGTGAACGTGTGTAATGGTGTCCCCGCACTCACAAAGTCCGGGGAATTTGCCCTGAACGATGTGGGAGCACCTTGGCTAGTGCCAGGGTGCCCACACACTAAGTAACTTAGCACCCAACCTTTACTAAGTAAAGGTTAGACATATAGGTGACTTATAAGTTACTTAAGTGCAGTGAAAATGGCTGTAAAATAATGTGTGCATTATTTCACTCAGGCTGCAGTGGCAGGCCTGTGTAAGAATTGTCAGAGCTCCCTATGGGTGGCAAAAGAAAAGCTGCAGCCCATAGGGATCTCCTGGAACCCCAATACCCTGGGTACCTCAGTACCATATACTAGGGAATTATAAGGGTGTTCCAGTATGCCAATGTAAATTGGTGAAGTTGGTCACTAGCCTGTTAGTGACAATTTGGAAAGAAATGAGAGAGCATAACCACTGAGGTTCTGGATAGCAGAGTCTCAGTGAGACAGTTAGTCATAACACAGGTAACACATTCAGGGCACACTTATGAGCACTGGGGCCCTGGCTGGCAGGGTCCCAGTGACACATACAACTAAAACAACATATATACAGTGAAAATATGGGGGTAACATGCCAGGCAAGATGGTACTTTCCTACTCCCTCTACCAAAGGAAATCACTTGTTCTGCCTTCCTGGGCTTGAGCTGCTCTAGCAACAGGAGGACAGAAACCTGTCTGAGAGGTGGCAGCAGCTGGGACTGCCTGGAAATCCTCAGAAGGCTGGAATGGCAATACTTGGGGTCCTCTAAGGAGCCCCCGGAGTGCATGGAATCATACAAGCAATGCTTGCAAAAGCATTGGGGCATGATTTCAACATGTTTGATACCAAACATGCCTATGTCCGGAGTTACCATTATGTAGCTTGACATAGGTAGTGACCTATGTCCAGTAAGCACATAAAATGAAGTGCCCGTACTCAGGAAGTCTGGAAAAATGGTTCTGGAGGTCGTTGGGGCACCTCTGCTAGTGCAGGGATGCCCTCACACACAGGTACCCTGCACCCTGCCCTCAGGACTGAAAGGCATGCTATAGGGGTGACTTCTAAGTGACCTGGTGCAGTGTAAATTGCACTGAAAGGGTGCATGCACCTTTTCATGCAGGCTGCAATGGCAGTCCTGCAGAAGCGTTTGTGTGGGCTCCTTATGGGTGGCAAAATAAATGCTGCAGCCCATAGGGATAACCTGGACCCCCAATGCCCTGGGTTCCTAGGTACCATGTACTAGGGACAAATAAGGGGGCACCAGTGTGCCACTTTTGGGTAAAATACTGGGTTACCAGTATGCAGTGACAACATTTAGAGGAGAGAGAGCATAATTACTGGGGTCCTGGTTAGCAAGATCCAAGTGAACACAGCCAAGCACAATGACATCTGGCAGAAAATGGGGGTGACCATGGCAAAATGATGGTACTTTCCTACACAACCACCCCCAAATGAGGGACAATAATGCCAACCTTGCCCAGGTGAGTCTTCATTGTCTAGGTGTAAATATCTGGAGAGTCCATCTGCATTGGTTACTGCCAGGTCTTTGTTCCACTGTAAAGTCCATCCCCTGTAGGGTAATGGACCACCTCAACAATTTAGGGATTTCTCCTTTCATTTGCTTTAGCCATAAGAGAGATGTGTGGCCTCTCTGAACAATGAAGTGAGTCCCAAAGAGGTATGGTCTTCTTCAAGGTCCAGACCACAGCAAAGGCCTCCCTCTCTATGGCTGACCAACTCTTTTCTTCAGGGGTCAATCTTCTGCTGATAAAAGCTACTGGTTGATCCTGGCCCTCTGTATTTAATTTTGATAAAAGTACCCCAAACCCCACCTCTGAAGCATCAGTCTGAACAAGAAACTTATTGGAGTAGTTTGGGCTTTTTAAGACAGGTGCAGTGCACATGGACTGTTTTAGCTCCTCAAAAGCTTTCTGACAGCTAGCTGTCCGTAATACCTTTTTAGGCATCTTCTTTGAGGTTAGATCATTAAGAGGGGCAACAATAGAGCCATAGTTCTTTACGAACCTCCTGTAGTACCCAGTGAGACAAAAGAAAGGCTCTCACCTGGGTCTGTGTTGTAGGGAGAGCCCAGCATAAAATAGTCTGGATCTTCCCCTGTAGTGATTCAATCTGTTCTCCACCAACAAGGTGTCCCAGATAAACAACCTTCCCCTGCCCTACCTGGCACTTTGAGGCCTTGATAGTAAGGCCTGCCTTCTGCAGAACCTAGAAAAACTTTCCAAAGGTGGACAAGGAAGTCATCCCTGGTGGAACTAAAGACAGCAATATCATCAAGATATGCTGCACTGAAAGCTTCAAGACCTTGGAGGACTGTGTTCACCACCCTCTGAAAAGTGGCAGGTGCATTCTTCAAACCAAAAAGCATAACTGTAAACTGATAATGCCCTCCAATGGTTGGGAAAGCTTTCTTAGGTTTAGCATCTTCTGATAGTTTGATCTGCCAATATCCCGCAGTCAAATCAAAAGTGCTTAGATACTTGGCAGATGGCAGTGTATCTATTAACTCATTTGCGCTAGGTATTGGGTGAGCATCTGTTTTTGTGAGTGTGTTGAGCCCTCTGTCTTCTACACAGAACCTTATCTCCCTTTTTCCATTCTGAGAGTGAGGTTTGGTACAATCACCACTGGGCTAGCCCAGGGGCTATCAATCATGAATTGTCTGAACCTCAGATTTAATGCAATCTCTGGCATGGTCAGGCTGATATAAATCTTACTCTCGACAGGTAATCTGCCTCCTGTATCAATGGTGTTCTCACACCATGTAGTCTGACCAGGTGTCCGAGAAAAGAGTTCCGAAAAGTCACCTAGGAGGTTCCTGCAGTCCTCCTTCTGGGACTCAGTAAGGCAGTCTTCTAGGATAACTCCTTCCACTGAGCCATCAGCTGCAGTGTTGGAGAAGAGTTCAGGGAAAGGGTCACTCTCTTCTTCCTGTCCCTCATCAGTGGCCATGAGCAGAGTTAAGTCAGCCCTGTCATAGTAGGGCTTCAGGCGGTTCACACGAAGTACTCTAAGAGGACATCTAGGAGTGCCTAGATCAACCAAATAAGTGACCTCACCCTTTTTCTCCACTATGATGTGTGGTCCACTCCATTTATCTTGGAGTGCTCTAGGTGCCACAGGCTCAAGGACCCACACATTCTGTCCTGTTTGGTACACTGACAGGACAGCCTTCTGGTCATGCCATTGCTTTTGCAATTATTGGCTTGTCTGAAGGTTCATAGTTGCCTTTTTCATGTGCTCAGCCATTCTTGATCTTAGGCCAAGCACATAACCTACTGTAGTGTAGCCATTTTTAATGTAGCTTTCTGCGCGTTTGCTTAACGTATTAGGCCTCAGTGCACTTTGCACTAGATGCATTTTGTTTAGCCTTGCACTGTTATTTTACAATAACCAGTTTCACTGTCTTGTTTTTATTTCCTTCTATCACACTGTTTAGCTTACTTCAGCACTGTGTTCTCAAACAATACATTCTTGCTCGCTCTGTGCTTCAGTCAAGGATACCGTCTGGTACATTGCCGATTGACGTGGTAGAAGTTTAGTCTTTATGGTTGATAGAAAGTACACATCCTTACGTAGGGACGATTTTTAGAACGCCTGTGTGTTAGTTATAAAAACACTTTCTAGTCCGGGTACACGTAAGAGGGAGATTCCGACCAGGAACCCACAACTAGATGCTGACTGCCCTGTTGCAGATGGTGATCCAGATCACAGGCTTTTGCTCAGGTATGAGGGTTGATGTCCTCCCCGGGGAACCTGAAAGGCAGGCTCAAAATATAACTTAGGGAGAACATAATTTAGTTGCAATATGACAGCCTTATTCTTATGTTTCACTCTCCTCGTTACTATTTCAATCCTACTGTGTTGTATGGTTCTGGTTATTGCGGCTCACGCCTTGTTATCTAAAATGCAGTCGTTTTATTAAACCAATCTTTAAAACTCAAACTTCCTTTGTCATTTATGTATGAGACCGCACTTTGTACGAGAGAATTGGTTGTGACCTGAGTGGCCACAACTTCCCTGGGAAGCACTAAGATGTCATGCCTTCGGCTGCCCAATTGTCTCTTCCCTTTGGGAGAGATGAGGCACTGCTAGTTAGCCGGAGCATAACCCGGATTTGGGGTGACAAGGGTCCTTCACCATGGGTCAGACTTAGTCCCCCACACTGCGAACGATCTTGCCGCATACAAATCCAGTAGTCTCATTAGGATAATGAGAGCCTACGCGACACTACTACATCTTGTTTAGGGGCCTTCAAGGGTTACTCCCACCCCACGTTCACAAGAGCTAATGGACCCCTAACAAGGTGACCAAAGAGGAGTTCAAAGGGGCTATAGCCCACTGCTTTCTGAGGTACTTCCCTGTAGGCAAAAAGGAGGCATGGTAACAGGACATCCCATCTCCTCCTGAGGTTTTCAGAGTCCCATAATCAAGCCTTTGAGGGTTTGGTTAAACCTCTCAATCAACCCATTTGTTTGGGGATGGTAAGGTGTGGTGAACTTGTATGTTACCCCACACTCTTTCAACATTGCTTTTAAGTATGCAGACATGAAGTTGCTACCTCTGTCTGACACCACCTCTTTTGGAAAACCCACCCTGGAAAAGATTCCCAGGAGGATTTTGGCCACTGCAGGAGCTGTAGTGGTCCTCAGAGGTATAGTTCTGGACATCTAGTGGCATGGTCCACCACCACTAAATTGAATCTATTACCAGAAGCTGCGTGAGGGTCAAGGGGGCCTACAATGTCAACCCCTGCCCTTCCAAAGGGCACACCAATCACTGGCAGTGGGATTATGGGGGCCTTTGGGGTGCCACCAGTCTTGCCACTGGCTTGACAAGTGACTCAGGAGCGACAGAACTACTTTGTGTCTTCGAACATGTGAGGCCAGTGAAAGTGAGGCACCAGTCTGTCCCAGGTCTTACTTTGCCCCAGATGTCCAGCAGGATGGAATATCATGTGCTAAAGTAAAAAAAAACTCTGTATTGCAAAGGGATGACCAACCTTCTGGTGGCACCAGGCTTGGGTTCCCTTGCTTCTGAAAACAAGAGGTTGTTTTTCCAGTACACCCTGTGGGTGCCACTGACATCCCCTGTCTCTTCCTTGACAGCTTTGGGGGACCTGTCCCTCCGTGGCAGGACCCCTGCTCCTAAAAGTTCAGCTGTGTCAGCTTGTAGCTCCTCAGGTGTTGGTTCTGTCCAGGGAACTGACCATAGCCTGGAAAAATGTAATATCTCTAACTAGGCCTACTGTAATAACAGGAACTCTTCACGATTAACAAAATCAAGCCTACACAATTTTTTAATGTGATCACTATAAATACTCTGTTCTTGAAAATGAATTAACATTTGCTAAGCCAAATCTACTGGCTTTAAAATCATTGAAAAATGTACCTATAAAAAAACAGATAAAATGAATGGATTTAAACATTAAGGGACATCCTTACAAGGAAGCATCCTTACAAGGAGGAATTAAGAAGGTCCCCACAGTGTGCCATATTTACAAAGTAAGTTTACATAGTAAATACAGCGCTACCACGGTGACGTTAGGGGGGGTGCAGGGCGATACAAGAAAAGTGGCGCTTCAAAGCTGATGTGCCACTTTCTTGTAAATATGCCCCTAAGAATGATTCTATCGCCGCCTGAAAGGTAAACAATAATTTTAGTCAGACCCAAGATTATCCATGTTACTGTCTCTGACTAGAGAGCCATACAGAAATCCACAAGATCTAACTTTATTCTGCCACAGGAAACCATAGGTCCTTTCTGACTGCTACGTAGTGTACCCCAGTTTCTTAGTACGCTCCAGAATCCTGTAATTTTCACCAGGGCCAGTCACCCCAAGGGCTTTACAAAGGCTAGACCCAAGGAAGCAGCTTTCAACAGAAGGTTCCCTCTTTCTGGATACCTGTGTCCTACTCTTGGCAGTGGGCCCCAGCCACCAACACCACATTCAGTGGCCTCCCGATATTCAGAATTGGTTCATCTCATTTCTTTGCCCTTCCTGTACAGCTGCAATACCTTTTCTGGACAGTGTCCCCCTGTATGGCAAGTGCTGCCTTTTCAGCACATTTACGACCCAAGCCCCTCACTCAGCTTCTTGCTAAGCAGGCAGCTGGGCTAATGAATACACAGCCCAGGATTAGCCTCTTGGGGACACAGTTCAAATACTCATTTTCTCCAGCAGGCAGGTCTTCCAGGTCTAATGCCAGGGCTGCTGCCCAGGTTGTGCCCCAGTGAGGAAGTTAGAAATCATAGGTCCTGCTCTAGAGGCAAGTAATTACCACCCACTCTGTGGTGCTGATCCTAATATGACCTCACTGAGGGCTCGAATCGGACATATGTATCAATTACAAGTCCGTGTGGGTGTATGCATGGGTGTGTGTGTGTGCATGTGTGTCTATGTGTGTGTATTTATGAAGCAATACAGTATCTCTTCGATGGTCTTAAAAATAAATGAAATTTTGGAAAGCACCTGAGACACTGATTTTTCACTTTTTCCTGAGGTCTTTAATATCAAACATAAAACCAGGGGTTCTCTTTTTGAGAGACAGGGAGGGGATCACATGGCCACCCTGTTATCAGTGAGTTTCTCCCTGGTCAGTGTCTTCCATCTCAGCGATGGGGATCCTGAAATAGCAGTTCTTGCTCCAATTCTTAGCTGCAAGCTTTACTCCAGCCCCCTCACACCTGCTGACTCCCAGGGCTCAGACACTGCTCCCCAAGATTCAGGTCCTGAATGCAGATTTCTCTAGACACAGATTCCTATTGAGATAGTCTGTTGATGGGAAGAGTAGAGCGAATTGACAGAGGGTCAGTGTCCCATCTATGGGCTAGTACACAGGAAGGGTCAGTCTCCAGGCTGCTCAGGTCTGCGGAGAACCGAGCAGGGTTTGCTTTTTATGGGGGTCCCCCTCCGGTTGCTCCTGAGAAGGCATGGGGAAAATGGTACCGCATTTTTAATCCTTTACTAGACAAACAAACTGTATAGAAAAATCGCACATAATTACAGTAATGACATTTAGAGTTTTAGCACAGCCAAATGCTAAATATAAAAAGAAATAACATTTCTAACTTCTTAAAAAAGTATGAAAGGATCCTTTCTTATTTCTTTTGATGTGAGAGGAATGTAACAAGGCCTACAGACTTCTCCCACATTGCCTCCTGTGAGTGCAGTCCTATTTCAAGTCCAAGTATGTGGGAGATTCTCCTGCCCCAGCACAGTGAGAGACCTGTGAACTGCCAGTGCTTGTTTCCCAGGGTGTCGATGAGAACCAGATGTGAGAAATATACATTTCTAAGGCAAGCACCAGCTATAAAAGTGATGTTTACCATATGGACATTACATATTACTAGTTAACTAAAAAATCCACAATAATGTATCAAAAGTGCACTTACAATATATGGAAGCTCCCTTTGGATATGAAAACATCATAAACCTATATGCTACTACAGCATAAAGAAATTAGGTGAACAACTTCAAGTTGCTGTGACAAAAGTAGAAGCCTGGGTCATAGATCAGAAACCCTGGCTTTACATGACACACACACTCTCAACTTTGTACCACAACACCACATTCCCAGGCAGCCAGAAAACCTATAATGCATTCATTATGAGTGACCTTCAGATGATAGCTCGAGCTTGAAATTTTACATGGTTGCATCCTCTCCATTTTCAGGGCAGTGAGTAATGCTTGCATGGTGTCCTGTCATACAAAATAACTGATACAAAGACTATCACACCCTTCCTATGTACAAACACCTGAAACCAAGTGACACACGACACCTGAATATTATGGCAGTTTTTTATCTTCATGCCTTTACAGGTGTGCAATAGCTATACACAGACACAATACGATACATAGATCAGCGTGATCTCATAACATACTAGGGTCCAGATAAATGACAGAGCGCGATGCTGCGCAAACTTTGCCAGGGCCCAGCTCCGTCTTTTTTAACGTGCAGGGATGTGCTGTATTTATATAAAATATGGCATACCCCTGTGTTGCCCCCTGTGCTGACGCTAAATTTCCTGCTGAGCAACGACATAGCTATCTTTGCACCATGGTGCAAGGATGGCTGCACTGCAGGGGAGATGTCTTTTGTGCAGTAAGGGACACTTTCCTACAAAAAAAACAATCTTCAATGGCCTTTTGCTCTTTCTATGTGTCCTGCATTCTATGTGAGCGAAAAATGAGGAGAAATTAACACATTTCTCCTTGTTGTGCCATGCTAACGCCACCCCGTGGCTGGCGTTAGATACTGGCACTGCCTCAGTTTTACAAAAACTCATAAATCTGGGGCAACGTCTAAATGCAATGGGCTGCGGGTGACAGGACTGTATTTAGAAGGTGGCGTTAAGCCACAAAAAGCTGCTTAACACCACCTTGTAAAGATGGCCCCGTGCATAGCGCAACCCGAGTGTCACTAAAAGTTATGCTCCGGTGGCGATAGGGCCTTGTAAATTTGTCTCTTAGTACCTGTAAAGGTTGAGAGCATTATGTCAGCAGTCAGAAATCACAGCAATGGCCGCCCTGTCTAACTACTTTGTTTATTTCTGAGAAGGGGGGACAGGGAAATAATTTGTCCAGATTAAGACCTAATGGAAATTCTCTCTGGAGTTTGGTCAAGTTGATTCACCTTCCTTCAATGAATTCATGGAATTATAACTTTATTCTCTTTTGTAAAGGTGACAAGGCTGTAACTTCTTCTCTGAGGTGATGGCTAAAGATGGTGGTCTGTCTTGCCTATGGCTCATGGTCTACTTCTATTTCATTGCCACATATAGGATGTCTGCACATGGTGTGGCTCCTTCTTGGGGGCAGTAATTCTTTGTCATGGCGACATCAAGGATGTCCACATGTGATGTGGCTGCTTCTTGGGAACAGGTATTTCTATGTCATGGTCACATCAAGGATGTCCAGACATGGCATGGCTGCTTCTTGGAGGGGGAGGGGTACTTGTATCATGGCCACATGAAGGATATCCACTCGTGGCATGGCTGCTTCCTGGGGGATACTTCTATGTCATGGCCATTCAAGGATGTCCACACGTGTTATGGCTGCCTCTTGGGCAGGGAGCCTGGTTGCAGTACATTTGCCAAGCTGCAGATTGGGCATATGCATCCACTTTTGTTTCCTACAACATGGTAACTGTGGGGGATCAACAACCCTTGGAGCCTGTAACCCAAGTCCTCGGGCTGTTCTTTCTAAGTGAATGCATCTTCTTTAACAAACCAGTTGTGCAGCATTACTTTAGACTATTGTGTTACAATGAGCTGCTTTGTATATCTTCATAACTTGAAGCACTTGGATGAGGGCATGCTGAAGAGGTAGTGCTTGAACTACCAGCATCTGACATCCCTCTGAAAGTTTGTACCCAGTGGTTGGTGACAAAAGGGCACAATGTGAGCCTTCTCCTTATGGCCTAAATGAGTGGGTGGATTCTGAGTGGGCGAGTGTGTGTAGAAAAGCAGACCAAAGTTTTTTTCTTCCCTTGGTTAGTCCTGCTGATGCCTAGGTGAATTTGAAAGCTCCTCTGAATTGTAGGTACTGGAGCGAGGAAGGGTAGTCAGAGTAATGAAGTAATCTGAGAATTTCACTTTATTAATTGAAACAATAGCTGAGAGGAAAACTGATTAACATTAGTCATATGCTCATAGAGATCATTTACAATGAAAAGCCTCCATTTAACAACCAAAAGAGAGTTAGACCACTCACCTATGATTCCAGAACAGTATTATGGCCCTCATTCTGACCCTGGCGGTCTTTGACCGCCAGGGCGGAGGACCGCGGGAGCACCGCCGACAAGCCGGCGGTGCTTCAATGGGGATTCCGACCGCGGCGGTAAAGCCGCGGTCGGACCGGCACCACTGGCGGGGTCCCGCCAGTGTACCGCGGCCCCATTGAATCCTCCGCGGCGGCGCAGCTTGCTGCACCGCCGCGGGGATTCTGACCCCCCCTACCGCCATCCAGATCCCGGCGGTCGGACCGCCGAGATCCGGATGGCGGTAGGGGGGGTCGCGGGGCCCCTGGGGGCCCCTGCAGTGCCCATGCCACTGGCATGGGCATTGCAGGGGCCCCCGTAAGAGGGCCCCTAAATGTATTTCACTGTCCGCTGCGCAGACAGTGAAATACGCGACGGGTGCAACTGCACCCGTCGCACAGCTTCCACTCCGCCGGCTCGATTCCGAGCCGGCTTCATCGTGGAAGCCTCTTTCCCGCTGGGCTGGCTGGCGGTCTGAAGGAGACCGCCCGCCAGCCCAGCGGGAAAGTCAGAATTACCGCCGCGGTCTTTCGACCGCGGAACGGTAACCTGACGGCGGGACTTTGGCGGGCGGCCTCCGCCGCCCGCCAAGGTCAGAATGAGGGCCTATATGTCTTAATGCAAAAGGTGACACTTATTTTTGTGCTGATGGAGTTGAACAAACTCTGATAAGTTATAATGTTTTGAACAAGTATTTACCTCACCCTACCTGGTGAAGAAAGCTTGAGAAGAAGTTAAGCAAGTGAAAAGGTGTGTTTATTCTGTGTTCATTAAATGGAGATTACACACAGAGGAACAGAGATATGGGTTGCAGTGTGAACATACAGAGCGGTGAACTCTGTGATTTGTGGACACACATGAAGCAGCTTTGACCTTTGAAGGCTCCTGAACTAAGCATTTGTAGCCTGAAGTGCTTTGCTGTTACACTAAGCAAAGACATTGAGAAGGCAGTTGAAGGTTTAAATGGTGACAAATACCAAAGAATAAGGTTTTCCTGCAGTGTTTAGACAAGGGATAGAGCTTACGACATAGATGAGAATTAACCATGTTCAAGTGGGATATATTGAATGGAAGAAAGCAGTAAATAATGAGGGCTGAGTCTTGGAGATGTCTTGCAGTAGGATGGATGAATCTTGGGAAAATTAGAAGATCTCAGGAGCCTTGTCGGCCACTGTGAGAATCGAAGTCTGGACATGTCAGGCAGTAGCATAGGTGAACTTTGAATGTGTGAGAATGGTGTCAGGAGCCCTGAAGGCTGTGGGACAGCAAGTCCTCCACATGTCAGGTAGTTGCATGGACAAATCTTGGAAGAGTGAGAAGGTGTCAGGAGCCTTCTATGCTGCTGTGACGATGAAGGCCTGGAAATGTCAGGCTGTAGCATGGGTGATGTGAATCTTAGAAGTGTTAGAAGGTGGCATGACGTGACAACAGAGAGGTTGCTTCCCTCAATCCTTTCAGCTTATCAAATTACTTGAGAAAGTTATACCTAAGAGAGCATTATGCGAAACCTGTTACCAGAGTTTGGGGGGTGAGTGCTGATGTGACAAAATTACAGTGCAGGCCCCTAAAACTTATGTGGCTTTTGAGATATGGTATGTCTTGAAACAAGTGTCAAAGCTTTAACGCACTCAGGCGGTCATTCTGGGGCGGCCCAGCGGGAAAGACCCTGCAACGAGGAAGCCGGCTCGGAATGGAGCCGGCGGAGTTGCAGGGGTGCGACGGGTGCAGTGGCACCCGTCGCGATTTTCACTGTCTGCATAGCAGACAGTGAAAATCATGGTGGGGCCCTGTTAGGGGGCCCCTGCACTGCCCATGCCAGTGGCATGGGCAGTGCAGGGGCCCCCAGGGGCCCCACGACACCCATTCCCGCCATCCTGTTCCTGGCGGTAAATACCGCCAGGAACAGGCTGGCGGGAAGGGGGTCAGAATCCCCATGGCGGCGCTGCAACCAGCGCCGCCATGGAGGATTCCCTGGGCCAGGGGAAAACCGGCGGGAAACCGCCGGTTCCCCTTTTCTGACCGCGGCTTTACCGCCGCGGTCAGAATAGCCCAGGAAGCACCGCCAGCCTGTTGGCGGTGCTTCCGTCATTTTAGCCCTGGCGGTCGCCGACCACCAGGGTTAGAATGACCCCCTCAATGTCCATAAAAATCCCTATCTGTTCCAAAATGTAAATATTTAATCAACTACTGCGTAATAAATTCAACTAATAAGTCTCCACTTCATCATTAAATGTGATTTGTGTATCATTTGCTGCTGTTTCATGGTCAAACTGTTCTTTGCTGTTATTGATTTATGTTGAATAAAATGTAAATGATGTTCATTCTCAATTAAAATTCTTCTTCCCATTTTAAGTCTCCATTAAGTATACTTCAAATGAATTGAGTTTCCTGAATGGTTTCTTTTTTCTTAACACATCCAATTTAATCTTTGCTACATAAGCCCACAATATTTTTTTCAGGCATATGGCCACCAATGTGCTTGAGAGGTACTTTGGGCTCGTGCAATGTCACATGTTCACCTTAAGTCCTGCCACTGGCATCATGTAGGAAAGTACCATGTTTGGCCACTAAATGTGAGTCACACAGAATGATTCAGTCTGTTGGCCGATCATTTGGTACATTAAGATACAAAGAAATTGGTACTTGCATTATTTGTATTCTGGTAGGTAATGCTATTTGCACAAGAGTGTGATATTGATGAGATGTTGAGTAGCACAAACAGTGTAATATTGATGAGATGTTGAGAAGTACCAACAGTGTAATATTGATTGTTGAGTAGATTTTTGCCCAAGGGACCAGTCCTGACACTCACTTAAAGTGAAAAAAACTGTTTACTGGAAGCAAGCAGAGGTCACATTTGCTAATAACTGTTCAGCTTAACCCCACCCACTTTTAATCATTATCATCCTCTTACGGTTCTACAGCCCACTCCCCCAATTAATGCTTCACTCCTTAACATGTTTTGACTAAGAACTCCTATTTCCCAATCTTTGTTCGTCCTTCTCCACTACCTTCTTCATCTGCCTGCCGCACGAGTCCCAGGTTTTCTCGCCTCTCAACATTGATGAAATCTTTCCATGTACTTCTCTCCTCCTAATGTGTCTGTGTCTACCGCTGCCTTATCCTGAGCTCTCTCTTTCTGCCTGCTTCAAGCTACTGTTCACACACACCATTCCAAGCAACCAGCCTGCCTGCTCCCAGGTGAGTGTTCCTTTGGATACCAAGGTGGGTGCTGGTCTCGTTGTTGCACTGAAGGGAATGAGCAATTCTTCTGCTCATGCTTCTCATCAGCAGCGACACATTGGATCCAGGTGACCTTGTTTTCCAGATCCAATGAGGTCTTCCCCTGTAATTCTCTGCTCCTAACCTTTTCATCTCTTCCCTTCCTTCCCCTGAACTCTGTCTTTCTGAAACCACAAAAACCCTACAAAGAGGTGTTCTTTCTCTCTGTACCTCAGCTTCAAC
Source organism: Pleurodeles waltl (assembly GCF_031143425.1). Lineage (NCBI taxonomy): Eukaryota > Metazoa > Chordata > Amphibia > Caudata > Salamandridae > Pleurodeles > Pleurodeles waltl. The sequence continues at coordinate 10,704,902 of NC_090447.1, read as the reverse complement.
CCTTCCTCTCGGATGATTCTTCTAGAACTTCCATCACCTTCACAATATAATTTATTTTCCCAATCAGGGAACAGCACTTATATCATGATGTTCCGCCTGAACACCGTTGTCCATTTATTCTGTGTGGCTCTGTGGCTTCTCTCTCCTATCTCTCTGGTTTTACAAAATCCTCACATCTCCCTGTTTATATCCTTCATTTCTGGTAGATGGTTCCTCAGCCTCCCCTCTATGCCCACCTGGTAGCAGACTTTCTTCTTCCTCCCACTATCTGCTCCTTTCATGAGAAGAAACACGACCGGTGATTCGCTCCACCCTATTGCTGTACCCCTGCCTCACATATGCCCACCTTTTACCTCATCTGCACCTGCACAGCCATTTCAGTCTGTCATCCTTACACACCGTGTATGCCTTCGTATGCCTCCACTGCTACCCTCAACCTAAATGAATTTGGTGCTTTCTCTTCTTAGCTAAGTCCTGCCTGTCTTTGAGTCTGAATCCATCGTTATGTAGAAATGCTGTGCCAGGTCCTAGCCTGTTACCTCCTGCAGTTTATGCACATATTGGACAGATCTCTGACCTGCTGGACCTACCCATCTTGCTACTGAGCACTCGTGTGCGCAAGTCCTCAGTGACCAAACACTTATAGGATGTCACCCCATCTAACTTACAATAGATGAACATGCCAAAATGTTATGAGAACATTGTCCTTACAACGCAGCTTTTCTTGCCTGGGTCACTTCCTTTCATCACTTCCACTTAAATTTCCCTATGGCTTTCAACTTTTCTCACCAATCCTTTGCCCACCCTACCAAAAACCGCTTCACAAACTCACCACACTCAGCTCATCCCCCAAGAAACACTTCCCATAAAAGGCCGTGCCTGCATGTTTTCCTGAAATGGTGACCAATGATAGCCTTTTTTCCACCAGCACCATCACAAATTAGATTATGTTCCATCCAGGCCTCGCCGGAGTCTATAAAAAAAGTGATGGATGGAATGCTTGCACTAACCACAGCCACGGGTACTTACTTGGGCTGCATCCCAATCCATCATTATTTTGCACACCATGCAACCGGAGGTAGGAACCCACCATGTGCAAATCAGTCTTGTCCCTGCTCCAAGGGGAAACTTCTAGCCCTTTCTGCCAGGCCTGGTCCTCCCCGAATAGCTCCCCAAGCAACCCAGGGCCGGTTTTGCCCTAATTAGCACTCATCAGTTGCAGATAGTTTGGTTCTAGTGACACAGTGAGCTTGGTACCCATGTCTGGGCATACCCAACGTTCTTAGAGAAAAACACTTCAGTATTCAAAGTGATAGATGGAATGCTTGACTTATTCTCAGCCACAAGCAATCCCTTGAGCTGCGTCTCAGCCCATCAATTTTTTCGAAACCATGCCACCTCACTCCAGCTTAACTGCCAGGCCAGGAGCATCCTGAACCAGATCCAAAGCACAACATGACAGTTATCATGGCTGTGCAATGCTTGTGGCATAATTCTACAATCATTGACAAAACTAGTACCATCAGCAGGTATACATTGGTAAAACAAGACGGATTACCTTTGCCAATAGTTACTTCCTGGAGTACACCCATACATAACAGGCATCTAATTAAGATATAAATCGACTACAAACTAGTATTAGGCTCTCACCTATAGTACCTGCCTTTACATCACTATACATATGTCATTTTTTTGTTGTATCACATTAATAGTCAGACTACTTAACTTGCACTATTGACACCCATTTTGGTCTCCTGAAAAAGTGCTCACACAGCCGCAGTGGTAAACGTAAACTTTAGTTAAGCATTGCTCCTTGTCTTAAGTCTTTGTCTGGCAGCAGAAACCACTTTTTCTGCACCTTGCAAGGTATTTCTTGTGCTGGCGAGAGCGATGGATGAGGGTCTTAACCCTGGTGCTGACACCTCTTACTTGTAGTTTCAAAGGTGTTTTTTGTGTTGGCACATGCGAAGGACGAAGCTCTTAACCCTGGTGCTGACACCTCTCACTTGTACTTTCAAAGGTGTTTCTTGTGTTGACACATGCGATGGACGAGGCTCTTAACCCTGGTGCTGACACATCTCACTTGTACCTTCGAAGGTGTTTCTTGTGTTGGCATGTGCGATGGACGAGGCTCTTAACCCTCTTGCTGACACCACTCACTTGTACCTTTGAAGGTGTTTCTTGTGTTTTGGCACATTAACCCTGGTGCTGACACCTCTCACTTGTACCTTTGAAGCTGTTTCATGTGTTGGCACATGCGATGGACGACGCTCTTAACCCTGGTGCTGACACCTCTCACTTGTACCTTTGAAGGTGTTTCATGTGTTGGCACATGCGATGGATGAGGCTCTTAACCCTGGTGCTGACACCTCTCACTTGTACCTTTGAAGGTGTTTCTTGTGTTGGCACATGCGATGGACGAGGCTCTCAACCCTGGTGCTGACACATCTCACTTGTACCTTGGAAGGTGATTCTTGTGTTGGCATGTGCGATGGACGAGGCTCTTAACCCTCTTGCTGACACCACTCACTTGTACCTTTGAAGGTGTTTCTTGTGTTTTGGCACATGCGATGGACGACGCTCTTAACCCTGGTGCTGACACCTCTCACTTGTACCTTTGAAGGTGTTTCTTGTGTTTTGGCACATGCGATGGACGACGCACTTAACCCTGGTGCTGACACCTCTCACTTGTACCTTTGAAGATGTTTCTTGTGTTGGCACATGCGATTGACAAGGCTCTTAACCCTGGTGCTGACACCTCTCACTTGTACCTTTGAAGGTGTTTCTTGTGTTGGCACATGCGATGGATGAGGCTCTTAACCCTGGTGCTGACACCTCTCACTTGTACCTTGGAAGGTGTTTCTTGTGTTGATGCGAGCGACGGACAAGGCTCCTAACCCTTTTGCTGACAACCCTCACTTTTCTCCACAGAGCAGGCCGTTTCTGAATGTTTCTTCCCCCGCGCTTTTCCTCTGCTTTTCTTTCCATTCTATCTTTACAAAGTAAGCACAACTTTTTCAACCACTTATCGTTATCAATTTTTAATGCAGCTGCTAAGGTGAATTTAATCGAAAGTCAAGCAAGTAAACTGACCTTTCCCTGCATTTCCTCTGTAAATAGTATTGGACTGTAAATAATAATTAGTTTTTTATCAAAATTGATACTAAACACAAAAAATCTGCTGCTTATTGTTTTGAGTAAAAGCTGCATGTGATTTACAAAGATCAGTGGCCAGGTCGTTACAGGGGGGAGCAAGTGGCCCCCTAAGTGAAGCCATTGGCACACCTGAGCACCAGCCAGAGGCAGCAGGTGCCGGCACCCAGCTACCTGCTGGATCAGTTCGCACGTGGTTCGGTACCACACATACATAAACACATAAAATGAATTTTCCTATGGTTTTGCCGCCAGAGACGGTCTTGGATAGAATATATTCTCCCTCAACAGATGTGCTCCTTTTGTGAAAAGCGTGGCACACATCACTGCAGTACAAATCACAATATCAAGCTTTAGTTATTCATGACATCAACTCAAACACAGCACAAAGTTTACATAAACACCCTCCTTCTTAGCCCACCCTACTCCTTCTTGCCCCCTTCTAAACTGCACAACATTAGCTGCAGACCTGCCCAAGCTTGTACCTAGACATGTTAAACACAGCAGTGGATACTGTCAGAATACTTGTATCCTGTGACTTAATGCGAACTAAGGCCTCCCCCTCAGCAGGCTGTGATGATGGCCTGAGTCTCCCATATCTCACAAATATTCATCAGCCTTGGGTCCCATTAAGCATTGGCGGGCCCCTAACGGGTCAGGCTTCTTCCTCACATGTGCAGCAGGGGCCTACATTACGCTTCTGCATGGAGCTACTTATTGTTGTTATTAGGCGTTGGGGCCACATGCAGCCCACAGACACTTCCAGATTGGTGCCTGGTCTGGTAGAGGCTGAAGGCACTGCTGTTGGGTCAGGAGTGTCGGCCTCGGGTACTCCACGTGCACTGGGGATTAGATCAGGGAGCACTACACATGTGCAGAAGGCTGCTTTGCAGATTTCTTTTAAGTTTAAACTATTTTATTATGTTTGGTAATATAATGGCAGGAAGACATACAAAAAATAACAGCAAAATTGTCACATTTGAAGTAATACTGAAGAAAGTGTTGCTCATTGCAATCATGGTATAAAATCCATAAAAGACGCTGCAACGAGTAACAGGCTACATTCATAATACTATCCAATATAAACCAGTTTACTTTAAGCAATTAAATAGAATTGAATAAAACATCCAAAGGTTTCTAAATTGAAGATGTGAGGTAAAACAGCTTCTTATTCTTATTGAATGAAAATCCAATCCAATTTCTCAAATGTAATATCCAGTTCTGGCAGGCAGTTGAAGATATAGTAATCACAGATTTACAATTCATAGTGGTGTATAGCCATTTTAGTGATGCTTCTGGGCATGTTATTTTAGCACGTAGGCCTGCCGCTTGTGCCCTTTAGCACAGTTACATTTTATTCTGCTTCATTTTTATTGTTTCAGAATCAGCCACATTCGTGGTGATGTTTTATTTTCCTTATCTAGTTGTTCTTTCACCTGGGAAACCATTGCGTCTCTTAGAAAGGTATTCTTTTCACTTTGTGCTTTCCTCAAGGCTACAGCGAGATAGGGTTGCTGGCACAAGTGGTACATTGCGTCTCCAATGTTCACAGAAACACACACATTCTTACGTGGGGACATTTTCTCAGAACATCAGCTGTTTTATTATAAAAATATTTCCATGTCCCAAGCACGTTTGAGGGAGATTCCAGCCAGATGACCACGGCCGCATGCTGATTGACTTTGTTACAGCTGCTTGCTGAGATCACCGGTTCACTGGCCTACATCAGGGTTGTAGACAACAGGCGTCTTTGCTCAGGTATGGGGGAATGATGTCTTCCCAGGGGTGAAACCTGAAGGGTGGATTAGAGCTTATCCTGCTGTGCTCTAACACAGCTTAGGTAGGAACCGCATGTATTACACATAGTGACGGTATGGTGAGACCCTTCCTGTGTTTCACTTTCCTTGTCACCATTTTGCTTCTATTATGTTTTATCATTCTAATTATTGCAATTCATGCCATTCTGTCTAAGCTGCAGTGTTTCAATAAACCTTATTGTATCATTCCCTGCCTCTGTTTGTCTTTGCATGTGTGGAATAATGTAACTGAGAGAAAAGGATGAGATCTGATACACCACGATTTCCCTGAGAAGTCATCTTGTCATGTGCCTGGTTGCCTCAAATCATCCCTGCTTTTGGGCAGGGATGAGGCACTGCTAGTTGGGCAAAAATGGATTAGGCTGACAGTTGTCACATGGTGTGGGATTGGACTCAGTTTCCCACAATTCAGGTGATACTGCCACCCAAATGCAGCAGCCTCATTAGGATAATGAGAGCCCACGAAACAATAGTAATGGATTTGATAGCAGAAGAAATGAGTAAATCAAACAATTTAGCATTCACATACGAAAGTGTGAACAAAATGAGTGGTTTACCTATTATAATTTCATATGTAATGGGATTATCAATATTAAAAATTTGTGGGATGTTACATATAACAAATGTTGTAATGATCGTTATTCAGTTTTACAATTCCACCAAGTTGTAACGATTGTTGTTCAGTTGTAAAATATCCACAAGTAGGATAATCAATTAAGTTAGCCTACATAATTTAACAGGAGTCCAGTAGCATTTTTTCCATTGTTAGAAATGGGGTCTTTGGCTGGCAGTCAAGTTACCCCCTGCCCAAGCAAGGGTAGAGGAGACTCACCCTCAGTTAACCCCGCTCATCCCCTTGGTAGCAGGCTTAAATTCAGAAGCAATGTGTAAAGTATTTGTACCAACACACACAGTAACCCAGTGAAAATACTACAAAATGACACAACACAGGTTTAGAAAACAAAATAGGTGATATTTATCTAAATATAACAAGACCAAAATGAAAAAATCCGACATACACAAGTTACGATATGAATTTTAAAAATAATTAGAAAACAGTGAGAATGCTGTTTTTGCACAAAAGTGCCTGGGTAGCGTCAAAATAAAGCTGCACAGGTGAGTGTGTGTCAAAAAAAGGCCAGCGATGCATCAATTTTTCACACGCAAGCAAGACCATACGTCACTCCTCCTCCGGTTGGGTCGGCATGCGTTGTTTCTTCTCTCCCGCAAGAGAGCAATGTGTCTATCCCTGATGGGCACCTCGGGACCGGGCAGGCTTTGCATTGATTTTCCACTACCAGCGATGTTGTGTTGAAATCCGGTCGCATGGTATCAAGAAACCATGCTGCGTGGGGGCTTGGTCGTTAACAGCAGCCGCTGCAGGTGTTGAGCGTCGTTTCTCCAGCCGTGTTGTGTTGATCTCACAGCCGCAATGCAGGTGGAGTGTCAAGATTAGCCATGAGACGGGTGGTGCGTCAAACGTTTCCCTGCACGTTCGATGGTCTTTGTGTGGATTTCTGCCTTTTGCCACCAGCTGCATCTTTTAAGGGCCCAGAGACAAGTTAGGGCAACACTTGGCAGGCAGGACTCTCAGCAGAAAGCCCAAGTGCTGACGGAGAGAAGCCTTTGTTGTCCCTGAGACTTTAACAACAGGAGGCAAGCTCAGCTCAAGCCCTTGGAGATTCTTCACCTATGGGAAGTCACACAAAAGTCAGTATTTGTCCTCTCTCAGGAAGAAGCAGCTACTGCAGGCCAACCCAGCAAAGCACAGTCGCAGGCAAAGGGGCAGTGCTCCACCTCCAGCTTCTCCAGCTCTTCTCTCGGGCAGAGGTCCCTCTTGGTTCCTGAAGTAATCTGATTTTCAGGGGTTTTGGGGGCTCTTCTTATACCCCTTTCTGCCTTTGAAGTAGGCCTACTTCAAAGAAAAGAATCTGTTGTTTTCAAGACCCTGTTTCGCCCAGGCCAGGCCCCAGACACACACCAGGGGGTTGGAGACTGCATTTTGTGAGGGCAGGCAAAGCCCTTTCAGGTTTGAGTGACCATTCCTACCCTTAGCCCAGATGGCCCATCAGGATATGCAGGCTACACCCCAGCTCCTTTTGTGTCACTGTCTAGAGGAGAGATGCAAACAGTCCAACTGTCAAACTGAACCAGACAGGGAATCCACAAACAGGCAGGGTCACAGAATGGTTTAAGCAAGAAAATACCTACTTTCTAAATGTGGCATTTTCAAACACTTAGGCCCATATTTATACTTTTTGACGCTAAACTGCGCTAACGCAGTTTAGCGTCAAAAACTTTTGCGCCGTCTAACGCCATTCTGAAGCGCCATGCGGGCGCCGTATTTATGGAATGGCGTTAGACGGCGCAATCAGACCGGCGCTGCCTGGTTTGCGTGGGAAAAAACCACGTAGACCAGACAGCGCCGGCGTAGGGGGAAAATGGCGTATGGGCGTCTTAAAATGGGGCAAGTCAGGTTACGTCGAAAAAATCGTCGTAACCCGACTTGCGCCATTTATTTTCGACGCCCATCCCCCATCAACATGACTCCTATCATTGTAAAGATAGGAGTCATGCCCCCTTGCCCAATGGCCATGCCCAGGGGACTTCTGTCCCCTGGGCATGGTCATTGGGCTTAGTGGCATGTAGGGGGGCACAAATAAGGCCCCCCTATGCCAAAAAAAATAATTAAAAAAAAAATAATAATACTTACCTGAACTTACCTGAATGTCCCTGGGGTGGGTCCCTCCAGCCTTGGGTGTCCTCCTGGGGTGGGCAAGGGTGGCAGGGGGGGTCCCTGGGGGCAGGGGAGGGCACTCTGGGCTCATTTTGAGCCCACTTGTCCCTTAACGCCATGCCTGACCCAGGCGTTAAAAAGCGGCGCAAATGCGCCGTTTTTAGCCACGCCCACTCCCGGGCGTCTCTTTTGCCCGGGAGTATAAATACCACGTAAAGGCCTGGGAGTCATTTTTTAGACGGGAACGCCTCCCTTGCATATCATTAACGCAAGGAAGGGGTTCACGCTAAAAAATGACGCACATTCCGGGAACTTTGGCGCTATACGCCTCTAACGCCATAGTATAAATATGGCGTTAGTTGGCGTTAGTTTAGCGTCGAATTTGCGTCGAAAAAAACGACGCAAATTCGGCGCAAACGTAGTATAAATACGGCCCTTAATCTAAAAACCAACTTCACTAAAAGATGTATTTTTAAATTGTGAGTTCAGAGACCCTAAACTCCAAATTTCTCTCTGCTACCAAAGGGAATCTGCGCTTCAATCATATTTAAAGGCAGCCCCCATGTTAACGTATGAGAGAGATAGGCCTTGCAACAGTAAAAACCGAATATGTCAGTATTTCACTGTCAGGACCTGTAAAACACATAAGTACATCTTCCACCTTCAACATATACTGCACCCTGCCCATGGGGCTACTTGGGGTGCCTTACATGTATAAAAAGGGAAGGTTTAGGCCTGGCAAGTGGGTACACTTGCCAAGTCGAATTGGTAGTTTAAAACTGCACACACAGACACTGCAGTGGCAGGTCTGAGCCATGTTTACAGGGCTTCTTATGTGGGTGGCACAATCAGTGCTGCAGGCCCACTAGTAGCATTTGATTTAAAGGCCCTGGGCACCTATAGTGCACTTTACCAGGGGATTACTAGTAAATCAAATATGCCAATCATGGAAAAGCCAATGTGCACATACAATTTATACAGGGAACACTTACACTTTGCCACTGGTCAGCAGTAGTAAAGTGTCCGGAGCAAACAAAAACAGCAAAAACAGAGTCCAGCACACAGAAGCAAACTGGGACGTAGAGGCAAAGAGTTATAGGAGACCATGCCAACGATGCCAAGTCTAACATCAATATAAAAGAGTTGGTATGGAATATAAAAGATGGAAAAAAAAGTGAAATGTTACAAAAAACGACTTGTTCTAGTTTTTTAGAGACTAGCTATTCTGGAAGCAACATGAATTGTCAGACTATGTATACCAACAAACACCTCAATATCTTAAAACTTACAACCAGGTATGGAACTATTGTAGTGTAGGAAAGTACCATCTTGCCTGGCATGTTACCCCCATTTTTCACTGTATATATGTTGTTTTAGTTGTATGTGTCACTGGGACCCTGGTAACCCAGGGCCCCAGTGCTCATAAGTGTGCCTGTATGTGTTACCTGTGTAGTGACTAACTGTCTCACTGAGGCTCTGCTAATCAGAACCTCAGTGGTTATGCTCTCTCATTTCTTTCCAAATTGTCACTGACAGGCTAGTGACCATTTTTACCAATTTACATTGGCTTACTGGAACACCCTTATAATCCCCTAGTATATGGTACTGAGGTACCCAGGGTATTGGGGTTCCAGGAGATCCCTATGGGCTGCAGCATTTCTTTTGCCACCCATAGGGAGCTCTGACAATTCTTACACAGGCCTGCCACTGCAGCCTGAGGGAAATAACGTCCACGTTATTTCACAGCCATTTTACACTGCACTTAAGTAACTTATAAGTCACCTATATGTCTAACCTTTACCTGGTAAAGGTTAGGTGCAAAGTTACTTAGTGTGAGGGCACCCTGGCACTAGCCAAGGTGCCCCCACATTGTTCAGAGCCAATTCACTGAACTTTGTGAGTGCGGGGACACCATTACACGCGTGCACTACATATAGGTCACTACCTATATGTAGCTTCACCATGGTAACTCCGAATATGGCCATGTAACATGTCTATGATCATGGAATTGCCCCCTCTATGCCATCCTGGCATTGTTGGTACAATTCCATGATCCCAGTGGTCTGTAGCACAGACCCTGGTACTGCCAGACTGCCCTTCCTGGGGTTTCTCTGCAGCTGCTGCTGCTGCCAACCCCTCAGACAGGCATCTGCCCTCCTGGGGTCCAGCCAGGCCTGGCCCAGGATGGCAGAACAAAGAACTTCCTCTGAGAGAGGGTGTGACACCCTCTCCCTTTGGAAAATGGTGTGAAGGCAGGGGGGGAGTAGCCTCCCCCAGCCTCTGGAAATGCTTTGTTGGGCACAGAGGTGCCCAATTCTGCATAAGCCAGTCTACACCGGTTCAGGGACCCCTTAGCCCCTGCTCTGGCGCGAAACTGGACAAAGGAAAGGGGAGTGACCACTCCCCTGACCTGCACCTCCCCTGGGAGGTGTCCAGAGCTCCTCCAGTGTGCTCCAGACCTCTGCCATCTTGGAAACAGAGGTGCTGCTGGCACACTGGACTGCTCTGAGTGGCCAGTGCCACCAGGTGACGTCAGAAACTCCTTGTGATAGGCTCCTTCAGGTGTTAGTAGCCTTTCCTCTCTCCTAGGTAGCCAAACCCTCTTTTCTGGCTATTTAGGGTCTCTGTCTCTGGGGAAACTTTAGATAACGAATGCATGAGCTCAGCCGAGTTCCTCTGCATCTCCCTCTTCACCTTCTGATAAGGAATCGACCGCTGACCGCGCTGGAAGCCTGCAAACCTGCAACATAGTAGCAAAGACGACTACTGCAACTCTGTAACGCTGATCCTGCCGCCTTCTCGACTGTTTTCCTGCTTGTGCATGCTGTGGGGGTAGTCTGCCTCCTCTCTGCACCAGAAGATCCGAAGAAATCTCCCGTGGGTCGACGGAATCTTCCCCCTGCAACCGCAGGCACCAAAAAGCTGCATCTCCGGTCCCTTGGGTCTCCTCTCAGCACGACGAGCGAGGTCCCTCGAATCCAGCGACACCGTCCAAGTGACCCCCACAGTCCAGTGACTCTTCAGCCCAAGTTTGGTGGAGGTAAGTCCTTGCCTCACCTCGCTGGGCTGCATTGCTGGGAACCGCGACTTTGCAAGCTTCTCCGGCCCCTGTGCACTTCCGGCGGAAATCCTGTGTGCACAGCCAAGCCTGGGTCCACGGCACTCTAACCTGCATTGCACGACTTTCTAAGTTGGTCTCCGGCGACGTGGGACTCCTTTGTGCAACTTCGGCGAGCACCGTTTCACGCATCCTCGTAGTGCCTGTTTCTGGCACTTCTCCGGGTGCTACCTGCTTCAGTGAGGGCTCTTTGTCTTGCTCGACGTCCCCTCTCTCTGCAGGTCCAATTTGCGACCTCCTGGTCCCTCCTGGGCCCCAGCAGCGTCCAAAAACGCCAAACGCACGATTTGCGTGTAGCAAGGCTTGTTGGCGTCCATCCGGCGGGAAAACACTTCTGCACGACTCTCCAAGGCGTGGGGGATCCATCCTCCAAAGGGGAAGTCTCTAGCCCTTGTCGTTCCTGCAGTATTCACAGTTCTTCAGCCTAGTAAGAGCTTCTTTGCACCAACCGCTGGCATTTCTTGGGCATCTGCCCATCTCCGAGCTGCCTGTGACTTTTGGACTTGGTCCCCTTGTTCCACAGGTACCTTCAGACAGGAATCCATCGTTGTTGCATTGCTGATTTGTGTTTTCCTTGCATTCTCCCTCTAACACGACTATTTTGTCCTTAGGGGAACTTTAGTGCACTTTGCACTCACTTTTCAGGGTCTTGGGGAGGGTTAGTTTGCTAACTCTCACTATTTTCTAATAGTCCCAGCGACCCTCTACAAGGTCACATAGGTTTGGGGTCCATTCGTGGTTCGCATTCCACTTCTGGAGTATATGGTTTGTGTTGCCCCTATCCCTATGTTTCCCCATTGCATCCTATTGTAACTATACATTGTTTGCACTGTTTTCTAAGACTATACTGCATATTTTTGCTATTGTGTATATATATCTTGTGTATATTTCCTATCCTCTCACTGAGGGTACACTCTAAGATACTTTGGCATATTGTCATAAAAATAAAGTACCTTTATTTTTAGTATAACTGTGTATTGTGTTTTCTTATGATATTGTGCATATGACACTAAGTGGTACTGTAGTAGCTTCACACGTCTCCTAGTTCAGCCTGAGCTGCTTTGCTAAGCTACCATTATCTATCAGCCTAAGCTGCTAGACACCCTATACACTAATAAGGGATAACTGGGCCTGGTGCAAGGTGCAAGTACCCCTTGGTACTCACTACAAGCCAGTCCAGCCTCCTACATTGGTTGTGCAGTGGTGGGATAAGTGCTTGAGACTACTTACCACTCTTGTCATTGTACTTTTCATAAGAGAAAAATATACAAAACAAGGTCAGTGTATATACACATAGCCAAAAAGTTTTGCATTTCCTCTTTTCACTCTTTTCTAAGTGCTGAAAAGTACTTCTAAACTTTCAAAAAGTTCTTAAAAGTTTAAAAAGTTTTTCTGTCTTTCCAAAAAGTTCTGAAAACTTTTTTTTTTTTCTCTTTGTCTATCACTTTAACTCTCTCTAAAAATGTCTGGCACAGGCCAAAAAGTTGAACTGTCCAAACTGGCATATGATCACCTTAGCTGGAAAGGAGCAAGGAGTCTCTGCATAGAGAGAGGTTTGAGTGTAGGGAAGAATCCTTCCTTAGAACTGTTAATTAATATGCTTAGAGTACAGGATAAGGCCATAAGTGCCCAATCTGTAGAAAAAGTAGCTAATGGTTCTCAATCTGATCCAGGGACTCCCCCAGGAAAAGGTTCAGGAAAGAAACTTCTCAGCCTGCCCATTACTAGACAGTCTAGCATAGTTGGTACAGAGGTTGAATCACATCATACTGATGATGTGCTCTCACATTATACTGGTAGCCAAGCTGTTAGGGTGCCCTCTGTAAGGGACAGGTCTCCTTCTGTTCATTCCCATCATACCTCTGTATCTAGAAATGTCCCTCCCACCCACCCTGATGACAGATTGTTGGAAAGGGAGCTCAATAGATTGAGAGTGGAGCAAACCAGACTGAAGCTCAAGAAGCAACAGCTGGATTTGGATAGACAGTCTTTAGAAATAGAGAGGGAAAGACAGAAGATGGGTTTAGATACCCATGGTGGCAGCAGCAGTATTCCCCATAGTCATCCTGCAAAAGAGCATGATTCCAGGAATCTGCATAAGATAGTTCCCCCTTACAAGGAGGGGGATGACATTAACAAGTGGTTTGCTGCACTTGAGAGGGCCTGTGCTGTACAGGATGTCCCTCAAAGGCAGTGGGCTGCTATCCTATGGCTATCATTTACTGGAAAAGGTAGGGATAGGCTCCTTACTGTAAAAGAAAATGATGCTAACAATTTCCAAGTTCTTAAGAATGCACTCCTGGATGGTTATGGCTTAACCACTGAACAGTACAGGATCAAGTTCAGAGATACCAAAAAGGAGTCTTCACAAGACTGGGTTGATTTCATTGACCAGGCAGTGAAGGCCTTGGAGGGGTGGTTACATGGCAGTAAAGTTACTGATTATGACAGCCTGTATAACTTAATCCTGAGAGAGCATATTCTTAATAATTGTGTGTCTGATTTGTTGCACCAGTACTTGGTGGACTCTGATCTGACCTCTCCCCAAGAATTGGGAAAGAAGGCAGACAAATGGGTCAGAACAAGAGTGAACAGAAAAGTTCATACAGGGGGTGACAAAGATGGCAACAAAAAGAAGGATGGTAAGTCTTCTGACAAGGGTGGGGACAAATCTAAAAATGAGTCTTCATCAGGCCCACAAAAACACTCTGGTGGGGGTGGTGGGCCCAAACCTTCCTCTAATCAGAACAAGGAAAGGAAACCATGGTGCTATTTATGTAAGATAAAAGGCCATTGGACAACAGATCCCAGTTGTCCAAAGAAAGGCACCACAGCTCCTACCACTACAACCCCTACTGCTACACCTAGTGTCCCTACTAATAGCAGTGGTGGTGGGAGCAAACCTACTAATAGCCAATCCAAGGGAGTAGCTGGGCTCACTTTTGGTAATTTAGTTGGGGTTGGTCTGATTAGGGAGACCACAGAGGCTACTTTAGTCTCTGAAGGGGCTATTGACTTAGCCACTTTGGTTGCTTGCCCCCATAACTTGGAGAAGTACAAGCAACTAACCCTAATAAATGGTGTTGAGGTCCAGGCCTACAGGGACACAGGTGCCAGTGTCACAATGGTGATTGAGAAACTGGTGCACCCTGAACAACACATACTTGGACACCAGTACCAAGTAACCGATGCTCACAACATAACACAAAGCCACCCCATGGCTGTTGTAAATCTCAACTGGGGGGGGGTATCTGGTCCAAAGAAAGTTGTGGTAGCTTCAGATTTACCTGTAGACTGTCTATTAGGGAACGAGTTGGAGACATCAGCTTGGTCAGATGTGGAGTTGGAGGCCCATGCAGCAATGCTGGGCATCCCAGGGCATATTTTTGCTTTGACAAGGGCTCAGGCCAAAAAGCAAAAAGGACAGGGAAGCTTGGATCCTGGAACAATGGACCAAGTGCTCCCTAAAGCTAGGGCTAGTAGAAGCAAACCACTTCCTACTATCCCTCCCTCTACAGTGGATTCTAATTCTGAGGAAGAAGAATTCCCTCCCTGTGCAGAACCTACACCAGAGGAGCTGGAAGCAGACACTGCTGAGCTTTTGGGTGAAGGGGGGCCTGCCAGAGAGGAGCTGAGTGTGGCACAGCAAACCTGTCCCACATTAGAGGGTCTCAGACAGCAAGCTGTCAAACAGGCTAATGGGGATGTCAGTGACTCACACAGAGTTTACTGGGAGGACAACCTCATGTACACTGAGCAAAGGGATCCTAAACCTGGAGCTGCCAGGAGATTAGTGATTCCTCAGGAGTACAGAAAGTTCCTCCTAACACTGGCACATGACATTCCCTTAGCTGGGCACCTGGGTCAAATGAAAACTTGGGACAGATTGGTACCACTGTTTCATTGGCCTAGGATGTCTGAGGACACAAAAGAATTTTGTAAGTCCTGTGAAACCTGTCAAGCCAGTGGCAAGACAGGTGGCACTCCAAAGGCACCCCTTATCCCACTGCCTGTGGTTGGGGTTCCCTTTGAAAGGGTAGGGGTTGACATAGTTGGCCCCCTTGACCCTCCTACTGCTTCAGGCAATAGGTTTATCTTGGTGGTAGTGGACCATGCCACAAGATATCCTGAAGCTATTCCTTTAAGGACCACTACAGCTCCTGCAGTGGCAAAGGCCCTCCTGGGAATATTTTCCAGGGTGGGCTTCCCAAAGGAAGTAGTATCAGACAGAGGAAGCAATTTCATGTCTGCATACTTAAAGGCCATGTGGAAGGAGTGTGGTGTAACTTACAAGTTCACAACACCCTATCATCCACAAACAAATGGACTGGTGGAGAGATTTAATAAAACTCTCAAAGGCATGATTATGGGACTCCCTGAAAAACTCCGCAGGAGATGGGATATCCTTCTACCATGCCTCCTTTTTGCCTACAGGGAGGTACCCCAGAAAGGAGTGGGCTTCAGCCCCTTTGAACTTCTTTTTGGACACCCTGTTAGGGGTCCACTCACACTTGTAAAGGAGGGTTGGGAACAACCTTTAAAAGCTCCTAAGCAGGATATTGTGGACTATGTACTTGGCCTCAGATCAAGGATGGCTGAGTACATGAAAAAGGCCAGTAAAAACCTTCAGGCCAGCCAAGAGCTCCAGAAGCAATGGCATGATCAGAAGGCTGTTTTGGTTCAGTACCAACCAGGGCAGAAAGTGTGGGTCTTGGAGCCTGTGGCCCCAAGAGCACTCCAAGATAAATGGAGTGGTCCACACACAATTGTTGAAAAGAAGGGTGAAGTCACCTACTTGGTTGACTTAGGCACTGCCAGGAGTCCCCTTAGGGTGCTCCATGTCAACCGCCTGAAACCCTACTATGACAGGGCTGATCTCACCCTGCTCATGGCAACAGATGAGGGACAGGAAGAAGACAGTGATCCTCTACCTGATCTCTTCTCTTCCACAGAACAAGATGCTCTTGTGGAAGGTGTAGTTTTGGCTGATTGTCTTACTGCTGAGCAGAAAGATAATTGCATAAATCTCCTAGGACAATTTTCAGAACTCTTCTCCATTGTGCCAGGCACCACTTCTTGGTGTGAGCACACTATAGATACTGGAGACAGTTTACCTGTCAAAAGTAAGATCTATAGGCAGCCTGACCATGTCAGGGACTGCATAAAGCAAGAAGTTCAGAAGATGTTGGAACTAGGAGTGGTTGAGCACTCTGACAGTCCATGGGCTTCTCCTGTGGTACTGGTACCAAAACCCAATTCTAAAGATGGAAAGAAGGAAATGAGGTTTTGTGTAGACTATAGAGGTCTCAACTTGGTAACCAAAACAGATGCTCACCCTATACCCAGGGCAGATGAGCTAATAGATACACTGGCATCTGCCAAGTATCTAAGCACTTTTGATTTGACTGCAGGGTATTGGCAGATCAAAATGTCAGAAGATGCTAAACCTAAGACTGCATTTTCTACCATTGGAGGACATTACCAGTTTACTGTAATGCCTTTTGGTTTGAAAAATGCACCTGCCACTTTTCAGAGGTTGGTGAACACGGTCCTGCAAGGGCTGGAAGCTTTCAGTGCAGCATATTTGGATGATATAGCTGTCTTTAGCTCCAGCTGGGATGATCACCTGGTCCACCTTTGGAAAGTTTTGGAGGCCCTGCAAAAGGCAGGCCTCACTATCAAGGCTTCAAAGTGCCAGATAGGGCAGGGTAAGGTGGTTTATCTGGGACACCTTGTTGGTGGGGAACAGATTGCACCACTTCAGGGGAAAATCCAAACTATTATTGATTGGATTCCCCCTACCACTCAGACTCAGGTGAGAGCCTTCCTAGGCCTCACTGGGTATTACAGGAGGTTCATTAAGAACTATGGCTCCATTGCAGCCCCTCTTAATGACCTCACATCCAAGAAAATGCCTAAAAAGGTATTATGGACAGCAAACTGTCAGAAAGCTTTTGAGGAGCTGAAGCAGGCCATGTGCTCTGCACCTGTCCTGAAAAGCCCTTGTTACTCTAAAAAATTCTATGTCCAAACTGATGCATCTGAATTAGGAGTAGGGGCAGTCCTATCACAACTTAATTCTGAGGGCCAGGATCAACCTGTTGCTTTTATTAGTAGAAGGTTGACCCCTAGAGAAAAGCGTTGGTCTGCCATTGAGAGGGAGGCCTTTGCTGTGGTCTGGGCTCTGAAGAAGTTGAGGCCATACCTGTTTGGCACTCACTTCATTGTTCAGACAGACCACAAACCTCTACTTTGGCTAAAACAAATGAAAGGTGAAAATCCTAAATTGTTGAGGTGGTCCATATCCCTACAGGGAATGGACTATACAGTGGAACATAGACCTGGGAGTAGCCACTCCAATGCAGATGGACTCTCCAGATATTTCCACTTAGACAATGAAGACTCATCAGGTAATGGCTAGTCTTATTGTCCTTCGTTTGGGGGGGGGTTGTGTAGGAAAGTACCATCTTGCCTGGCATGTTACCCCCATTTTTCACTGTATATATGTTGTTTTAGTTGTATGTGTCACTGGGACCCTGGTAACCCAGGGCCCCAGTGCTCATAAGTGTGCCTGTATGTGTTACCTGTGTAGTGACTAACTGTCTCACTGAGGCTCTGCTAATCAGAACCTCAGTGGTTATGCTCTCTCATTTCTTTCCAAATTGTCACTGACAGGCTAGTGACCATTTTTACCAATTTACATTGGCTTACTGGAACACCCTTATAATCCCCTAGTATATGGTACTGAGGTACCCAGGGTATTGGGGTTCCAGGAGATCCCTATGGGCTGCAGCATTTCTTTTGCCACCCATAGGGAGCTCTGACAATTCTTACACAGGCCTGCCACTGCAGCCTGAGGGAAATAACGTCCACGTTATTTCACAGCCATTTTACACTGCACTTAAGTAACTTATAAGTCACCTATATGTCTAACCTTTACCTGGTAAAGGTTAGGTGCAAAGTTACTTAGTGTGAGGGCACCCTGGCACTAGCCAAGGTGCCCCCACATTGTTCAGAGCCAATTCACTGAACTTTGTGAGTGCGGGGACACCATTACACGCGTGCACTACATATAGGTCACTACCTATATGTAGCTTCACCATGGTAACTCCGAATATGGCCATGTAACATGTCTATGATCATGGAATTGCCCCCTCTATGCCATCCTGGCATTGTTGGTACAATTCCATGATCCCAGTGGTCTGTAGCACAGACCCTGGTACTGCCAGACTGCCCTTCCTGGGGTTTCTCTGCAGCTGCTGCTGCTGCCAACCCCTCAGACAGGCATCTGCCCTCCTGGGGTCCAGCCAGGCCTGGCCCAGGATGGCAGAACAAAGAACTTCCTCTGAGAGAGGGTGTGACACCCTCTCCCTTTGGAAAATGGTGTGAAGGCAGGGGGGGAGTAGCCTCCCCCAGCCTCTGGAAATGCTTTGTTGGGCACAGAGGTGCCCAATTCTGCATAAGCCAGTCTACACCGGTTCAGGGACCCCTTAGCCCCTGCTCTGGCGCGAAACTGGACAAAGGAAAGGGGAGTGACCACTCCCCTGACCTGCACCTCCCCTGGGAGGTGTCCAGAGCTCCTCCAGTGTGCTCCAGACCTCTGCCATCTTGGAAACAGAGGTGCTGCTGGCACACTGGACTGCTCTGAGTGGCCAGTGCCACCAGGTGACGTCAGAAACTCCTTGTGATAGGCTCCTTCAGGTGTTAGTAGCCTTTCCTCTCTCCTAGGTAGCCAAACCCTCTTTTCTGGCTATTTAGGGTCTCTGTCTCTGGGGAAACTTTAGATAACGAATGCATGAGCTCAGCCGAGTTCCTCTGCATCTCCCTCTTCACCTTCTGATAAGGAATCGACCGCTGACCGCGCTGGAAGCCTGCAAACCTGCAACATAGTAGCAAAGACGACTACTGCAACTCTGTAACGCTGATCCTGCCGCCTTCTCGACTGTTTTCCTGCTTGTGCATGCTGTGGGGGTAGTCTGCCTCCTCTCTGCACCAGAAGATCCGAAGAAATCTCCCGTGGGTCGACGGAATCTTCCCCCTGCAACCGCAGGCACCAAAAAGCTGCATCTCCGGTCCCTTGGGTCTCCTCTCAGCACGACGAGCGAGGTCCCTCGAATCCAGCGACACCGTCCAAGTGACCCCCACAGTCCAGTGACTCTTCAGCCCAAGTTTGGTGGAGGTAAGTCCTTGCCTCACCTCGCTGGGCTGCATTGCTGGGAACCGCGACTTTGCAAGCTTCTCCGGCCCCTGTGCACTTCCGGCGGAAATCCTGTGTGCACAGCCAAGCCTGGGTCCACGGCACTCTAACCTGCATTGCACGACTTTCTAAGTTGGTCTCCGGCGACGTGGGACTCCTTTGTGCAACTTCGGCGAGCACCGTTTCACGCATCCTCGTAGTGCCTGTTTCTGGCACTTCTCCGGGTGCTACCTGCTTCAGTGAGGGCTCTTTGTCTTGCTCGACGTCCCCTCTCTCTGCAGGTCCAATTTGCGACCTCCTGGTCCCTCCTGGGCCCCAGCAGCGTCCAAAAACGCCAAACGCACGATTTGCGTGTAGCAAGGCTTGTTGGCGTCCATCCGGCGGGAAAACACTTCTGCACGACTCTCCAAGGCGTGGGGGATCCATCCTCCAAAGGGGAAGTCTCTAGCCCTTGTCGTTCCTGCAGTATTCACAGTTCTTCAGCCTAGTAAGAGCTTCTTTGCACCAACCGCTGGCATTTCTTGGGCATCTGCCCATCTCCGAGCTGCCTGTGACTTTTGGACTTGGTCCCCTTGTTCCACAGGTACCTTCAGACAGGAATCCATCGTTGTTGCATTGCTGATTTGTGTTTTCCTTGCATTCTCCCTCTAACACGACTATTTTGTCCTTAGGGGAACTTTAGTGCACTTTGCACTCACTTTTCAGGGTCTTGGGGAGGGTTAGTTTGCTAACTCTCACTATTTTCTAATAGTCCCAGCGACCCTCTACAAGGTCACATAGGTTTGGGGTCCATTCGTGGTTCGCATTCCACTTCTGGAGTATATGGTTTGTGTTGCCCCTATCCCTATGTTTCCCCATTGCATCCTATTGTAACTATACATTGTTTGCACTGTTTTCTAAGACTATACTGCATATTTTTGCTATTGTGTATATATATATTGTGTATATTTCCTATCCTCTCACTGAGGGTACACTCTAAGATACTTTGGCATATTGTCATAAAAATAAAGTACCTTTATTTTTAGTATAACTGTGTATTGTGTTTTCTTATGATATTGTGCATATGACACTAAGTGGTACTGTAGTAGCTTCACACGTCTCCTAGTTCAGCCTGAGCTGCTTTGCTAAGCTACCATTATCTATCAGCCTAAGCTGCTAGACACCCTATACACTAATAAGGGATAACTGGGCCTGGTGCAAGGTGCAAGTACCCCTTGGTACTCACTACAAGCCAGTCCAGCCTCCTACATGTAGGCATTAAGAATTACACAATATAGCATATCTATGAATTTCGGGAGCAGGTAACATATTTTAATTGCAGATCTGAAAAAGCTAAAAACATATTATTATGGCAAATGTCTGAGATATAGAATATATCAGCATGAATCTAGTTTTCCATGTAAGAGATCAGGGTATTAAATGTAATCAAATGATTATTCCATAGATATATCTTCTCAGAAAATATAATTATATTACCAAATGTTGCATCCAAACTTTATGTTTCATTTTTGGTGATCCATAGTAAGAATGGCTGGTAGAGGAAACAGCACAACACTTGTTTTCTCTACTAATATCGAGGAGGGAACCAAGTGGGAATCTGAATTAGAAAGCCAAGGAACGCTTTGCAGATTTAAAAAGGAGTTATGATGTTTGTTAAAATCTGGAACATTTAGGCCTCTTTTTAATTTAGTAGCTTGTAAGTGGCCATATTTGTTATGAGGGGGTCTTATTATTCCAGATAAATTTAGCAAGGGGATTATTACAATTTGTGAAAAAGATGAGGAAAAAGTAAAAGGCAACATTGATAATAGATATAACACTTCTGGGGCTAATACCATTTTAATTGCATACATTCTCCCCACCAAGCTAAGTTGAGGGAAGATCATTTGTGAACATTTTCTGAAATTTTAGTCAATAATGTTTGCATTTGAAAAAAAATGTATTTTTAATTATTGTTTTTAAAAAAAATGATACTTAAGAGCAGCATTATTCCTAGTAATGATTGTGTGATGCAACGTGTTAGCACAAAATATGTTTAAAGGAAATAATTCACTTTTACAAATATTTAAAGTGTATCCAGACACTAATGTATAATCATCAATAATATGTAATAATAATAATACTGGAATAGTCTGTGACATATAACGGTGCATCATCTGCATTTGTGAAAAGTTTAAGAACGCTATTATTGATGATAATGCCTATGTTTTATCCAGAAGAATGAATACGACTTAAGAGGGGTTTAATTGCCAATATAAAAGTAAATGAGCTAAAGGGCATCCCTGCCTAGTGCTTCTGAGCCGTGGAAAAAGAGGAGAACTAATACACTTAACAAAAGTATTTGGTGTGAGTGAAAAATACAATGCTGTAACCGTGGAAGTAAATGTCTCACCAAACAAACTTTTTGCATAGTTCTGAATAAGAATTCCCAATTTACTTTATGAAATTCCTTTTCAGCAGCTAAAGCTAATAAGCCTATGGAGCATTTAAAGTTCTTAAGGGGAACGATAGTGTGAAGCAGCAATCATGTGTTATGTGAAGATGGTTGACCTCTCAGGAAGTTATTGTGGTCAGGATGAGCTGTGGGTGGGGAACTGGAGTCAGTTTATTTGCTGGAATTGTAGCAAACAATGCGGATTAAGAAGCGAAATGGGTTGATAGTTACAGAGTAATGCAGGATTTTTATCATGTTTAGGAAGGACCATAATTGTTGCTTCTTTAAATGCATCTTCCAAAGAAGCCTTATGAGTAACTTCTTGGAACAGTGATAAGAGGAGAGGAAAGAGTTAACTCAGAAAGGTTTTATACAATTCTGCAGGAAGGCCTTCAGGTCCTGGTGCTTTTCTGGTGTTACGAGGTGTAATGGCATTGCAAACCTCTTCCATATTTAAAGGAACATCAGAAGAACTTCTGTCAGATTGTAAGAAATATGGAAAGTCGCACTTAAATAGAAAATTATCTAACATGGTATTCTGAATATCTTATGTAAGCGATTAGAATAAAAGCTCGGAGTTTGAGCAGCTATTTCACCAGCAGATAGAAACACATGTCTTCCTGAATGACGTATAGCAGGCATCAGCTTGTCATCCTTTTTAATGTGTACGTAATTAGGAAAAGTGTGGCCAGGTGTGTCTGCATTAAATTGGAAATTGACTTTCTGTCTGCAAATAAAAAGACCTGCTCTTTTATTAAGCAAGTATTACATTCATAGAGTACATTTTGACTTGAAAATCACAAGAGGAGAAGAACAGCCTTTCAGTTGGAGAGATTTGCTCTTCTAGACTATTATGTTTTAAGTTGAACATGTTATTCTCATGTGCCATAATAGAAATAGTCACTCCTCTGATGTAGGCGTTAGGAGCATCCCAGTGAATAATGTGAGAAGTATCGTCTGGTTTAATATTATGAAAGTATTCAGAAATAGCAGATAATCATTTGTTTCTATAATCATTGGCTAACACAGCATCAGTATTCATTCTGTTATATGTTTGGGGATATCCCTGAGGGTTAAGGAAAAGTAGATCAGGGCATAATCTGAAAAAGTTATGGACTCTATTTCAGTGTTTGAAATTGAACGACATCAGTTCCTGGTGGAAATTAAGTAGTCAATATGTGAATATGTAAATGAGCATTAAAATAAAAAGGAATCTCTTATCAGTGGGATGACTGAGTATAAAGTGATCAATTAACTAAATATCAGCTAGAAACACTTTAAACATTGAATATGACCTGGGGGGTCTGATAAACGAGATTCTATTTACGTAAATAGTCTGAAACGTTCCTTCTCTTCATGGGGAGACACAGGTTATTAACAATTGTTAAAGTATAAATATTCGCCATAGACCAAGGAGAGGGGGGAAGATGAAGAAATGAGATGGAAGGCCGGGGCTGCGAAGCTTTGCGGATTGTTTGAGTTTACACAGAGGGTCGCGCGCCCGTGTTACTTCCTGATAACAAAACATCCATCTGCCTGCACGTGTGTGGGGGGGGCAGCGGGATCGGCCGGGGTTCAGACTGACCCTGCACAGTCAGTCTCGCTGCTGAATGCACAGGAGTGTGATGAGCGCAGCCCCCTACAACACAACGGAGTTTCCGGTTGTTAATATTCACAGAAAGGCATGCCAGCAGGACTGCGCCATGTCCTTGAAGATACTCTACAGTTCTCCTCTCTCCTGGTGATGCAAAGCAGGAAATGTTCCTGTTGCAACAATGCACCGCATTTCAGTAACTCTGGCTTTTGGATTGTGCCTCTTGGATTATTCAGGACGGAGCAATGGGCCAGTGGGCGGAGCAAATGACCAGTGGGCGGAGCATGGACCAGTGGGCGGAGCAATGGACCAGATTTGCACAATTTGCTGCTTTCCATTCAGCATGTGGTTTTACTTCCATATAGTGGACATGTTCCAAGGAACTGTGCCTGACGTGTGATCTCCCCTCCCTTACGACATGTGACCCTTTGACAAACTTGCACCATGGCAAAGAGAACATTTAACAACGGTTTCACACTCGTGTATACATTGTTCCGGGGTAAAGATATCAAGGTTACAAAAATGAGAATCCCTCCGGAGTCAGCTGCTCACCTTATACACAGAGTAGACTCAGCATCTCTGCAAACATGAATGTGGTGTGCAGCCCTTTGAATGTTCCATGTGCTCGTGAAGTGTATAATTCTATAGTTTCTATAGCGCCTGAACCTCCTGGCATAGGCAGACAATAAACCCAGGTTGTGCCAATGAAGATACATCACCTGGTAGTCGTGAGATGAAGCTCGGGCAGAAGATTTGGAGATAGGTGAAGGGATGTGAGGATAGGTTTGTTACACAGCATACCATGGATTTTGGCCCCTTTTGCACGATATCACAACTGTGCACAACCATTGCCTATGCTGGCCGTGAATACTTGGGCGCCTCAACCTCTTTGCAGCTTCTATTTAAAGCTGAAGTCAGACTGGTTTAAAGACCATTATGTAAAACAGTTGGACTTCTGAGGCCACTCGTGAGTAAAAAAGTCTTACCTCCCCCAGACTCCAGGTGAACCATCATCCAATCGTTCTTTTGTAGGTAGGGTTAGTGACAAAGGGTTTTGATACTCAACTCTGAGTTCAGCCTCAGATAAAACTTAGGCCCAGATTTAAGAGAGCCTAGCGACATTCTAACGCCACATTAGTGTCATTTTTATGAGGCTAATATGGCGCTAGAAGGCCAAAAACGCCGCTCATATTTACAAAGTGGTGCAATGCACGCATTGCGCCACTTTGTAACCCTTTGGGCTACATCATGCAAAGCTCATTCCCCAGTTAGGGGGGCCAAGAAAATGGTGCAAGAAAATCTTTGAGATTTCCTTGTGCTGTTTTTTTCGGCACGTTTGACGCCTGCTCGGAGCAGGCGCTAAAAAGAGGTTTACATTGCTGACAATGGGTCTCGGGTGCTTTGCAGGATTAGCGTCAGAACTTTTGACACTAATCCTGCAAAGCGCTGAAATAATGTAAAAAATTCCCCTAACTACCGGCATGGTGCATCGTATTTTAACACATGGTGACATTGGGGGGGGGGCGCGCTAATGGGTGCCAAGGGACACAGGAAAATTGGCACTGCTATGTGTGCATCGCTTTTTTCTTAAATATGCTCCTTAATTTTTTGCCTTGTTTTTTTATCTCTTTAATTTACCCCCATATATTCTGCTACAATGTGTGTAACCTCGGTGGGGGTTTCAAGCCTCATTCTTGATGTACTCACACAAAATCAGCCAATCAAGCTATAATCAGGCGGCAACCTCCGATGCGTAAGTGCCATCTGTATGTGTCATGGAGGCCTGGAGACACTTTTTGCACTAGTGTTGGACAATTTTATAGAGACATTTGCACCAAGGACCAGTGCAGATATTTATATTTCCACACAATGGCAAGTACAAACCCTGACCTCGTCATAGTCAGTGCGCGTTACGTGTAGAGGCCTTCTCATCACACACAACACACAACTCCTTGTTGCTGCAGTGGGGAGTGTGCGCTCAGTTAAACATTGTAGTTCTTCTTTGACCTTCTAATGCCCAATCAAAGTCTTTGTCAAGTCCTACAGTAAAAACTCCATCGGTGCCCTCAGTGAATGTTTCTTGGGTACCATTGTATAAGGCGCAGGTTCTCGAATCTGCCAACTGATAACAGACTCCTGTTCCTCTAAAAACCACAAAGCTGACCCTTTCTGAGAATTTCTCACCTCTCATTTGTTCTTCTCCTTCATTTAAATTTAATCTCTTGAGTAAGCACAACTTTAATCTTTTTAAGGACTTATCTCTATTTGTGTTTGATGTAGTTGCAGGGTGAAAATGAGTTCAGTTCAAGCGATTTATCTCTAGTTCCACAACCTTTCTTACAAGGTACTAAGGTGTATTGTAATCCTTTCTTGTATCACTAGTTTATGTTTTATCAAACTATGATAAAAGACACACACAAGTGATTGCTTTCTTTGGTTCCGAGCCTTCCCGGCATAAAGTGACCACCATGGCCAGGTGGCTACAGGAGACATGGATAATTTAGGCCTGGGACACAGAGAACATAAAACGACTCCTATTAGATTAGTCTGAGGGGCATGACTCCAAGGTCCCACAAGATCTGGTATAGCAGGAGACCTTGGATGTTTGATTGCTCTGTGGTAGTAATACGGTTCCTCCTAAAGAGTCCAGGATTATCCTTTCTGAAGGTCTGGTCAACATCTGTGGGAAGTGATCTGCTTTAAGAGCTTGATGGGTAGATATACCATCTCTTTAGTAAAGCCAGCCTTCTCAGTGCTTTAAGACAAATGTTTGCCGGTGGTAATGAGAGAAACCGAGGAGGTCTTGGGGTGCCAAAAACACCAGCGCTAAAGCCAACCCTGTCATTTGGTAACACTGTCATCATAAACCATCGTAGGAAACATGTCTCCCTGATATGTACAAGTGTAGATCTTAAAACTAGCTCAGTTGAGGTCTTTAAGTGACAGTGCTGCTCAGAATGTGCTCTGCCTAGTGACTCCCTGTATTAAGGGGTGTTAGGGCTGGGACTGTCAGTATTACACCAGTGTCCCATTGTTCCATTCCTGGACTTAGATTTAACACAGCAATATTCCAACCCTAGTAAGAGAGCATGCCAGGACCACAGGCCACACAATTACTTAATGAGCACTGACTCCTGCACAGAAATGTGTATGCACGGGGTTGTACAAAGGGGTTATATTTCATTTCAGAGCACCTCTGTGGTTAGCTGCCTCTCCAGGTCACACAATATGTGTGTATGAGCCATTTGTATAGCACTGATGTAACCAAAAGGCAGCAGAGAGCTACACAGGGTCTACGATGAAGGTGCTCTCAACAAGTGATGGGAGAGGTAGCTGGTTTCTGGGAGCAGATGGGGGCTGTTACTGCAAGAGGTGGCTCTTCAGAGCTTTCCTGACCTGGGGCAGGGGTGGTCAGTCTTGATGCAGTCCCAGGTCCTGGGTGCACAGCTACAGAAGCCCTTTGCCTTGTGTTTTTCCTTTCTTGCACGTCTCTGTCCATTTGATGGTGTCCTGGCTGGAGATGTATCAAGGTCCACCACAGATGGCAATCTTGTCAGCCAGATAGGTGGGAGTGCTGACCCAGTAGATAAGGTGTCCAAGCCACTTTTAAACATTTCACAATCTGGATAGAACATGATTCACTAGGGAATGTATGTTCTTTAGGGCTGAAGAGGACAAATAAATAGTACTGTTGGCAAAAGCATTTGAAAATGATTCAGCTGCCTTTTTATGAAGCATTTGTCTGGTTCTTGCATCATGCCTTGCAAATTAGGCACACTGCACAGTATGTAAAAAAGTTTATTGGCTCTGAAAGATATAAATGTCTGGTATCCACTTTATCTCACTTTTACGTCTTATGCCCTTAACAAAGCTACAAAGCAGCTGCACTTGTAAGAAATTCAATATTTAAAGACAAATGGTTTGTGATATTTCAGATCGGCCCCCTAGTAAGCAACAAGGACATATGGTGCGCGGTATCACATTATCTCCAATCAGCAGCACGAGGTGTGAGTTTTTTGAGTGCCTACTCCTTGCTTTTCCCCCATTTTTTTCTATTGGCTCTCCTTAATTTTCCCTCACTCTCACTGCTTTCTCCTTGTTTTTTCCCCAATTTGTTGTGTGCCTTCTCCCTTCTTTTCCCTTGGTTTCACTGCTTTCTCCTCGCTTCTTCCCTTGTTTCGTGTACTTTCTACCTGATTTTCAGTTGTTTTCAATGGCTTCTCCCTGCGTTTCCCCCCGTTTTTTGTGTGCCTTCTTGCTTTTTCCTAGTTTTCACTGCTTTCTCCTTGCTGCCCCACAGTTTTTTGTGTACCTTCTCCTTGCCTTTTCCTTGTTTTCACTGCTTTCTCCTCGCTTTTCCCTAATTGCCGCTCTCGCTATTTGTTTACCATGTGCTAGTAGGTAGTGATAAAGTTTCGTAAAAATTGCAATAAGATAGGTACGCGAAAAAAGGGCATGAAAATATCTTCACCAGAGGTAGCTCTAGTTTCAAATTAAAATGAGCCTGACATAAAAAACGTAACTTTTTTAAAAAGTGTGTTAAGAACTAATAATGCAGTAGGCCTAATTAATAGGAAACGTTTACTAGCATAAACCTTGCTGGTTTGCATCACTGTGACTTTAATGCTACAGGACTGGTGTCTGGCGATACACATCTGGATCACTGAGACAAAGGCCACAATGCACATCACAACTAATGTGTCTTAGTGCATCAACAGAATCATCATCCCACCACAGTAGGAACAAATCTCAGCAACATTGCCCTACCACCGTAGAAGCAACACTCACCTCTACTGTCCTTCTAACACAGTGTCAGCAGGTCTCAGCAGTAATGTCCTTCACTCAGTACCAGCGGCACTCACCTCTACTGTCAAACTAACACACTACCAACAGATCTCAGCAGCAATGCCCTTCCCACAGTACCATCAGCACTGACATCTACTGTCCTCCTACCACAGTGTCAGCAGGTCTCAGCAGTAATGTCCTTCACTCAGTACCAGCGGCACTGACATCTATTGTCATTCTAACACATTGTCAACAGATCTCAGCAGTAATGTCCTTCACTCAGTACCAGCACCACTCACCTCTACTGTCCTCCTAACACTCTACCAACAGATCTCAGCACTAATTTCCTTCCCACAGTACTAGTGGCACTGACATCTATTGTCCTCCTACCACAGTGTCAGCAGGTCTCAGCAGTAATGTCCTTCACTCAGTACCAGCAGCACTCACCTCTACTGTCCTCCTAACACACTACCAACATAACCCAGCTGTAATGTCCAGCACTCAGCTCTACCATCCTTCCAGGGTGGAGACAAGCCTCCTCCTAGCATAACACCAACAGATGGCAGCCAACCTCTCCTACCACAGTACCAGCAGCACTCACGTCTACCATCTTGCTAGGCTGCCTGCAGGCCTCTTTCTGCCTCTGTATCACTAGTAACACACACCCCTACTACCCACCTGCCCCAAGATTAAGATCATAGCACGAAAGGGCCTGTCTCTGGGTTTTGACATTTTTCTTATGCGTGAAACCCTCTCCCCTCACGCCTCACCAGCACATCTCAGTATTTATCTGCAGGCGTGTCCGGACAGGTACCAGAGGACTCACCAGCCCTGCTGGCCAGCGCTGTTCATGCCCTATTTTTGCACATTCCTAAACGGAAGTCCCTGACCCCGGTGGCAGGACTCATGGTGCCATTTGACTGTGATTCTCTGAACAATTCAGTAGTAGACTTGGCCTGGCCCAGCAGCATGATGGCACCTTCCCCGTATGGCTCTGCAGATCTGTCGAGGGTTGTAACTTTAAGTCTGTCAAGCATCAAGACACTGCCTGCAGGTAGAGTGGGCAACCAGTACTGATAGGGAAGGCCAGGGCCTCACCAACAATGTGAAGCGTGGGCTGCTGGCTCCTGGATACCCCATAGGGCCATGACACCACACTGCGTGGTGCCACCACTCAGTGACTTACCTATCTGCTGTTGGGTGCATATGCACTGGTAAGCAGAAGGAGCATCAGCGCATGGGCCTTAATTCACATGGGGAGGATGGCCCGTTTGCTTAAACTCTGCTGTGGCTTAGTATTCCCACCTGTCAAATTAACCAATGAGAGGCCTGTCAATGTGAAGGTATGAGCGGTCTCAGCCACTGATGGCGTTGATGACGCCTGAGCGATCCACCTATGCCTGGGAGTTATGGCTCTACACGGTAGCCACATCATGTGGTGATGTCAGACTGTCGAGTCACCTATGAAATAACACTGCACCACCAAGGTCTGAGGGTGGGCGAGGCAGTGCTGGGAGAGGGAGCTAGCAACCAGACTGTAAACAAAAAAAG
The DNA here is from genome assembly GCF_031143425.1 of Pleurodeles waltl. Lineage (NCBI taxonomy): Eukaryota > Metazoa > Chordata > Amphibia > Caudata > Salamandridae > Pleurodeles > Pleurodeles waltl. The sequence continues at coordinate 10,675,516 of NC_090447.1, read as the reverse complement.
TCACATCCCTAAATAATAAGAGCTGATCCCCATACTTACTGCAAGTGCTTGTTTCTATATACTTAAGAAACTATAAATAAAACCTATGAAAATCAGCTTTGCTAGATAAAAGCCTCACAAGCAAACTCTTTACTTCTATTTATTTTTAGGAAGAAAGTGCTATGTCCTAAGGAGACATTGTCCATTCATTCTGATGAGAGATCCTTTTCACCTTTAAATTCCCCAAGGTTTGACCTGACAACATTTGAGAGGGGGTGCCAACTTCATTGTGCACAGTAACGCTAGGGCCCATCTTTATGGGCAATTGGCATAGGGCAGCCTAGGAAGTGCCACAAGTCTTATTGCCGCACTGCCCTACCCCTCTGTGAAAGGGCAGGGATGCGCTTTATTTATGCAATAAGGTGCGTTCCCGCCCTTTCCCCCTGTGCTGGCGCACTATGGGCTGCATAGTGCCAACACAGACACCCTTGCACCATGGTGGCACCATGGTGCAAGGGTGTCCGTGTTAGCACAATGGGCTGCACAGTGCAAGGGTGTCTGTGCTGCATGCAAGATTGTTTTGGGGCACCCTCCTGCACAGAAACAATCCAGAGAGGTGTTTTCCTCTTTCTAGGCATGCTGCAGAATTCCCACATGGAACGAGGAAATAAGTTAGGAGAAATACAAATATTTCTCCTTGTAACTCCTGTTCTGGGGAGACGTAAGGTTTTGGAGCTGCCCCAGGTTTACGTCACTAAGTAATTCTGGGGCAGCGTCAAAATCCATGGGTTTTGACTTCTCTACATTGTTTTACAGAATATCTATTAGAAAGTGGCTTTGAATGGCCTCACACATGGTTGAGAGAGGGTAAAAAGAATGACGCTCTGGCGTAAGCCTCTCATAAATATGCTCCCAGGTGCAGTGAGCATTGCGCCACGCATACTTCCGATCCTTGTGCATACAGGTGTTTGCGCAGCGTCATACGCTACTACAGCACTAGTTATTAGGATCTTAGAGGATTTTCTGGCAAAAATATTATTTGTGTGATAGTTTCATCAGAAGCATAGTTGGACAAAAGAGTCTAATAGAAGAACACAATTCTCAACTTTAATGAATGCAGGAGCATAATTATATTATTGTTGTCCCTCGTACAAGCTCCCAGACATCACAACTCCTAATAATTCACGCACACAATGCATTTTCTTTTCCTCTGAGCAAAAATGATTTGGTGAAAGACATGCAATAGAGAGAGAGAGGTTATAATATTGATGCTTCAGCAAGGCAATTTATTGATCTTGAATTTGGTTGCAAACACACAATTAGCCTTTTTTCTCGAAGTGGTGACTCTAAACAATATCCATCCGCCGTTGGCCCAGGCATTTTCAAATGTGTGTGTTCAGACGCTGGTGGCAAAGCCAACGTTGTTGTTGGCTCTGTCATAGACCGTGTAGTACCCCCTGATGAAGACATCTCCAAGGATCCATACCTGATCCACGTTGGATGGGGTTTCTTGAAAGTTGCTGGTGCAGGAGTCCTGGGGAAGGATTGAAAGAAAACAGCCAGTGATTAAGAGCACAGCACCGTTCAGTGATTTACAGACCTCTTGTTGATTATGGATTCAAGTGGAACAGGAAATGAAATTGTTGAGATTTACTGCAGTGGAAAACAAATGTAGCTTTTGCTGCTGTGATGTTGGTGTTCCGTACCATGGCCCAGTGTTGAGAGGACAATATGAAGGGCTGGAAAAGCTGTCGCTAAACTCCCCCCCAACATTACGCATGCAGAAGCTGCAAGGCCATGGCCTAGCACAAGCCCCAGCCGCCTTCTAGGGCAGAAGGGCCCCTGAGCTGCTGATCCAGAAGGAGAACTAGAGCAATGGCAGACAAAGCACTGTCATGTCAACCTTCTCCCCCAGAGTCTGTAGAGACCCAGGGGTGACAGAGGCTCCCTCCTGTCCTCAGTCATCACTTTGACAGCAGCTGTCAGTGCTGTACCTCTACTAAGAGTACACACCCTCAGAGAGAGGGGAGGAAAGAGCCACTGAGACAGAAACTATGTCAGTCATTACTTATACACATGGCAAGGTAGCTGCTGGGGAAGGCAGTCAGTTCAACAGGTGACTTTTCTTCAGCGGATTAGTGAAGGAGGAAGGTACAGCCAGAGGGGTGTAAAGAGTGGCAGGACACCTTGTGTATGTGTAATAAATGGGAGTAATCCTAAGGGAAGAATGGCAGGACACCTTGTGTATTCGTAATATATGAGAGTAATCCTGAGGGAAGATTGTCAGGACACCTGTATTCGTAATATATGGGAGGAATCCTGAGGGAAGAATGGCAGGACACCTTGCGTATGTGTAATATACGGGAGGAATCCTAAGGGAAGAGTGGCAGGACACCTTGTGTATGTGTAATATACGGGAGGAATCCTGAGGGAAGAGTGGCAGGACACCTGGTGTATGTATAATATATGGGAGTAATCCTAAGGGAAGCGTGGCAGGACACCTGGTGTATGTGTAATATATGGGAGTAATCCTGAGGGAAGAGGGACAGGACACCTTGTGTATTTCTAATATATGGAAGGAATCCTAAGGGAAGAGTGGCAGGACACCTTGTGTATTTGTAATATATGGGAGGAATCCTAAGGAAAGAGTGGCAGAACACCTTGTGTATTTGTAATATACGGGAGGAATCCTGAGGGAAGAGTGGCAGGACACCTTGGGTATTTCTAATATACGGGAGGAATCCTAAGGGAAGAGTGGCAGGACACCTTGTGAATGTGTAATATACGGGAGGAATCCTGAGGGAAGAGTGGCAGGACACCTTGGGTATTTCTAATATACGGGAGGAATCCTAAGGGAAGAGTGGCAGGACACCTTGTGTATGTGTAAAATATGGGAGGAATCTTAAGGGAAGAGTGGCAGGACACCTTGTCTATTTGTAATACACAAGAGGAATCCTGAGGGAAGAGTGGCAGGACACCTTGTTTATTTGTAATACACAAGAGGAATCCTGAGGGAAGAGTGGCAGGACACCTTGTGTATGTGTAATATATGAGAGGAATCCTGAGGGAAGAGTGGCAGGACACTTGGTGAATTGTAATATACAGGAGGAATCCTAAGGGAGGAGTGGCAGGACACCTGGTGTATGTGTAATATACGGGAGGAATCCTAAGGGAAGAGTGGCAGGACACCTTGTCTATTTGTAATACACAAGAGGAATCCTAAGGGAAGAGTGGCAGGACACCTTGTGAATGTGTAATATACGGGAGGAATCCTAAGGGAAGAGTGGCAGGACACCTTGTGAATGTGTAATACACAAGAGGAATCCTAAGGGAAGAGTGGCAGGACACCTTGGAATTTGTAATATATGGGAGGAATCCTAAGGGAAGAGTGGCAGGACACCTTGTGAATGTGTAATATACGGGAGGAATCCTAAGGGAAGAGTGGCAGGATACCTTGTGAATGTGTAATATACGGGAGGAATCCTAAGGGAAGAGTGGCAGGACACCTTGTGAATGTGTAATACACAAGAGGAATCCTAAGGGAAGAGTGGCAGGACACCTTGGAATTTGTAATATACGGGAGGAATCCTAAGGGAAGAGTGGCAGGACACCTTGTGAATGTGTAATATACGGGAGGATTCCTAAGGGAAGAGTGGCAGGACACCTTGTCTATTTGTAATACACAAGAGGAATCCTAAGGGAAGAGTGGCAGGACACCTTGTGAATGTGTAATATACGGGAGGAATCCTAAGGGAAGAGTGGCAGGACACCTTGGAATTTGTAATATATTGCTAGGCTTTTCCTGGAGGTGACAGGCAGAAAACAGTAACATTTCAAGCACTGTGATAGCTTCACTTAAGTGGTTCCTACTCTATTGGGCTGCCAGCTTAAGCATCCTGTCAATGGTGCCAGTTGGAGCTCTGCCATCAAAAAGCTTATGATCTTCCCATCCCTGTGACTACCACCATGGTGCACTGAATTTTAAATATGGTGCACACATGGTGGCATTAGAGGGGCGCTAAAGGGTGCAATAAAAGTGGCACTGCACTAGGTGAAGCGTCACTTTTCATAAATCTGGCCCTTCGCATTTATAAGTGCAGAAGTAGACTTACAAACAAGAGTACCTCCACCCTGCATACTGCGCCTTGTGGCATCCACAGTGAGAGGGGATCCCTTCTCCCAGCATCAGGCACAGATCACTAAACACTCAACGACACCAAGACCATACTTCTAAATGGGTGCATCATGTAATGCCTTGACCAACCCAATTACAGCAATGTTATCATAATACTGCGATCAGGACTGCCATGCGTCACACATAGTAAGCATCTGCACTGGGACCCTCTAAAGATAATGAACACCTATAACCTTGTCAACCATTTCCTAGCAGTGGTATCCAGGCACTATGAGTTGATTCTCAGTTCTATGAGTGGTAGCACAGAACTATCAGTTGTATCACAGTATTGTGAGTGGTATCGGAGTACTAAGCCTTGTATCATAGTACTAACATTTGTATCACAGTACTATGATTTGTATTACAGATATATCAGTTGTATCACAGTATTATGAGTGTTATCACAGTACTATCATTTGTATCACCTTACTATCAGTTGCATCACAGTATTATGAGTTGTATCAGAGTACTAACAATTGTATACCACCAATGAGACTTGCATCACAGTGCTAGTAGTTGTATCACAGTACTATACGTTGTATCCCAGTACTCTGAGTTGTATCACATGACTACGAGTGGTATCACAGTATTATGAGTGGTAGTGCAGTATTATGAGCTCTATCACAGTGCTATGTGTTAAGTATTATGAGAGGTATCACAGTACTATGAGTTCTATCATAGTACTGTGACTTGTATCACAGTACTATATGACTATCAGTTGTATCACACAACTGAGTTGTATCAACAGGCTATGAGCTGTATCAAAGTGCCATGACTTCTGTTGTATCCCAGTACTATGAGTTGTATCAAAGTGCGTCAAAGTGCTAAGAGTTATATAATAGGCCTTTTGGTTGTATTCTAGTACTATGAGTTGTGTCCCAGTACTATAGGTTTATCACAGTGCTATGAGTTGTATCACAGAACTATGAGTTGTATCCTAGTTGTATGTGTTGTATCACAGAGCTGTGTTGCATCACAATGCTATGAGCTTTATCGCAATACTATGAGTTATATCACATTACTATCAGTGTATCTCATTAGTGAGTTGTATCACAGTGCTTGAGTTGTATCACAGTACTGTGAGTTGTATCACAATTTACTGTGAGTTGTATCACAGTACTATGAGTTGTATCACAATGCTTTGAGTTGTATCATAGTGCTATGTGTTGCATCACAGTCATAGGAGTTGTATCACAAGGCTATCAGATGTATCACAGTACTGAGTTGTATGAGTTGTATTTCAGTGCTATGTGTTGTATTCCAGAAGGATGAGAGATATCAGAGTACTATGAGTTGTATCACAGTACTGTTAGTTGTATGACAATGCTATAAATGTATCACAGTTCTATGAGTTGTATCACAGTGCTTTGAGTTGTATCGCAGAACTATGAGATGTAAAACAGTAGTATGAGTGATATCAGAGTACTATGCGTCATATCACAGTACTATGGATGATGTCACAGTACTATCAGTTGTATCACAGTACTGAGTTGCATTACAGTACTATCAGTTGTATCCCAGTACTATGAGTTGTATCAAAGTGGTTCGAGTTGTATCACAGTGCTATGAGTGGTATCAAAGCACTATTGTAGGAAAGTACCATCTTGCCTGGCATGTTACCCCCATTTTTCACTGTATATATGTTGTTTTAGTTGTATGTGTCACTGGGACCCTGGTAACCCAGGGCCCCAGTGCTCATAAGTGTGCCTGAATGTGTTACCTGTGTAGTGACTAACTGTCTCACTGAGGCTCTGCTAATCAGAACCTCAGTGGTTATGCTCTCTCATTTCTTTCCAAATTGTCACTGACAGGCTAGTGACCATTTTTACCAATTTACATTGGCTTACTGGAACACCCTTATAATTCCCTAGTATATGGTACTGAGGTACCCAGGGTATTGGGGTTCCAGGAGATCCCTATGGGCTGCAGCATTTCTTTTGCCACCCATAGGGAGCTCTGACAATTCTTACACAGGCCTGCCACTGCAGCCTGAGTGAAATAACGTCCACGTTATTTCACAGCCATTTTACACTGCACTTAAGTAACTTATAAGTCACCTATATGTCTAACCTTTACCTGGTAAAGGTTAGGTGCAAAGTTACTTAGTGTGAGGGCACCCTGGCACTAGCCAAGGTGCCCCCACATTGTTCAGAGCCAATTCACTGAACTTTGTGAGTGCGGGGACACCATTACACGCGTGCACTACATATAGGTCACTACCTATATGTAGCTTCACCATGGTAACTCCGAATATGGCCATGTAACATGTCTATGATCATGGAATTGCCCCCTCTATGCCATCCTGGCATTGTTGGTACAATTCCATGATCCCAGTGGTCTGTAGCACAGACCCTGGTACTGCCAGACTGCCCTTCCTGGGGTTTCTCTGCAGCTGCTGCTGCTGCCAACCCCTCAGACAGGCAGCTGCCCTCCTGGGGTCCAGCCAGGCCTGGCCCAGGATGGCAGAACAAAGAACTTCCTCTGAGAGAGGGTGTGACACCCTCTCCCTTTGGAAAATGGTGTGAAGGCAGGGGAGGAGTAGCCTCCCCCAGCCTCTGGAAATGCTTTGTTGGGCACAGATGTGCCCAATTCTGCATAAGCCAGTCTACACCGGTTCAGGGACCCCTTAGCCCCTGCTCTGGCGCGAAACTGGACAAAGGAAAGGGGAGTGACCACTCCCCTGACCTGCACCTCCCCTGGGAGGTGTCCAGAGCTCCTCCAGTGTGCTCCAGACCTCTGCCATCTTGGAAACAGAGGTGCTGCTGGCACACTGGACTGCTCTGAGTGGCCAGTGCCACCAGGTGACGTCAGAGACTCCTTGTGATAGGCTCCTTCAGGTGTTAGTAGCCTTTCCTCTCTCCTAGGTAGCCAAACCCTCTTTTCTGGCTATTTAGGGTCTCTGTCTCTGGGGAAACTTTAGATAACGAATGCATGAGCTCAGCCGAGTTCCTCTGCATCTCCCTCTTCACCTTCTGATAAGGAATCGACCGCTGACCGCGCTGGAAGCCTGCAAACCTGCAACATAGTAGCAAAGACGACTACTGCAACTCTGTAACGCTGATCCTGCCGCCTTCTCGACTGTTTTCCTGCTTGTGCATGCTGTGGGGGTAGTCTGCCTCCTCTCTGCACCAGAAGCTCCGAAGAAATCTCCCGTGGGTCGACGGAATCTTCCCCCTGCAACCGCAGGCACCAAAAAGCTGCATTACCGGTCCCTTGGGTCTCCTCTCAGCACAACGAGCGAGGTCCCTCGAATCCAGCGACACCGTCCAATTGACCCCCACAGTCCAGTGACTCTTCAGCCCAAGTTTGGTGGAGGTAAGTCCTTGCCTCACCTCGCTGGGCTGCATTGCTGGGAACCACGACTTTGCAAGCTACTCCGGCCCCTGTGCACTTCCGGCGGAAATCCTTCGTGCACAGCCAAGCCTGGGTCCACGGCACTCTAACCTGCATTGCACGACTTTCTAAGTTGGTCTCCGGCGACGTGGGACTCCTTTGTGCAACTTCGGCGAGCACCGTTTCACGCATCCTCGTAGTGCCTGTTTCTGGCACTTCTCCGGGTGCTACCTGCTTTAGTGAGGGCTCTTTGTCTTGCTCGACATCCCCTCTCTCTGTAGGTCCAATTTTCGACCTCCTGGTCCCTCCTGGGCCCCAGCAGCGTCCAAAAACGCCAAACGCACGATTTGCGTGTAGCAAGGCTTGTTGGCGTCCATCCGGCGGGAAAACACTTCTGCACGACTCTCCAAGGCGTGGGGGATCCATCCTCCAAAGGGGAAGTCTCTAGCCCTTGTCGTTCCTGCAGTATTCACAGTTCTTCAGCCTAGTAAGAGCTTCTTTGCACCAACCGCTGGCATTTCTTGGGCATCTGCCCATCTCCGAGTTGCTTGTGACTTTTGGACTTGGTCCCCTTGTTCCACAGGTACCCTCAGTCAGGAATCCATCGTTGTTGCATTGCTGATTTGTGTTTTCCTTGCATTTTCCCTCTAACACGACTATTTTGTCCTTAGGGGAACTTTAGTGCACTTTGCACTCACTTTTCAGGGTCTTGGGGAGGGTTATTTTTCTAACTCTCACTATTTTCTAATAGTCCCAGCGACCCTCTACAAGGTCACATAGGTTTGGGGTCCATTCGTGGTTCGCATTCCACTTCTGGAGTATATGGTTTGTGTTGCCCCTATCCCTATGTTTCACCATTGCATCCTATTGTAACTATACATTGTTTGCACTGTTTTCTAAGACTATACTGCATATTTTTGCTATTGTGTATATATATCTTGTGTATATTTCCTATCCTCTCACTGAGGGTACACTCTAAGATACTTTGGCATATTGTCATAAAAATAAAGTACCTTTATTTTTAGTATAACTGTGTATTGTGTTTTCTTATGATATTGTGCATATGACACTAAGTGGTACTGTAGTAGCTTCACACGTCTCCTAGTTCAGCCTAAGCTGCTCTGCTAAGCTACCATTATCTATCAGCCTAAGCTGCTAGACACCCTGTACACTAATAAGGGATAACTGGGCCTGGTGCAAGGTGCAAGTACCCCTTGGTACTCACTACAAGCCAGTCCAGCCTCCTACAACTATCAGTTGTATCCCAGTACTATGTGTTGTATCACAGTGCTATGTGTTGCATCACAGCAATGGGAGTTGCATCACAGTGCTATTAGTGGAAGTCCAGTAGTATGTGAGATATCAGAGTACTATGAGTGTTATCACAGTACTATGAGTGTTATCACAGTACTATGAGTGATATCACATTACTGGTAGTTGTATGACAATGCTATAAGTTGTATCACAGTACTATGAGTGTTATTACAGTACTATGAGTGGTATCACACTACTATGATATGTATCACAGTGCTATGAGTTGTATTACACAGCCATGAGTTGTAGCACTGTGCTATGTGTTGCATCACAGGAGTTGTATCACAGTACTATCAATTGTATCCCAGTACTATGAGCTGTATCAGAATGCTATGTGTTGTATCACAGTGCTATGAGTTGTATCACTGTGCTATGAGTTGTATTACAATACTATGAGTTGTATTGCAGTGCTATGAATTGTATTACAAGGCTATGTGTTGTCTGGCAGTGCTATGAGTTGTATCACAGTGCTATGATTTTTACCACTGTGCTATGAGTTGTATTACAATGCTATGAGTTGTACCGCAGTGCTATGAGTTGTATCACAATGCTATGTGTTGTATCCCAGTACTATGAGCTGTATTACAATGCTATAAGTTGTATCACTGCTATCAGTTGTATCGCAGTACTATGATTGCATCACTGTGCTATGCGTTGTATCACAATGCTATGTGTTGTATCGCAGCTCTATGAGTTGTATCGCAGTGCTATGAGTTGTATCGCAGAGCTATGAGTTGTATTGCAGTGCTATGAGTTGCTTCATAGTGTTATGAGCTGCTTCACAGTACTATGAGCTGCATCACTGTACAATGAGTTGTATTACAATGCTATGAGTTGTATTACAGTGCTATGAGTTGTATTACAATGCTATGTGTTGTCTGGCAGTGCTATGAGTTGTATCACAGTGCTATGAGTTGCATCACTGTGCTATGAGTTGTATCACAGTACTATGAGTTGTACCACTGTGCTATGAGTTGTAACACTGTGCTATGAGTTGTATCACAATGCTATGAGTTGTATCACTGTGATATGAGTTGTATCACAATGCTATGAGTTGTATTGCAGTGCTATGAGTTGTATCACTGTGCTATGAGTTGTATCACTGTGCTATGAGTTGTATTACAATGCTATGAGTTGTATCACTGTGCTATGAGTTGTATCACAATGCTATGTGTTGTATCGCAGTGCTATGAGTTGTATCGCAGTGCTATGAGTTGTATCGCAGAGCTATGAGTTGTATTGCAGTGCTATGAGTTGCTTCATAGTGTTATGAGCTGCTTCACAGTGCTATGAGCTGCATCACTGTACAATGAGTTGTATTACAATGCTATGAGTTGTATTACAGTGCTATGAGTTTCTTCACAGTGCTATGAGCTGTATCACAATGCTATGAGTTGTATCACTGTGCTATGAGTTGTATTACAATGCTATGAGTTGTATCGCAGTGCTATGAGTTGTATCGTGCTGTAAGCTGCTTCACTGCACTATGAGTTGTATCACTGTGTTATGAGTTGTATTACAATGCTCTGAGTTGTATCACAGTGCTATGAGTTGTATCACAGTGCTATAAGTTGTACCACTGTGCTATGAGTTGGAACACCGTGCTATGAGTTGTATCACTGTGCCATGAGTTGTATCACAATGCTATGAGTTGTATCACTGTGCTATGAGTTGTATCACAATGCTATGAGTTGTATTGCAGTGCTATGAGTTGTATCACTGTGCTATGAGTTGTATCACTGTGCTATGAGTTGTAATACAATGCTATGAGTTGTATCACTGTGCTATGAGTTGTATCACAATGCTATGTGTTGTATCGCAGTGCTATGAGTTGTATCGCAGTGCTATGAGTTGTATCGCAGAGCTATGAGTTGTATTGCAGTGCAATGAGTTGCTTCATAGTGTTATGAGCTGCTTCACAGTGCTATGAGCTGCATCACTGTACAATGAGTTGTATTACAATGCTATGAGTTGTATTACAGTGCTACGAGTTGCTTCACAGTGCTATGAGCTGTATCACAATGCTATGAGTTGTATCACTGTGCTATGAGTTGTATTACAATGCTATGAGTTGTATCGCAGTGCTATGAGTTGTATCATGCTGTAAGCTGCTTCACTGCGCTATGAGTTGTATCACTGTGTTATGAGTTGTATTACAATGCTCTGAGTTGTATCACAGTGCTATGAGTTGCTTTACAATGCTATGAGTAGTATCACAGTGGTATGAGCTGAATCACATTACTTTGAGTTGTATCACATTACTATGTGTTGCATCACAGGAGTTGTATCACAGGACTATCAGTTGTACCATAGCACTGGGTTGCATGAGTTTTATTACAATGCTATGAGTTGTATCACTGTGCTATGAGTTGCATTGCAGTACTAGGAGTGATATCAGAGTATTATGAGTTTATCACAGTACTATGAGTGTTATCACAGAACTATGAGTGGTATCACAGTGCTATGAGTTGTATCATGGTGCCTTGAGTTGTATTACAGTGCTATGAGTTGTATCCCAGTACTATAATTTGTATCACAGTGCTAAGAGTTGTATTGCGTTACTGTCAGTTGTATCACAGTATTGTGTTGTATCACAGTGCTGTGAGTTGTATCACAATACTATGAATTCTATCACAGTGCTACAAGTTAAATCACATTACTATGAGTGTTATCACAGTACTGTGAGTGTTATCACAGTACTATGAGTTGTATTACAATGCTATAAGTTGTATCACAATGGTAAGAGTTGTATCACAAATGCTATGAGCTGTATCACATTACTATCAGTTGTATCACAGTACTTAGTTTTATCACAGTGCTATGAGTTGTATCACAATACTATGTGTCACACCACAGTAATATGAGTTCTATCACCTAATAGCCCTATATAACAATACTACGAGTTGTATCACAGTACTATGAATGATATCACAGTACTATTAGTTGCATCACGGTGCTATGAGTTGTATCACTGTACTATGAGTTTTATTACAATGCTATGAGTTGTATCACAGTACTGAGATCTATCACAGTACTGTACTGCAGTAACATGAGTTGTATCACATACAATGACTTGTATAACAGTACTATGGATGAGATCATAGTACTATTAATTCTGTCACAGTAGTGAGTCTTAAGATCGTTCTAAGGTCAAAGGAAGCCCTGCGCAAGATTGGCCACTTACCTGGTTAATGTAGGCGCTGGCTGGGACATTGAATGGCTTCCCATTGATGATGAAGTAGATATCAGGTAAGTAGTCAATGGAGTAACAAGGAACGCGATACTGAAACAGAAAAAAGAGACAGAATGTGTCAGGATAAACCATGCCAGTTCAGAATTTAAATAGCTGGATGCTGAAGGTATCTGACTGCATGGTTGCCTACAAGTTGCAGAAATGGCAATATTATATCACTGTCATCACTACAATACATCAAGGTCCAAAGGATGCTTTCATGATCAGTATTCTGTTTAGTCTTTGATTCTGGATAAAAATGAGATGCTACTGGTACATACCTCCCCGTTCCAGTCTAGAGTAGCTCCAATGGCATTGTGGATGTTTAGTACTCCACTTGGTGGTCCAGCAATCAGTGAAGTCCCAGTGTCCACCACAGCTTGGCATCCTCCATCACAGGCGATAATGTTTCCATTCATGGTGATACTGAGCGAGAAGTCAAGAGAATGATTAAACACATCTTTATTTATTTAGAGAGTTTATAAAGCGTGAACATGACCATTCGGGCCCAACTGCATATAACTGATGTTGTTTAAGTGAAATCCCCATTGACAGGATTTGGTCCTCAGCTCCTGACATTTGATGGCCTTTTCACACCTGATTGTGGTGTGGGAGACACCATCTCCACATCTCATCTTTCCATAAGTCTGCAGGAGATGCTGTCAAAGTGCTAAATCCTAACTTTGAAAGTATCACCCGCAGCCATACTTTGGGGAAGCAATGAGGATTTGAAAATAACTGCTGAAATGTGAAATCACAATTGAAATATTTTAATTGAAATTACAGTTTTTAAGAGTTTCCCCATATCAAGGCATTGGCTCAACATTCCAGCAACACATATTCGGTGTCTGGAAGGACAACATCCTTATAAAATGCAGATGTTCTCCACCAGGAAGCATTTGTCTTCCTGCGTGCAGCAGCATTCTACTCACAGGGTACTTAAAGGGCAGACAAGCTAGCAGGTCATGGCAGTGAGGAGGGAGGGACTGTGGCTGCACTTCACTTCGTCTGTGAGCTGTTCCTGCCTCATCTCCTCCTAGGAACAGTTTCAGGGCACCAAGAGTGGGAGAGGAACTTCAGGACTGATACAGTAATGGAGAATCTCTTCCAGCTTGGTGAAAGTGGTGGGTTTTCTGGAAGACAACTCTGACAGGTTTATGTTTACACCAGAATAAGAATGAGTCTTTACACCCCAATCTCTCAGGATGCTGAGGTGGACGTTCTGACCTACTGAATAGTCTCCAGTGGTCTCCAGGCATAATGGCCATGGAAACAGTGGCCCATATTTAAGAGGGCCTAGTGCCATCTAATGACACATTGGTGTAATTTTTTACGGAAATGTGGCATTACATGGCTAAAAACGCCACACCAGAATTACAAAGTGGCGTAATGCACCAATAGCGTCACAAATGTTGATGTTATTGCCACCTACCCTGCACAATGGTGCGCCATATTTTAAATATGGCGGACACATGGTGTCAGTAGGAATCACTAAGGGGCACAAGGACAGTGCCGCTGCACTGGGTGCAGTGCCACATTGCTTAAATGTGCCCCAAAGTATCTGAACCATGCCTGACCAACAGCCAGACCCATGATAGGGCTGAGAACTGTGCCTTGATGCTATGGGGTATCCACGTCAGTGCCCTCTCCCTACAAATGCATCTCATGCTTCCTGAGGGTGTGACAAAGGCCACCAGAATCAGTATGAAGCTCTTAGAGGGAACTCAGTCCTCTTTTCACTCCTCTTGCTCCACTACACCTTGGAGAGGATCCCCTTTCTCACCCCAGGCACGTTGTGGCATGGAGAAATGTAGTTTGTTTGCAAAAGGAATATTTCACATCATTGTCATGATTACTGGATTAAAGGAAGGGCAAATCAAGCTGGTTGTTTACTCCACACCAACAAACCATCCCCAGTGTTTCCAAATATGCTAAATTGTGAAGATACAAGCTTTGGCAAACACTGCTTTTTGTGATGAAGATAAAGTGAAGCTCTACAAACCAGGGGGTTTTATCAGTAACATGGAACCAGCAGTTGAAGGAACAGAGACGCTCACTTCACAGTGTACACAACCAGGTAAGTGTAGTTACCAGATATAAACGTGAAGTTCCCAGCATCTCAGAAAGCATTATTTTTCAATTACTCCGTTTGTGATGGGCTTTGCAGTTGTTGTCACTTGTTTCCATTTGTTCAGACCCATCGCTGGGTCAAGAGAGCTGTTGGAGAAGCCTTTCATGATTGAGATATCTCCAACTTCAAGATTCCTGAAAGAAGCCCAGCACTTGTGTGTGTGATGGATGTTAAAGGTTTCTACCATCGCACCCCAATATAATGGGGCTACTATCCGTCAAGCGCACCTACAATGATTGTAAACTAGCTGAGCTGAATCATTGAAATATTGATATAAATCTGACAGATAAAATGAACAATACGGCCCATGAATTTCTTGATATAAGAGTTGAAATTGTAAATGGACCCTGGCAGACAGGCATTGGGAGAGCATTAATGTTGATGAATTGGCACAGCATTAGCGGTGGGGAATTGGGAGAACATTGACAATAAAGAGTAGGGAGAGCATGCATAGTGACGCACTGAAAGAGCATTGGCGGTAATGTATTGGAAAATCAGTAATGGAGATACATATGGAGAACCCTATAAGGCATTGGGATAGTTTTGATAGTGATACATTAAGAGATCATTGACAGTAAGACATTGGGAATGCAATGATAGTGAGCCACTGGGAGAGCATTGATAGTGATTTGTTGAGAGAGCATTGAAGATAAGGCATTGGGAGTGCAACAACAGTGAGGCATTGGGAGAACATTGATAGTGATATAGTGAGAGAGCACTGACAGTAAGGCATTAGGAGAGCTTTGACAATAAGGCATTGGGAGAGCATTGATAGTGATACATTGTGAGAGCATTAAAGGTAAGGCATTGGGAGTGCAATGACAGTAAGGCATTGGGAGAGCAACAATGGTAAGGCATTAGGAGAGCAACAATGGTAAGGCATTGGGAGAGCATTGATTGTGATACACTGAGAGAGCAACGACAGTAAGGCATTGGGAGAGCATTGACGGTAAGGCATTGGGAGAGCATTGATAGTGATACATTGTGAGAGCATTAAAGGTAAGGCATTGGGAGTGCAATGACAGTAAGGCATTGGGAGAGCAACAATGGTAAGGCATTAGGAGAGCAACAATGGTAAGGCATTGGGAGAGCATTGATAGTGATATAGTGAGAGAGCACTGACAGTAAGGCATTGGGAGAGCATTGACGGTAAGGCATTGGGTGATCATTGATAGTGATTTGTTGAGAGAGCATTGATGATAAGGCATTGGAAGTGCATTGACTGTGAGGCTTTGGGAAAGCATTGATAGTGATACATTGTGAGAGCATTAAAGGTAAGGCATTGGGAGAGCAACAATGGTAAGGCATTGGGAGAGCATTGATTGTGGTACACTGAGAGAGCATTGACAGTAAGGCATTGGGAGTGCATTGACGGTAAGGAATTGGGAGAGCATTGATAGTGATGTATTGAGGGAGCATTGACAGTAAGGCATCGGGAGAGCATTGATAGTCACGTATTGAAGGTAAGGCATTTGGAGAGCATTGACTCTAAGGCATTGGGAGAGCATTGATAGTGATGTAATGAGAAAACATTGACATTAAGGCATTGGGAGAGCACTGATGGTAATGCACTGGGAGAGCTTTGACAGTAAGACATTGCAACAGCATTGACATTGGAACACTGGGAGAGCATTGAGGGTGATGGATTTGGAGATCACTGATGAACATATATATGGAGAGCACTGACTATGAAGCGCTGGGATAGCATTGACATCATTCATTGAGAGAGTATCGGCAGTAAGGTATTGCAAGGTCGTTGACAAAGATGCTTTGGGAAAATACTGACCCAGTGATGGTATGGCATTGGGACATCATTGATGGTTAGGTATCGGGGAAGGAATTGATGTGTTGGGAGTGCATTGACGGTGAGGCATTGGGAGAGCAATGATAATGAGGCATTATGTGAACATTGACAGTGAGACATTGAGTGAACATTGAGGTTAAAGCATTTGGAGGGCATTGACGATGAGGCATGGTAGACCATTTGCAGTGTGGTTATCCTCTGGTCCAGAAACAAACTTGATTGGAATGAGAGCAGCAAGAACAGCCCCCCATTAGCCTATTTTACTGAGCACCCCATACAGAAACCTACATCCCACTTCTTTTGAAAATACTGAAAATGTCTGAACATGTTTGGTTCAGTTTCCATTGTACATGACCACACTGAGAAAGCATGAATGGATGACTGTCTGAGGTTAGCACTCTGAAGTTATTGTTAACATATATCAATGCTGGATTAACTTTACATCTTTACAGTTACTTTACTTAACTGCTCTACCTATTTTAGAGTGACATACATTCATGTCTGTAATACCTTACACTGCGTTATATTGTATTGTGTTTGTCCCTGACCCTCGTCCCTCATCTCTTCTGAACAGAAGATCTGCCCTTGCCTGCTACAACTTACTAACGAGCCCAATGCTTTGAAAATGCCACAGTCGTAGCTGTTTGTGCACTACTGGAGACTGAGGGGCATATTTACTAGAGGATTGCACCACGGGAGTGTCCCTTTTGTGGAAGCTCCAGGGGTGCAGGCCTGTGAACCATATCTCTGAGAGCACACAGAGCCACTCTGTGTGGCTTTGCATGTCCTCACAGATATGGAGTAAGAAAAAGCAGCTCAAGCCGGAGGTGTTCCATGGGTGTTGCGGTGGGTTTTCCCATGCATCGCCCATGGATTTAACGGTGCCCACTTTACCTAATGACATAAACCTGGGGCAGTGCCAAAGCATTATGCCTCCCCAGAGCAGACGTAACAAGGAGCAATTATTTTATTTCCCCTTGTTTTTTTCTCTTCCCATGCATTCTGCAGCACAAATAGAAAGAGGAAAATGCCTCTCGGGACTGTTTTTAGGTAGGAATTCACATTGGTGTGGAGCAGCATAGTAAGAAGAATTCAGGCGCTGCCCTGTGCTAATTGCCAATAAATATGGGCTGGAATATGAAGTAAGCTCTATTTAGAGGTGGCTTGAAGGGCCTCCAAGTTCTCTCTTCATTGGAAGTGGAGCACACCCGTGTGTCACACAACTGATGTAAAATTCATGCAATAAACACCTATAGCAGCAGGGGCCTTGTTCATTCAAAACTACCACTTTATGATATGTTTGCATGATCATCCATAACACATACCTTTCCATAGCAATCTGCCAGTATTTCTCTTTTGAGACTGGTACCCAGTAGATATTTCCATAATAAAAAGAAGGGTCAGTCCCTCCAAGGATCAGCATGCTTCCGCTGTCGCCATCCCTGTTAAGTAAAAGTATAGAACATTGCACAATTAGCCAGTTATACCTGAACTGCTCAAGGCTCTGAGGTTCCGGTCATGGAAACATGGGGGCATATTTACAAGCCCCTAGCACCACCAGATCTTCACTTTTTATGACGCTCTGGTGGCGCTGTGCTTTGTGTTGTATTTACAAGGTGGTTCTAAGCCACTTTTTGTTGCTTAACGCCACCCTGTAAATACAGCCTCTTCACACGCAGCACTGTGCATGGAAGGGGCGTACAATGGGTGTTGCTGTGGACGAGCCATAGCAACACCCATTGCATTTTGACGCTGCCCCAGATTTATGAGAAATCATTAATCTGAGGCAGCGTCAGAAACTAATGCCACCCCAGAGGTGGTGTTAGCATGATGCAACCAGTAGAAATGCTTTCATTTCTCCTTGTTTTTTGCTCTATGTGTACTGCATTCTGCAGCACACATAGAAAGAGCAAATTGCCATTGAAGATTGTTTTTGTGCAGGAAGGTGTTCCCTCCTGCACAAAAACAATCTCCCCTTCAACACAGCCGTCCTTGCACTATGTTGCAAGGGTTGCTGCGTTGGCGCATAGCAGCAAATTTAGTGCCAGCACAGGGGGAAACACGGGGTGCACCGTATTCTAGTAAATACAGCACATTTCTGTATTTTGAAAATGACAGTGTGCTACGCTGACAAATTTGGCACAGCACCACGCACAATCACGTTCTATTAAATCTGGCCCTTGGTGTGTGGATGTGCTCCGTGTGAAAGAGCAAAATGCAGTCACTAAAAATGAAGTTAGCCAGTGGCTGAAATAGGCCAACCCACTCCCACAAGCTTTTTCTGTAATAGGTGGGAGAAAAATGTGGATGACACAACTACAGACCACTGGATGAAAAATGCTGACTGAAAGCCCAGATAATTAGTCATACGATATGTCTAATTTCAGTAAAATCAAAAGGTATTGGTTAACACCAGACCTAAAAAGGAGATGCAAATAAATGACCACCTAGCTGGGGAGCCAGATATACTTACAACATAGATAGCTGGTATTAAATAAATAACATTAAACACACTTTGAACCAGACTTGTCTCAGAAGCAAAAGGCAGTAGAAGATAGTATTTTAGGTGCATGTGAACAATGTCCACAAGCTTCATGCATTTGTTCAAAGTGAAGAGAGCCAATGGGTAAAGGGGGGGACCCATACTGTGGTGAACGGAAGCAACATGCACATGACAACTTTCTGCATCACAATTGCTATAGTGAAAAGAAAGGGCAGTTGTTATTCTTTCAAACTATAATTACAGATGCATGGTGTTCATGTGAACACAAGTGTGTGGAAAAATCATCCAATGGCAAGATAACATTTCAGAGTCAAAATCTTTTTTTATGTGTCCTCAATGAGGAGTCACCACTTTTCCATTGCTTTTTTGTAAGAGCGTGGCCCTGAGGAGCCGCTGCTTGTGTCACCTAGTACAGACAATAAGAAAAGCTCAGAAAATCAATGGCCCATATTTACAAGAAAATTATGCGGCGTAGCACTGCAAGCAAGCCTGCTGCACCATTAGGAAAGTGCAGCGTTGCATTGTATTTACAGCAATACAATGCATCCTTGTACTTTCCTCTGCACTGGCGCATAATTGTCTCCTTAGCTCCAAGGCAGTGACTTAGTGTGTGTGCTTCCTTTTTTAGCTGTTTTTTTTTAATAGTCGATTGTGTAGGGATTAGGTCCCCCAGCGATCCCTGCCCACATCACATACTGAAGCTCGCTCCGGAGCTGGCGTCCTCGGCCCTGGAACCTCTGTCAGGAGATTTTGAACACCGGAGCACTTCCTCCCTCATGGAAGGAAGCGATTGTTATCCCTCTGAAAAAGAAACCTAGTGGTGCTCCGAACGACTTCAAGAATCTCCGCCCTACAGCTTGGTTGCCCTTTCAGGCAAACATTTTTGAAAAACATCTCAATACAGAAGTGGCACAATTCTTACAAGAACCAGGCTGCCTGCATCTCTCTCAGCACGTCTTTCGGGAAGCTCACAGCAAGGAATCTGCCCTCATCACCACCTCGGATCCCATTTGCAGACTGGTTGATAAAGGGGACATGCACTTTTAGTGCTACTGGATTTATCTGCTGCATTTGATACCATTGCGCCGCACTTAATGGTACGATGTCTTCACCAAGCGGGAGTTAGAGAGAAAGCCTTGATTACTCTGAAGTGCTTTCTGTGCCGGAGATCTACCATAGATCTACCATGGTAAGTTGTGATGATCTCAGAGGTCCCCCGTTTCAACCACCTTGTGGAGTCCGCAGGGCTCCTCTCTCAGCCCCACCCTGTTTAATCTTTATGTGGCTCCACTTGCTTGACTTATCTGCTCTTTGGGCTTTCTAGCTGCCTCCTGTGCTGATGACACTCAGCTCATCCTTCCTGTTAACAAGAACTGGTAGGAGGTGGCAGACAGATTCCGCCACTGCATGAGCGAGGTAATAAATGGATGGGCCACAACAGGCTTACAATGAATGGCAACAAAACAGAGAACCTACTTTCCCCTCTAGCAGTGAGTTGTGGAGCCCACGATGGTGGCTGCAATCTTGCAGTGACCTTCCTGTCCCCATAGCATCCACTTGAAACCTCGGGATTGCGTCTGACAACTCCTTATCCTTCAAGTCCCAAGTAAATTCGACCACTAAAGCCGGCTATTGGATTCTAAGGCCCGTATTTATACTTTTTTTAGCGCCGCATTTGCGCCGCTTTTTGACGCAAAACGGCGCAAACCTACAAAATACAATGGTATTTTGCAAGTTTGCGCCGTTTTTGCGTCAAAAAACGACGCAAATGCGGCGCTAAAAAAGTATAAATACGGGCTTAAAAACCCTGAAGAAAATGTTCCAATATATCTAGAAGGAATTTAAAATGTCGGTGTCTCTGACCTTGGTGATCTCAAAACTAAATGACTGGAACAAGCTGATGTTGAATATCGATAAAGGTTCTCTCGACAAATTGCAACTGATTCAGAAAACCGCTGCCCGCTTGTTATTATATTTTCCCCGCTCAGCTTCGGCTGCCGACAGCCTGAGACAATTGCATTGACTATCTGTTGAGAATCGCATTTTGTTCAAGGCTCTTTGTCTGGCTTATAAGGCACTTCACCGGGTACGGCCTGAATACCTCTGCTCTTCTTTACAACGATTTGTGCCAGGTTATCAGCTCAGCTCTTCAGGTCTCTTTTTGATTTCTGTCCCCTGTAGCCGTAAGACTAGGTGAGGTGACAAGGCTTTCCCTGTAGCAGAGGCCAAATGCTGGAATACTCCTCCTCTGTCCATTAGGAAGGACGATAACTTCCTATCCTTTAGGAAGCTGCTCAAAACTTGGCTTTTTCCAAATTAATTCTCGTTAATTTCCTGGCAGCTACTCTGCAGCATCCTTCTGTGCTCTTCTCTCTCTCACTTCATTGCCACTCAGCGCTTCGATGCTACCGCCGGAATGCGCGCAATAAATACCAATACAAATACAAAGGCAACCTTGCACCATGGTCCAAAGGCGCTTGAATTGCAGGAATGATTGTTTTTGTGCAGGAAGGGACATCTTCCTGCACATAAACAATCCTTAATTGTGATTTCTTCCTTCTATATGTGCTGCAGAATTAATCCCACTTACAAAATAGCAAAAAATAAGGAGAACTAAAGGTATTCCTCCTCGTTGCGTCACTTTTACTCCATCCCTGGGGTGGCGTAGGAATTCGATGCTTTTCCAGGTTTACAAAACCTTGCAAATCTGTGACTGCGTCAGATTCCATCTGTGTTGCGTGGGAACACCCACAGCAACACCCGTAGAATGCCCTTTTCATGCAGAGTTATGCGTGAAAGGGGGCCGTGTTTACAAGGCTATGAAAAGTCGTGCAAGGTAGCTTTCTGTGGCCTTATGGGGGAACACTGCACCACCAGACCGTCAGAAAAGTGATGCTCCAGAGGCATTATTGTGCCACAGGGACATTGTAACTATGCCCCAAAAGTCCCATTCATGCCTGTTTTGTGGATCTGAGGGCCGCTTTTGATCATGCAGATGGGATAAATCTCTGGTCCAAACTTGCAGCTTAAGGGATCCTAGAGGAACTATTGAAAGCTAAACAACAGCTCTATGAACATAAGAGATGGAACAAGGGTCTCCTACAAGGTCCAGACCACAATAGGCCTTAGAAAGGGATGCATGCTTGCCCCAGCATTGTTCAACCTCTTTCTGGCAGAACTCACAGAAGTCTTGGACCAGACAAATGCTCATGCATCCAAACTAGCGGAGAAATTATTGCAAAGCATGTTATACGCTGACAATAGATTTCTCAGCAGAATTAAAGTGGGTCTGCAAATGCTGTTGTCCAAACTAAGTAACTAGACTCTAGTAAATAATCTCAGCATCAATTGCAAAAGCAAGGGTGTTAACATTCATCAAGACAACTAAGGGGCTCAGTCACAGGATTCTGATGCATCACTATCGATGCATCAGATTTCCTGCGCTTCCTGCACATCCCGTAACGAGGCCATGGACGCACTGTCTTTACAATACAGAGCTCCATGGGGCACGTTTTCACAGACACATCAGAAATTCTGACACATCTGTTGGCACTAAACTCATGCATTGCTGGAGTAGCATTGTTAAACTGACGCAACTCCAGTAATGCGAGGAGACCCCCATAGGGAAAAGCCCTATGTTAATTTTACGCCTGCTCTGAGCAGGCAGTAAAATGTTGACGGAGTGAAGACACAGAATGACGAAGTGAATTGTTGTAAATTTCACTCTCAATGCTGCAACGCCTACCCTGCATACATTATACCAGGTGCAGGTTTAATGTGATGCAGGGCTTTACAAATGGATGCACTGGTCCATCAGTTTGTAAATATGGAGCAGTGTAGTGCATTGCTTGCGCCACCGCTGCGTATAACAGATGATGCAGCAGTGGCACAAAGGGCTGGTAAATGAGGCCCTAAGAAAGCAAGACCCTCGCATCTAATAACCACAAACTAGATTCATGTGAAGAAGGTGCAGTGCGAGAGGAAGGCGCGCAGTGGTTGGGCACTCAGATAACCGAAGATAACGCATCAGCACAGTAGTCTGTGGCTCCCTTAGACTACTGCATGCTGCTGTAGAGAGGCAACCATGTGCTCTACAAGGATGTACTGAAGGCAAGGTCTTTTGAACCTCAGCAGCAAACAAGCAGTGCCAATGAGCAGCTGGTTGAGTGTGACCACCTGTGTTGATCCTAGCAGCATATATTCATGAGGGACAGTGGCAGTGAGTTTGAACATCAGATTGGCAGGATTAAGTAGAAGTTCTAAGATGCACACCACTGCCACCCACAGTTGTGAAAAAGTCTGTTGTTTATGTCTAGTACTGTTCCGGAGTTTCTCTTTATAGGATTGAATCTTCTGCGTCTGGATATCCTGTGCCCTCCCTTGTGTACTGTGTGATCTGGCTCATTTTCTGATATGCATCATATGTAGGAATGTGACTTACGAGCTGAGGTAAACTGAGAAGAGGTCATCAGGAATCAGACTTTGCTTCCACATGTTGTCAAACACTGGGGTGGTTCCATCACCTGAAACATTAGGGTACGCCAAACCCAGCATGCCACCAAAGGGCTGGTTTTCAAAAACTTCAGCTTCGGTGTAGGCTAAGGTAAAGACCTGGTCAGTGACCACCACACTTCCCACCTGCGAGAAGAAAGAAGTCAAATGAGTTTCAGATTGATAGCACATTCCACACACTAACTTTTGTGGTACAATTACTAAAGATATCCAAGAGATTCCAGCATGCATTTCATATTAAATGCAGTGGGACAAGGGCTATATGTGCTATTCCACAGATAATGCATGACTTAGTAGGATGTGGGGAGGATGTCTACTGAATGGTAAAGAGGACGTCAGAGCTTGAGTCTACCTGGGACACAGACAAGCATGACAGTGGTTTGTTTGGAAGTACTTTTTTGAGTATTCTCTGCATCCTGCTTTGAAGAACTCATGTTTTAGGGTCTGTTGAATTACCAGTTTTGTCAGACACTGTCCACGTTTATTGACAAACATGTATGACACAAAAGTATTTTTTATTCTAGACATAAGGGGGATGGAAGTTGGAGGTGATGGAAAAGGTGGTGCTTGGAGGGAGTGTGAGCACCGATATAATCCAATGGAGTTGGCCAATAAAGAGAGACCTTTACCTGGCATCAGCTCTCAATCAATCAATCAATCAAAGAAATTTGTAGAGCGCGCTATTCACCCGTGAGGGTCTCAAGGTGTCGGGGGGGGGAGGGGCCAGGGAAGGTCACTGATCGAACAGGCTCATGTCAGTTCTCTGGTGCATATCATACTGGATCAACACCCCTTTCATACATCATATCACATATAATATCACATCATATTATATAATGCTGAGTAAACAGCTACTCTGTCATATCATATATCACATAATATCATATAAGTTATCATATCACATTTAATATTACATCATATTATATCATGCTGGGTGAACAGATATTCTGTTATATCATTTAATATATCATATCATATATCATATATCACATCATATATTATTTCATATCATATCACATCATATATCATATATCATTAAATATCACATATAGTATAGCACAATATTATATCATACTGGGTGAACAACTACTCTCCTTGATCATATCACATCATATCATATCATATCATATCATATCGTATCATAATGTATCATATCAAGAGCAAATCTCTTTATATCATTTAAGATTATATGACATACTATGATATCTTATCACACTATATAATATATGATTGAGACTAAACCTCCTTATATCATTCTATATCGTATTGTGGAAAATCAAAACCTAATTTCCTTTTATCATATTATGTTATTTATCATATCATATCAAATAATATGATATCTTACCATATCATGTCATGTTACATCATATATCATATGTCATATCCTATCAAGACTTACTGTTCCTATATCCTATTTCCCCTATATCATATTGTAATATACTGTATTGTATCATACCCAGGTCTGAGCTCATTTTATCATATTAAACTGTATCGTATCACCGTCTGTCAACACAGAATCTCCTCACCTTGTGTGTTTTCCAGTGACCTCTGCTGACCACACCAATCCAGCTATTTCCAGGTGTACATGTGTCCTTTTAGCTGAGAGCTAATCTGTAATGATACTCCCTATTATCTTGGATCACACTCCTTATGCCCTCACCCTATTGCTACTCAGCCATCTACTCACTACAGTTCAGTTCCCTCTTGTTTCTCAAAATGGCCTGCCATGCCAGGAAAGTGGGAGAATGGTGCCTGGTAAAAGCCGCAGCCCCTGTTTCATGATGGCAGCTCAATAAAGAAATCTGCGCCCTCCATGCCATAGGATAAAGGAGCTTCAGCACGGAGAAGGTGTGGTCTATGTGACTTCCCATCTCCATGTCACTTCTGTACCTTCTCTCAACCCTAGCCCAAGCATGGTATTGCTCCACCATGCCAGAGGTGTTATAGGTTCTACAAAACTGGAGCTTGGTCAGCACTACAGGAAACACCACAGATAAAGAAATCAGAGGTGAAGATCCCACAGCACTGGGAATCAAATACATTCATGTGGTGCCCACACTCAGCCCTAGGAAGGGAACACAAGGTCTTGATCTCTGATCCACTTACTTGGACGGTGTCGTATCCCAGGACACCCGTCAGGCTTCCACTGCCGTAGTACAGCGCACTGCTGGTTGTGCTGGACTTGAACGTTGAAGAGCTGGCAGGATTAAATTTGTTGTGATTGACTGCGGATACAAAAAGAAGTTTTGGTAAACAAATAAGAATCGTGAGGAAGAGAAAAGAAGATCAAATATACAAAAATTGCTACAGAGTTATGAGTACATCAAGTGTCTCTATGGAAAATCTCTTACAAAAAGACGATTAGTGATCTAGCAAAGTGTGATTTCAGTACAAAAAACAGTTTCTGCAGAGAGCACAATTTTAAGTGATTGGATGTTGCACTTTTGCCAAGTGGCACAGTGCAATGCTAGGTTCATGTATGTACACACAAGGCAAGGCATTGGGCCACTTCAGTACTATGCTGTATGGTTAGCTTGGGTGATTGAATTTTGTGTGCCAACAGGCTTTTCCTGGCAGCCCCAAACTGCTGCTAATCTCCACTTTACGTGAGTAAGATCCCTGACTCCCATGGTGATAAATTGAACAGAGTACTGGGGTTGCTTTGTATAGTCCTCTGCTTAAATTGCTGACTTGGTGCCATGGCCTTTGAAGATAGTTACCTGACTGTCTCAGGCTGACTCCCAGACACAACAGTGTCTCTGGTCACCTGTGACCTGTATTCCTAACTAATAACACCTCTAAGCTGAAAGGTCCTGGACCAAGGAGTATGCGGTCCAGTGAAACATTGCTTTGCACACAGATCATCTAGCCACAGATACACCTGACCATCTGTAGCAATCCATTAGGGGCAGCACACAAACAATTAATGCTCAGACAGGGTGGCATGGTGAGCAAATGAACGATGGATTAAACCCGGATCTGTGACTGGGGTGAGTGTTTGCATTGTTCAGCATTCCGTCCATCATCCTTTTGTATTGCTAAAGTTGCCCTAAGTGGGAAGGGTATGCCCAGATGTGGGTCCCTTGTTCACTGTGCTACTGGATTCAAGATAGCCTGGCCGATGAAGGGTGATACTCTGAAACCGGTCCCAGGATGCTTGTTTCTGGTCCAGGGAGGACCTAGCTTGGCAATTCGGGCTGGACTGTTCCCATGAGGAACAGGGTCAAGACTGATTTGCATATGGCTGGGTCCAAACTGGGATGGCATGGTGAGCAGAAGAATGATGGATTAAACCCAGATCTGTGACTGGGGGTGAGTGTTTGCATTGTTCAGCACTCCATACATCATCTTTTTGTATTGCAGACAGAATTCCTGGCATGGGCAGTCATCCCTTCTATCCATGGTGCATGTGAGAGAAGGAAGTTGTTGTGCGGGACCTGCCTGCAGGACAGTGATATCTAAGACTACTGTCCTTCAGAGGTGAAGCCACACACATCTAGTTAACTTCACTCCAGGCACCATTGACCAGCGTGGCTGGTGGGTGAAGGACCGCCATGAATATCTGATTACAAGGACTATGGGGAGGCTGGATTTTCCCACAACGTAACATGTTGCTAAAAAATAGAGAGCCTGTGACTCATCCTTGGATCCCTAACCAAGAAAAGTCCTGACTGGTCTGGCAGAGTTGAGGCTTGCTATAAATGGTTCAGATTCAAGTCAAACCATGGGATGTATCATTTGAAATGTGGGAGCAGGATGGATCAGAGTGGGAAAACGGTGCCAGTGAAGGAGGGGCAGAAGAGAGAGTGGCGTGGGTGAGGGATAAAAGAAAAGAGGTGAAGGGTAGGTGTCCATAAGAAATTACTATTTGAAAATGTGTGTGGAGGAACCGTGGGAATAAACAGAAATGTAGGAGTATGTCATGTTCTTCTTCTGTTCAATGCCTACTGATTAGGCCAAGAGCAAGAAAAGCTGATCCACACTCAGCAAGCCTCTTAGCTGAGGCCAACAATCCCCACCATCGTACCTCAACTGAACCAAGTCTCTTGCCACAGTCATGGGCCAGAATACCCTGAGATGGTGCAATTAATGGGGTGAGGCAACACCATGGCCAGAATAGTACAGTCAAGAAATAGATTGTGGATAAAACACAAGACAATGGTCTCCTCCCAACGACCACCAAGTAGCCGACAGACCCGGGAAGAGGCGAAGAAAGGGAAAGGCCCACAATCAAGCATCACTTCAGAGAAACAATTTGTTATGCAGGGGAGAGAGGCATGGGGTGAGGGAGAACAGCACATGGATCACCCTGGAAGAAAGGGGCACACAAAACGAATGCAGACTCCTACATATCATGTATGCATGATGTTCTGGGGAGAGACGCAGAACTCAAAAATACTCTGACCATGGTGCCTCAAGCTACAGCACCACTTTGATTGTGCTGCCAGCATTTGCATTAGATAGGCCTAACAGCCTGTGTGTACTCATGATAAAGTGTCGCTCAAAGGTCCACAATTAGAAAAGTGTCTCGCAACGCAACGCAGCACGGCAGCCAAAAGCGTTACGCTGTGTGGTGTGACAGGGAGAAAGTAGGAGAGTGCCATATCTACGTACATATGGCTCTCTCGTCCCCTCTCCCTAGTGCTGGCACAGAGTTATGCTGCTGTGCGCCTCGCATACACCATCATTGTGCTAAGGAGTGTGTGAGAGAGCAGCATAGATTTTGTACTGAAAGGGTTCCCTTCCAGCATAAAATATTATGCTTAGACTAGCTTTAAAACTTATCCTACAATGTATGTGTACTGTACAGAGCAGCACACATGCAAAGTAAGAAAAGAAAGAAGAAATTAAAACATTTCTCCTTTTATTGCCTGCCTTCAAATGATGTTCATTTGTAATGCAAAACCTAGTATTGTTAGTGGATAGGGTTTTTCATCAAAAAGCATGGGTGGTTGCAGGGGACCGCTCAAGAACCAACCTGATAACACCCTTTGCACTAAGTACTGCAAAGCAGCACTTCACACTGCTTAGCGTTAATTTTTGTTTTGCGCTGGAAAGTAAATAAAAAAAAAATTCTGCTGGTTTACGTCACTATTGTGATGCAAACCCAGCACAAAATGTTTATAAATCTACACCAATGTCATACAAAAGCTAAAGTCATTTTGCATATAAGCATAATGAAAACATGGAAATATCACTTAGTGCTACGTGAATACTTAGCATCTATGATCATAGTGACCTCTTTACAATGAGGTAGGATAATGATATGTGCACAGGTGTCTTTTGACAAGTTAGTAGTTTCCTTCAAAGAATTGGGACATTTGATACAATATTTGAGGTCTTCAATCAGATGGACTTGTTTGTCAATGAGAGTTCAGATTTACTCATTGGAATGAGGAAGTGGTTCAACGGGTGAGCTCCCGCCATCTCATTAGACTGAGAGATGTTTTAATGATGGCCAAGGGCCACTAAAGTGTCACAAGCAGCTCTGCCACAATACACACTTTAGTCATACAACACTTGACACAGTTGCTTCAGTACCAGTTCTTTAAGAACTTTGGTTCGCATTCTACCTATTTTATACTCCAGCCCAAAGGCCTGCAGAAGCACTAACCCTCTAGATGCTCTGGTTTAGTTTCCTCCAATCTGGGTCTTCTATCACTTCTCCTGCTAAACTACTTCTATGGAAAGAAGACCAATTTTGTAAATGCATCTCATTCTCTCCCTCTCTCTAACTGAACCATGTTACTGAACATGGATCATCCTTCCATCAATATTTTCCATTCTCCTGAACTCCTGCTGCCTCTCAGTTCCCCTGCTTAATCTGCTGCCTACCCTTTCACCTCAACTTCCACTGTCCCCAGTGTTGACTTTTTTTCACCCTGTGTAGTCCAAGCTAAACTTGGAATATGACTTCATACCATAAGAAAGCAGCACTTCAGTCCTGGACACTTGTCCCACAGCACACCACACTGTGGATGTTGTAGTCTTGGATTGCCTCAGTTCATTAAACAGTACTCATACGCATGAATAATTCAAAAGAAATCTCAAGACTAGAGCATGGTGTGTAGTGGCTAGGTGGCACACTACATCCATCCCCAACTTAGTCACAACTACAAACAACGGGGTAAACTGAGTTACATGTGGAATGAATCCTTTAGCCACCACAGATCATTTTTCACGCTTTGGCAGAGCATGGGATTTGGCATAAGGCCACCTCTGGCTCCATGTGGGCAGAGTGTTCCCTTCCCGTCTCTCTGGTTCTTGGTTTACAGGTGTGGCAGGAGGCTTGTACTCTCCTGACGATTCAGGCAGGGTCACTTGAGGCGACAGTCCTATGTGCTAATTACATTTCTCATCTCTCAGGGCCTCCTCTTGGTGTCGTTCTTCCACAGTTGTTTTGATTATCATGAATAGGGAATGGACCTTGTTTAGTGGTAACCAAGACACATTTAACCACTACGTCTGTCCAGCCATCTTCCTATTTAATGTGGAATTCTGATCCTGGATGTGGATCTTGTATCGTGATTGCATTTCCTTCCTGGATGGACAGCAAGGTGGCCTTTTTTTTAATTATTTTCTTGCCTGCTCTCCTCCTTTGACACGCTTCAGCATCAAGCAGATTTGGAAGACACTGCAATGCCATCAATACAGAATCTATGAGGTGTCCAAAGAACAACTTGGTCACTGGCTCACATAAGGTAGTGCAGTGTGGCAATTTACTTGGGTGCACATAGTATTGTCCAATATGGGCTGTTGACATCCAATCTGATAGGTTTTGTATGGACCCCTCCACATTCTCTTGCTGTTCTATGCATTTCTGCAGGGTCTTATTTAGGGTTGTTATAAAGCTCTCTACTTCCCTATTTGCTTGAAGCCAGTGGGGTGTGTTTTTCTGTTGCAGATGGGCAGACCCTGGAAGTAGTCTTGGAGCTGGTCCTTCCAGAATGGCAGCCTGTTGATCGTGTTGACTTTCACTGATATGCTGAATGTCATAATGATTTTTCCAGCTTGTGTCAGATGTGCTCTAAGGACATTAAAGTGACAGTATCTTTAGCAGAGTGCTTTGTCCAAAAGTCCATCATAACTAGCAGTTGTCTCATGTCTGGGATTTCATGGAATTCTGCAGTTATTACACCACACTGCTCACACAAGGCTGACCATTCTGCTCCACCTGTGATTTGGAACTGTTAGACTTACTGCACTCGAGTTTGCACTAGGCTGACCATATGTGGGAACCAGAATTTTTCTCTTAACCTTGCCTTTTTATTGGTCATTTCTTGGTGCCCTCTGTGTTGTAATCTTATCACTCGGGTGTGGAGAGTCTTTGAGATGAGCATCTTGTGTCCCTTCAGCACCAGTCTGTCATGTGCGCTTCCTGCATGCTGCAGGCTCTTAAGGGCATATCGGCTCTGTGCATCTCATGTTCTCAGCTGGCCAAGAACATTTTCCATGATCCTTTTTAAAAGTTTGAAGAGCATTTGTACACTTTCATCACCTCGGGTGCAAGACTGATTTCTCCTGTCAGCAATGCTTGAGGGCATGTTGGTGGAAGCATGTTGGCTGGACCACAAGCTGGCATTGTTCCTCCATGTTATTGGCATGGCGGTTTGTCTGGACATGATGGCCCGTTGGGTCTAGGTAGTCGGTGGGGTTTTCATCTGTAGGCCAGTAGGAGATTGTGAAGCAGTGCTTTCATAGTTACATCACTAATGTTTCAATGTGGGAGGGGAATTTCATGAAAACCCCATTAAAAGGTAGAAGATGGGCTTGTGGTAATTACCCAGAATCCACAGCCGTACAGGTACAAGTGAAAGTGTGCATAGCTGGAGTGAGACTCTGTGAGAGGTCTTCCGGCCAAGCGCCTACCAGACTGGCATCAGCCAACAGTTCTGTGTCTTTCTGTGGCTAAAAGTACTTCGCTGTGTTGTTATGCAGGTTTGGTTGAGGAATTATTGCAAATGTTTTCTTTCTTCAGCGTCACATGACTTTTTTGGGCTTTTTGCTGAACGCTATTTTTGCTTTCTATAAATTCCTGTCCATTTTTCCTGTGCAAACCAGTGGCAAATTGCTCTAGCTCCTCCTTTCAACATGGTCAATTTGATATACACTTGATTGGTATGTTTACTTTACACATAAGCCCCAAGCATATGGTCTCATAGTGTAACCAAGGCCTGTAAGGTAAATGTCACAAGGGGACTGCAGCTCTCATTGTGGTACCCATTTCAGTGACAATGCAAACATGACTGCATGCTTGCCACGTAGCCTGGCTGTGCAGGTTTCAAATGCAAATTCCACCTGTTAAAATTACCCCATTTGTTAGGCCTAAATCTTTTTAAAGATTAATGTCTCTTCTAAGATATGCCCTATTGCCCATAGGGTAGAGTGCATGGTATTAAAAGTAGGACATGTAAATGTTTTATATTCCACATGCCCTTACAGTAGGAACGCATAAAGCTATTTTTACTATAGTGAGGCTGGCTGCTTCCATAGAGAAAAGCTGGATTACATTATAAGACCTTGTAATGCTAGTTTCAAGATGATAGCCAGAGAAATACTCTTTTGATTAGCAAAATCCAATTTAATGGTAACGTTGAATTGGTCTTTCTATTCCTGAAAATATACTAAACAAAAGTTTCCTTCTGCCTCTCTGAAGCTTCGGGGTGACTTTCTATAAGTATTCAATGGTCACCTGGCCAGTTTTGGTGTGACATTTTTCTATCTTTCTCCTTGGCAAACCCAGAGCAGCAGCCATGAAGCTACACACAGACAAGACTGTCCAGCTACTCATGGTAAGACACAGGAATGTCCCCTTTCATCTACAACTGCTAGTTATACAAGTGCTGAAAAAAACTGGAAAAACATAGGGACAATTGTGAGAGTGGTGGGCCTATTCCCTGGGTATCCCCCATGGTGGACGCAACAAAGCCAAAGTACCAAGGTGTTATTAGAATTTACATTGATCTGCTTCTCCTGATCAGAGCTATATAATGAGTACACCATCTGATGCCTATTGACAACCACATACTGGCCAACCTCAAAGAAGCACAGTAATTACTGTGGTTCCCACGGATGGAAGGCAGCATACAATTCCCCAGTCCCAAGCTTGTTTCTTTCAACAAATCAATATCTTCCTGGGAATGTCTGATGAAAAAAAAAACTTTTAGTGTGGCTTTTTCGACCTTTGCCCTTTCTCATATCCTGTTATCCACCACACCCAATGCATTCCTCACTGAATCTCACTCTTGTTCCACAGGCAGGCTCTGAAAAGTGAGCTTTAGGTGCATGAAGGGAAAACTGGTTTATCTTTCTGTGTCTTCCTTTTAGGAAGTGTTATTGCACAGTTTAAAGCCACATTGACCCGGTGACCTCTCTCTCAACTCCAGCAAAGCATATTTTCTGTTTCACAGCTAAGTGATAATAACATAATAACAAATGAGGACTGATGATGGAGGTCTGCTTACCAAGGGGAAGGCATGGGGCGATGCTGTAATGCACTGTTTAGTGGTAGTAAGTGCAATAAGGGATGTCTAGCACGAGTTGAATCTATGAATCTCAAGGGGCGTGGCCTCAGCAGGAAAGGCGGGGTTTGTGAGAGGCATTAATACTTCTATCTATCCAATCATGGTTCTTGTAGATACTTACAGCAGGCGGCAGAGGTGTTGCAGAAGACAGATGGGACCCAGAGATTGGACGAACCTGTGTCGAACTGCACGTAAAACTTCTGGGGCGGAGTTCCAATGGTGATTAATCCAAAATAGGAAAGCTATGTGAGAATTAAGAAGGGGGTTAAAAAAAGTCCTTAGACTTCCACTGCCTTCACAATCGTTCAGGTTCCTCTGAGTGAGGCTGATAAATAAACACATCAGTTTAAAGGGTCAGAAATGTACCCTTCGCATGGTTTCCTCCTAAAACGTGAACAGATTTCCAGCTTTCTGAAAATTCCCCCCCAAAAAATCCTTACATGTATTGATGAACATCTATGAGGATATATTTCCTAGAGCACTTCTGCTGCATAACACTGTCTTCTAGGCACTGAATTGTAGTCAGACAACCAGTAGGAGCACATGAGACAATATGAGCTATTATTTCATCTTCGTTTATACCTGGACTATTGATTATGGAAGAGCTTTGTCGAACGTTTAGCCGAATACACACACAATCCAACGCTTTCAGAAGTTTACATGTTTAAAAGGGGTGACATGTTTGGGACCTCATGGAAGAAGAAGAAGGTAAAGGTATATTTAAGGGTGCTGTTCAACAAACAAAAATCCAGCTTACAAGTCGTGATGTCAGTTTATGCAAAACCAGACATAAGAAGAAGCAGAAATCCGCCTGTTTTCCAAACAACAGCTGAAATCACACCACACTGACCAGCACTTACAAGGCATGGTGGACACATATAAACCTCAAAATGAGTGAAAGCATAGAGCTTTGAAAGAGACACAAATATGCCAAGGGCACCCTGTGCCCCCACAACAGAACATTGTTTAAAGGTAGCTTTAAAAATTGGATTAATAACTAAAGGGCGGATATATCCCAGTGTTCGTAGGAGCTGTGACTAAGCTGAGTGCAGTGATCTGCCTCAAACACACCACAGGTTTGTGTCAGGATTCCGGGGATTATCATTGGTTGCTTGGTACAGCCAATCAGGCTTCTCTCAATGGATGTGCAGTTATACAAAGCCACATCACAAGAACATCAAACTTCGGAACTAAATAAAATAAAACCCCAAGTTATTAACAAACAAAAACCTCAAGAATTACAATTGCAGACAAATGACACAGCTCTGGTTCATTATGGGACATTAACCAAAGCACATATGGATGCTTTTTTACATATAGTGTGCACATATGTAAAGTAATATAAGAATGTTATTACAACCCTGACCACGATTTTCTTTTCAAAACCAACCACTGAGGGGCATCAGTAAACTAGTTCAGCAATAGAGCAATGCTCCCCCATCCTCACCCCCACAACAGAAGGAAATACCAGTTTGTGGAGGAATGTTGTTCTTTAAAACGCAGTTCACTTAAGCATACAAAAGTACATCTTTAGAAAGCAGATGTTGAAAGCAAATGTCAAACTTTCAAGTCTCCTAGCTAAATGTTTACAAGTTCAGCTCTGGTGCCCCAATTGTCCCCACAGCTTGTGTGACTGTTCTCTCAGAACCAAGCCATGGACTTCAGTGGGAGAGGGGTTGTAAACATCTCTTCAGTACCATTGACATAAAGCCCCTAAGGTCTTGCTGCATCTTATGTAGGTCCGACTCCTTCTTGACTAATGGATGTCGCCATCTTCTCATTCTCAAACTAACGTAGCTGCCATCTTTCACGGTTTACGCAGAATCATTGTCATATCTACTATTAGATGCAGATGTCGTCTGACCTTAGCTTTCTAAGAATTCTGAAAGTGTGAAGGACTTCTTTGATTGATGACACAGAAACCTCACCGAAAGCTACCTCGGTCTGGGTCAAATGCCTACTTTTCACCATATGAAGATTAACTATGAAAACGTACAGACATGTAACCAAAATAGTGTAGTCTGAATTGACATCCTTTGCCTTGTGTTTATAAGCAAATGTCTGGGAGGCCCACATTGATGCACATAATCTATGTTAGACATTCCTAGCTGTATGTCAGAAATTCTAAGACTTAACATATAAGGACAACCACTTGACCACTTGTCAGGGTTGTTCCTTTGGCCATAATATCATATGAGTTCTGACAGAGATGGTCTCACCTGCTGGCAGACACTTTGCTCTCAACAGGTGGCACCTCTCGCTTGAAGCCTAAGGCCAGTAAATCTGAGTCCCGGAAGAAGAAAGACTGACTGCTCCCCAGCAAGTGTCCACCCTTTCCAGGGAACACTGTCTTCACACTTCCACTGGTAAAGCTTTTGCTGTCAACAAGGTATGTAGTGAGTCACTACTTCCTAGGAAGCTCCAACCTGCAAGTAGCTCTGCCTTCCATGCTCTCTTAATATAGTGCATAGAAGTAGATGTTACAGTGATGTATTTTAAATCACCTTTTAACAATGAATTTAAATGTTAATTTAATTCTTGTTATTCATAACATCATTTTGCTTTTTTATCATATTCTGTGTAGTTGTTTCAGATGTAATGAGAAACAGAGCATTCTTCTAGTAATAAATAGTATTTACTTAAAGTGTTCCTTCTCCTTTTTACAGTTTGTGGGTTACTGTGAATAAGAAAATAAGGATTGTTG
Source organism: Pleurodeles waltl (assembly GCF_031143425.1). Taxonomy (NCBI): domain Eukaryota; kingdom Metazoa; phylum Chordata; class Amphibia; order Caudata; family Salamandridae; genus Pleurodeles; species Pleurodeles waltl. Next base: position 10,640,306 of record NC_090447.1, on the reverse strand, counting down.
CTGTTAGCAAGGTGGCCCTGATCCCATTAGGGGATTGTTAGTAACCCAAAAGCAATACCTCAATGCCAGTTGCACACTGAATAGTGTTTTGTGAGACTACAATAACCTGTCTTTCATAAGCATCTCTGGTGCACAGAACTGAGTTCACCTGTGTCACCTGTGGGTGAAAAAGCACACCTTGTAGAGACACACTAAATTTGTAACATATGCATCATCATAGACAAAGGCATGATTTCTACTATTTGTTGCTTTTTTTCAGCTCTCCCTTTTTATTGGCACTCACCTCTCCTTACCATCTTTGGATAAATAGTTCAGAGAAGTTAGGCATCTGGGATCTGTCCTTGGGAGGTCCAAGTGGCCAGCTTTCCTGCCCAGCAGAGTCCTTCATGTAAGCAGAGACTCAAGGACTAGCCACAGACCTCTTCTTTGGGGTCAAAATGTTCAGGCAGCATCTTCTGAGATCTCCTCTCTGGGCAGCTTTCTGTCTCCAGGGTGGTGTGAGCAGATTGTTAAAATGTTGACTCCTACAGAATGGTGAAGTTCCTCAAACCTAAGTTCCAAGGCAATTCTTTTCTATCTTGTAGCAATGGCCACCCTGTGAATCACTTCTCTATGAATCATGAGGTTGCATTCCTTGAGTTCACCCATGCTATAGTCAGTGAAAGCCCTCTCCGTATGAAAGTGAATCACAGCCCTTCTGGACACCGATATATCATCGCCCATTGGAGGGAGGTGCCAGGAAGCCTTTGTTTTGATTTACTGCAGGGGCTCCCCTTTCTCCTGTGTTTGGACTGACAAAAGGCCTTTGCTAGTGTGGTGAGGCTTCCAACCCCACCTCCCTTCCTTTCCAAGAGGAGCTAGTGAGACGGCGGACCCTTTCCCATGGTAGAGCGCAAGTTCAGCAGGACATTCACATCTCATCAGGCTCTCTGGATGTAGGAAAATTCAAAACTTCACGGGAGGCAGCTGCGAGTACTAGCCAATCATGAGCATCATGCAACGGGGACTGGGTCTGAGACCAGTGGGTGGAAATGCAAAGTTTAACATTATTGATACAAATCATTATGCTGACATTAGTACTAATGTAAGTTTTATAAGGCTTCATATATGTATCAACTGGCAGAATGTTGCAAGAATGACATTTCATGGAGATCATAGCAGAAGCTATAAACGTTCGGTTTTTTAAACCACTGGGCAATTTTTATAGTAATAGAACCTTTAAGCCCTTGTTATCTTTAAAACATAACATACATGTGTTCTGAATATTAGCGTGTTTTTTAACTGGGCACTCTGCACATCTCTGGATGCTCCAGGATGAAGCTCACACCAGCAATGATCACTTACGTTACAAGCAGAGTTCTGAGTCAGGTGATATTTCCATCTGTGCAAAGTTATCAAGACTAGTGCTGTTGGTAGCTCAGTGGGTAACTCCATGGGGCCAGGGAAAGGCAATGCTCCCCATTACATGATTTTAGGGAATAGCATGCAGAAATTGTTGTTTCTGTGCCAATTTCATGTATATTCTCCTCCAGTTTTTAACAAACAAATTACAGCTGCTTTCAGTAGCCACATTTCGTGATCTCGATGAGACCCTTTACTACTATTGCTGGCCAAAATGAGTATTACCACTGTAGCCTTGGAACCCACCTTAGCGGGCTATATCGGCCATTAATGCCCGCTCTAGCGTTAAAGGCCTGAGCCGAAGGCGAGGGCTTTTAACAATGGAAAAGGAAGTTAATGCCAGTTTGTCCCAGCTACGAACGGCTATGAGGCTATTAGAACATTCCGCCAATAGAGGGCAGAATGTTCTAATAAACAAAACCATGTCCTCACAGAGCCCGAATGGGATTAAAATCACCTCAGGCTCTATGAGACCTTTGTTTACAGCTGTTGCTGTGAAACAGACATTTCAATGTTGAAGCTCCAGGCTTTTACCAGTAATTAGAAGCCCAGAGTTACTCCATTGTCTCCAATAGAGCTCTCAACATTCCAGCTTTCTAATAATAATGACAGCCATGTCAACAAGCTTTGGCAGAGCCAAAAGGCCTCATTTCTGTAAGGCTTCGACACCGTTTGACTTTGGCAATGCTTGTTGCCAAAAATAGTGAGTTACTGCCACTGATAAATAGCATCAGCTAAAAACAATCAAACTCCCCCCACACACATAAAAATGGTCATAGCAGCATGACGCGTACATGTGGATTCATTAACCCGTATACCTCATAGTATTGTGGTGGATATGTTTTCAACTCATAGCAGGGCTTCCAAGCATATTCATGTGTGCATCATAGCCCCATGGCAGACATTTCTTTTTTTTAAAAAATACTTTTTATCTACTGTTCCAAGGCAGCAGACACTCATTCTGAGGGAGTACATTACAAAAAGAAAAGAGGGCTGATTCACAAAATATAAGTACGTGATTCAACTATTTTAAAAATAAATACTATTTATGTACCATTTTATAAAGTATTTGTAAGAGTAATTTATATGTATTTATATTTTAGCAATTTTAACAATGCAGTTTGAGTAACCATTATTCCCTATAGGGTTTTATGTTAAGTCCCTACCTCTATTTTTTGTGTGGTGGGGGTTGCTGGTCATGTGTAGTCCTGGACTTACTACTGTTTCTTAGTAGTAACTTACACTCAGTGTTTATGTTTACCTAAAAGTAGTAAACTTACTCAAACATATAAAAATACACAAAAGTGTAAGTTGCAGCTGCTGAGCCCTCCCAATAAGGAAACTGTGCCATGCAGAGGAAGAGCAGAGGGTTGATGGGAGATGCATTGGAGATGGAACGTAACGCGACACCTCTGACCGCGGGTGAGCTACTGGGGGGCAGTGAAGCAACACCGAAAGTGGGAGGGTTTGAGTGAAAAATATATTTAAACAGCTCAGAGGGCCGGAAAGGGAACAGTGGAGCAGGAAGTTGTTGATGCAACATGGGAAACATGGGGATGGGGACAGAGATGTGAGGAGAAAAGCTGGGCACTGGGGAAAGAGTAAAAAAGATATACTCCCAAGGATTGCCCAAAAAGGAAAAACCACAGTGGCTCCCTAAATATAAGCTGTGGAAAGACAGAAGTCATCCATCCTCAGACGAGGGAGTGATTTCAGCACATGCTCCTGCTGCCCTGCGACTTACGTGGCACAATGAATAGATGGCACTTCCGGCCAGCACCTACTGAGGCACTTGCGTGAGGGGCTCGTTCTGAAGTTGGGGGTGCAGAGGACAGTGCTCTGAAGGGTGTGCTATTTCTCGAAGTGTGTGGATGAATGCCATGAGCTATGTCATTACACAGCTATAGTGCTTGCTGAGATGTTACTAAAACTGTTGAGCACTGAGGGGCAGATTCACCCTTTAGCGCCACCCAACCGCCACTGTGTGTGCACCGTATTTAAAATACGGCGCACCATGGCGCAGGGTATGAGGCAATAATGCATTTTTTTTTACGCTATTGATGTACTCTGCAGGAGTAGTGCCAAAAATTCGGCGCTACTCCTGCAGAGTACATAGGGGCCCACTGTATTCAATGGAAGCCCCCTTTTTACTCTTGCTCTGAGCAGGCTTTAAAAGTGCCGAACAAAATGATGCAAGGAAATCTCTTAGATTTCCTGGTGCCTTTCTTTCAGCCCCCCTAACGGGGGAAGCCCCCTTTGCATACATTATGCCTGGTGCAGGTTGAATGTAGCATAAAGGGTTACAAAGTGGCGCAATGCATGCAAACAATGATGCTAATGTGGCACAAGGAGGCGCTAGGAGCTAATAACTATGCCCCTCAGTGTCTCTGGTGTGCTGCGTCCTTACATAGCCTGACATGACAGGGAATGTGCAAACTTTCTTTTTCTTGGAGCTATGTTGCTGTACTATGAAGCTTTTTTGAGTGATCTGCTGCAGATCTTGCCAGAATCTTTACATCTCTGTTCTTTACAAGGATTCATAGAATCCTGAATTTGATGAAAAAGTGACATTTTTATGCTGAAAATTCACTAGACATGAATACAGGGTCCGTACTCCTTGCATGCACCATCAGCCTCTGCATGTGCACATCTATTGGTATTTGCTGGGTGTGAACGTAGCTCAAGAGCAGTGGAGCACTGAACAAAGGTCATGGCCTTGAGTAAGACAGTCATTGGGAAAAGGTCAAGGGTCGACTGTCAGGTCAGAGGTAGTGCTCCTTGAAGAGGTGACTCTTCAGGTATTTTCTGAATTGTAGGAGAGTTTGCGCTGATCTGATGTCTATTAGGATACTGTTCCAGATCCTGGGTGCATGAATGGAGGAGCGTGCCTTCTATCTGATGTCCTTCTATCTGATGTCCATCAGGATGCTGTTCCAGATCCTGGGTGCATGAATGGAGGAGCGTGCCTTCTATCTGATGTCCTTCTATCTGATGTCCATCAGGATGCTGTTCCAGATCCTGGGTGCATGTATGGAGGAGCGTGCCTTCTATCTGATGTCCTTCTATCTGATGTCCATCAGGATGCTGTTCCAGATCCTGGGTGCATGAATGGAGGAGTGCGCCTTCTATCTGATGCCCATCAGGATGCTGTTCCAGATCCTGGGTGCATGTATGGAGGAGCATGCCTTCTATCTGATGCCCATCAGGATGCTGTTTCAGATCCTGGGAGCATGAATGGAGGAGCGTGCCTTCTATCTGATGCCCATCAGGATGCTGTTCCAGATCCTGGGTGTGCCTTCTATCTGATGTCCTTCAGGATGCTGTTCCAGATCCTGGGAGCATGAATCGAGGAGTATGCCTTCTATCTGATGTCCTTCTATCTGATGTCCATCAGGATGCTGTTCCAGATCCTGGGAGCATGAATGGAGGAGCGTGCCTTCTATCTGATGCCCATCAGGATGCTGTTCCAGATCCTGGGAGCATGAATGGAGGAGCGTGCCTTCTATCTGATGCCCATCAGGATGCTGTTCCAGATCCTAGGAGCATGAATGGAGGAGTGTGCCTTCTGTATTTTTCCTTCTTGTAATATTTTGTCTCCAGTCTAGAGATGTGCTGACTCTGGCCTTGTCCTGAGGCAGAGCTGTCTTGATGCCAAGTCAGCGGAGGTCTTGTTGTTGAGAGGTTTGATGCTGCTCAATCTGAAATTGATCCGAGCTGGAAGGGACATCCAGTATAGCTCTTTTCGCATAGAGGTGATGAGGAGGAACTTCTTCAAGCCCTTGATGAGCTGTCTCCCTGCGTGTAGGATACCGTTCACTGGAGCCAGTGCCATACCATGGAGACAGCTGACGAGGCTGCTCCATCCATCCAGGCGTAGTTTGATCATCAGCTCCCCACCATCTCTCTGAGATTATTTATTTGTCATTTTTATTAGCACTTTAGAATATAAATGCAAACACCTAGAAACATCTCTGGTACAACCAAGACCACCATCCCAGAAGGATAACATCACCATGTGTTACAGTGTTTCCCTCTCTGAGAGTAAGTTGTGCATTACGTCCAGCAGTGCAGTCCAGCAGAAGTACCGGGTACTAAAGCCCTCAGATGGTGCCTTCGTGGGAAATGTACATTGTGTTGAATGGACAGCGTGTGATGGTGAGCAGGGATGTGGGGAGGTTAATGGCTTGAGGTTTCTGCAGGAGGTCATGTAGTCAGGTAATTGCTTGCAGAATTGCTATCAGACGTTGCTCTTCCTGTGGAACTAATAAATAATTTTTTAGGGAAAACATCATATTTTGCAAAAAAGGAGTTCAGAAGATGCCTCTTCTGAATAAGAAAGGAGAGACCGCGTGGACAATGTGCTACAGACAAAAATAATCTTTCTCACTCTGAGAGCTCATCCATTAGCCGAAGAGGATGTGTTTTTAGGGTTTTCACTGCGAGGGTGAATGGGGTTTGGGGCTGGCTGTACTTTCTCTCTATGATGAGTATTGTGTGAGTTCGGGGTGGAAATGAACTGTAGGCAAGTAGTACAAAGAGGGAGGGGGTTTTAGAGGTGGTGGATAACTTCAACTTCGCTCTCTAAGTTCAACAGAATATTCAAAGTTCCCGCTTCCACATCTTCATCCAGCCATGGGTACTACAAGTATTTTCTTAATGAAATGTTATGAGGGGATTCTCACAGGAATAACATTTTAGTGTGTTTTTCACTTACAAACTACACTTAGAGGAAGCAAGACATTTAGGCAAAGCAAGTCCTTAAGGGGGATTTACTAGGCCACACAAAGCCACCTTGCGTGGCTCTCATAGTTTAGTGCATTCAAAGTAACGCAAGGCAGCGCAGATCCTTGTGTTACCTGGAGGCAGGGAGGCGTTCCATGGGTGGGGTATGAGCGTTCCCATGCATTGAGCCATGGTTTTTGATGCAATCCCAGATTCAAAAAGGTCTGCAAACCTGGAACTGTGCCCAAATGGTGGCCCTCCCTGTCCTAGGATTAATGAGGAGAAATAGCTTTATTTCTAGTCCTTGGTTCCACTTTGCATGCAGGCTGACTTCTGCGGCACGCATACAAGGAGGTATCCCTTCCTACAGAAATACAATCCTGCTTGGAATGCAGGCAACCTTGCAGCATGGTCCAGGAGTGCCTGCATTGGTGCTAGGCTGCACAAGGAGGGAGCAGGAGTGCACCTTAACTTAGAAGATGGGGCGCATTTCTGCTCTCTGCTTCACGCAACGCCGCACTGCATTGTGCGAAACCTTAGTACATCTGCCCCCAAGTGTCACTAGTATCCAGAGAACCCCATATTCTTGAAGTCATTCAAACTGGCAGTAAATAGAATCTGTACCAAGAGGTATGTGGATATTTAAGCTTGTAGTAGAAACGCACTCCTGTACTCACATCCAGGTGGTTGAACATCGGCTTGTAGGAGACCACAGCGTCTTCCGTTTGAGAGTACAGGCTGGCAGCCTTCTCCTTGTAGGTCTTCAAGTAATCCCTCAGCTTCCCCTCTTCCCTCAGGCGATCCCGGAGGGACTTCCTTTTCATTAGGGGAATCCTGAAGAAGTGGGACACCCAATGAGTAAAAGAAACGGAATACTGATATTGGAAAATATGCTCAGATCACTTTACTTGATAAGCATCTTGATTAACAAAACTGCTTTGAATTAATTCCTGAGATTCCCTTTTCAGTATAGTTTTTCACTCGCATGCAGCAAAACATTATGGGACTGATTTGAAACTCGGCAGATGAGTTACTCTGTCACAACAGTGATGGATATCCTGTCGCTGAAATCTAAATTCAATTATATTCTAAGGCATTTAGATGCTACCAGACGGAATATCCATCACCGTTGTGATGGAGCAATGCCTGGCGAGTTCCACATCAGGCCCTATGTTTGCTAATGAGAGCGAGAGGCAAAGACGGTGACTCGCGGCACTGCCCTGAGCCGCAAACCCACAAATGTGGCCTTTAATGGTATATTAACGGTTTGCATTCACAGAGAAAACATGACCATATTTCTTTAAAGTAGACATTTTGCGTATCAGCAGGGCTTTAATACCAGGCCAGAAAGCCAATTCTTTTTTAGACAAAGTTCTCCACATTTAAAGCAAACTCTTAGGTCCATATTTAATATACATTGCCGGGGTCGAGGGGCAAGACTTATATTATCTAGCAGAAAAGGTGCTTTGCCCTGGAAAGTGGAGTTTTCTCTGCAGAATAAGGCCCTGATTTAAGACAAGTGTTTCTGCACCCTGTGCAGAGCTACTTTTCTTGTGCCCCTTAGTGCATTCCTAACGCCACCATGTGTGCGCCATATCTAATATGTGGCACCTCATGGTGTTAGTTCGGGAACTAGCTAGTTTGGAGCTTTGCTGGATTAGCGTAAAAAATGTTGGCGCTAATCCTGCAAAGCCTGTTCAGGCCCATTGAAAACAATGGTGTGCCTCCTTTTAATACCTGCTCTGAGCAGGTGTTAAAAGTGCCAAAAAAAATGATGCAAACAAATCTTTTAGAGTTCATCACACCATTTTTTCAGCCCCCCTAACGGGAGAACTCCCCCACTGCATACATTATGCCTGGCGCAGGCATTATGTAGCGCAAAGGGTTACAAAGTGGTGCAATGCATGCGCAGCGATTTTGGCATCATTGGCGAGTTTGGCCTGGTTGACCTACATTAGCATAAAAAATTAAGCTAATGTGGTGCAAGGAGGCACTAGGGGATCCTAAATCTGCCCTTAAAAGCTTTGTGCTGCGCTGTGTCAAGAAGGCATTACTGCGACAGATTTGCACAAACACCTGTTTACACTTTACATAAAGACTGATCTAATAAGATTGCCAGACCTACCTTTGTGTCAAAAAATGTGGGATTTTTGACACAATTGTAAACAGTAAAGTGTATTCATTTCACAAAACAAATGACAGTGTGCATGTGTGCTGCAGTGCTGAGGACATATGAAATGCGTGGCTTTGTTCTGAGTTTGTCAAAGGTGCAGGAGAATGGACTGCAACGGCATGCTTCCAGTACAAATCCTATGCTAGACGGCGCACACTCGTTGCTGCACTATAGTCCGTAGAAAAAGGCCGCCCATAGCAGCGCCAGCCCGCGGATGGCAGCCGGAGCAGGCCACGCCCCGTATATATGTCTCTGCTCTGTGTTTACCACCTTGTGCAATGCAGGGCAGCAAGGTTGGTTGCTGTGCTGTATTACTTGACGACTTGTGAATCTGTCTTAGTTTTCATTAGGCAGATGTATCACAGCACTGGGAATGACAAACATCTGCCAAGGAATGAAAGTACTGAATGGGGCCAAGCCTAGCAGGACAGTAGATGTACATTGAGTTCAAGCTGGGCCACGCCTCTAAATCTTCTTCCCCTTGCAGGATAAGCTACATCACCCTCCACCTCTGTGCGGTGTGTCACTTTCTACAAGCCACCCTATTCTGTGCCTGAGGGTCCTTATGCATAAAACAGCTGCAGCTCATGAATACGTGACTGCCGACTTATGGCGGGCCAGCTCACTCAAGTGAAATACAGAGCAGCTGTTTAAAAGCCCTCTTCAAAAGTCGGTGCAAGATTGACTTTGCAGGCAGCAACCCAACTGCACGTTCAAGAGGGGAGAGTTCCCCTTGTAGGGGGGGTGCAGTGAGTGATTGCACCCACCTGCAAAGGGGATGTCTGGAGGGTCCATGGGACCCATTATCTCCCCTCTCAAAGGGCTGCCTTTTGGAGGAGCACTGAAAGTGTGGGTGTTTGTGTGGCACAGTTTAGTGTACCCCCATAATGCATGTTGCCTCTGTGTTTCGAGCCCATGCAAGTAAGGGGAAAGACCTCTTATTGTGGTGCTGGTGAACATGTGCGCCAATGCTATCTGTATTACAGAAGGACGCTGGCAAGCATCTGTGGCCTCCTGTGTAATGCCATTGTGCCCCTGGGGGTGCACCAAACAGCTTCATATGCCTGTTGTTCCCTTGAGGCACAATGTGTCATACGGCCCCAGGTCTCTTGGAAGCCAGGGCTACTGTGCGGCCAAGTCCACAGTGGCCTGCTGCCCTTGTTGGTGTCAGGAGTCCTCCTTCTTGTGTCTCTGAAGCAAGCAAATAACAGGTCACCACCGGGAACTTGGAGAGAGGTTTCCGTCACTTTTTAACTGATTGTAGTTACCCCAGGACCAGGAATGTTCTGATGAGATGGGGGTGAGGCGTCAGTCCCACCCTGCTCACTAGTCAGTGTTTGGAAATGTTTTCCTGTCTAGTCCTGCCTACCTTCCCAACCGGTGCCCACCCCATGTGCCACACTTCATCCTTGGTTCACTCACAGATGTCTTACAAGCAGTAAGCTGAAGAAAGCTGAACTCTTTTTCCAGCAGGAAGGTTGCTGACGCTCTCTAAACCCATGCCTCTCTTCAGATGAGAGCTTGTCCTCTCTGGCAGGGTGTAGCCGGGTTCTTCCTCATGCTGGGGTCCGTACCAAGGTGTCAGCTCCCAGGGGCTAGTCAGTGGTGAGCGGTGAGATGCTGACAACATCCCCCCCTTCCTGGGTCTAGGCTGGGAACCCAACAGTGGCGTAGAGTGGGAGTTGCAGGGGGGGCCGGCCGCAACAGGCGCAACATCTGGGGGGGGGGGGAAATCCACAGGTTAGGGGGCGCACATTACTTGCCTTGCCCCGGGTGCTGACACGGGTTAGGGGGCGCAAATTACTTGCCTTGCCCCGGGTGCTGACAACCCATGCTACGCCACTGGAACCCAAAGCAGCCCTGGCACTCTTGTCAGACCAGCCCCTGGGTTGTGGGGGGAATGGGGTGCACATGCAAAGCACCGCGGCTTTAAAACCGGACCCCAGGAACAAAACCGGACCCCACCGCTGCAAAACTGGCCCCACCCTTCCATCCTCCCGGGAAAACGCCCGATGGCCGCTAAGGCCAGTCCGGCCCTGGACCATAGTTCAAACCATCGTCCTCTGGTGAACAAGGTCATTGTCTCCAGCCAGGGATGCTGGCAGTGGTATGAGAGGCAAAACGGGTCAAAACCACGTTTGGCTCGGGCAATACAAAGTACATTTTAACACAGATACTTTTCTCAATAAAGTTATCAAAACTCTAAAATCACCATTATATTAGATTTTGAAAACTGAGTACAAAACATTTTTTAATTTTTGTGCATTTTCCAAAGCAAAGTTGTGAAATTAATATTTTAATCTCAGTAAGACATGCTCATGGGAAATGCAGCAGAACCTTGACTGTGTTAGTTGGAGGTCACCAGTCAAAGCCAAGGCTCACCTTTCCAGATGTGTAATGTGCCATTTTCTCCATTTGTAGCACACATCCCTGTGTTCCTAAAGTGCAGTTTAGGGATGAGTTGTTAATGTAGAGAAACAGGCTTCCCTACAGGGCTGGGATGCTTGTCCCTTCCATGTATTCCTCTAAAGCTTGTAATCTGTAGTCCAGGCGAAGCCCAGTGGATGGGAGTAGGCATGTATTCTGGCCACACATGAGGGCAGTGCACATACTCACAGTAACACAGACATGGCATTTACCATCCATCCTAGAGGGGTCCTCTCTGTGCCATTTACTAAGGTCTTGCAGGAGCTTTAAATCGATTCATTGGAATTAAATAGAATCATTGGAGTTAAATAGATTATTTGGATAGCCAGTTCCACCATACTATTTTAGATGCATGCACACACATTGATGCAGACACATAAAAACACACGCACAAGTGAACAAAAACACACAAATGCACACACACTCAGACACAGAAACACACACGCAAAAGTGAACAAACACATATGCATACAAACACATGTGTACGAAAACTCATGCAACTGCACACACACTCATGCACACCCACACAAACACACACACACACTAGTGCGCAAACACACATGCATGTACACACACTCACACAGACACACAAACACACACAAGTGCCTGAACACCTATGCATTCACACACACACACAGACACACAAGCACACACACAGATGCACAAACTCACATGCACAGGTGTGCAAACACACATGCATGCACACACACACACACTCACACAGACACACAAACACACGCACAAGTGCGCGAACACATACGCATATACACACACATAGACACATAAACACATTCACACTGATACATAAACACGCACACAGGTGCGCAAACACACATTCATTCACACAGACACAAACACACGCACAAGTGCGCAAACACATATGCATATAGACACACAGACACACAAACGCATTCACTCACACTGATACATAAACACACACACACAGGTGCGCAGACACACTTGCATACACACAGACACACAAACACATACACAAGTGCGCAAACACGTACGCATACTCACACACAGACACACAAAGACATACACTCACACAGATACATAAACACACACGCACAGGTGCGCAAACACGTACGCATACTCACACACAGACACACAGAGACATACACTCTCACAGATACATAAACACACACGCACAGGTGCACAGACACACCTGCATGCACACACACACAGAGACGTACAGTCACACAGATACATAAACACACACGCACAGGTGCGCAGGCACACCTGCATGCACACACACACAGACACACAGAGACGTACAGTCACACAGATACATAAACACACACGCACAGGTGCGCAGGCACACCTGCATGCACACACACAGAGACACACAGAGACGTACAGTCACACAGATACATAAACACACACGCACAGGTGCGCAGGCACACCTGCATGCACACACACACAGACACACAGAGACGCACAGTCACACAGATACATAAACACACACGCACAGGTGCGCAGGCACACCTGCATGCACAAACACACAGACACACAGAGACGTACAGTCACACAGATACATAAACACACACGCACAGGTGCGCAGGCACACCTGCATGCACAAACACACAGACACACAGAGACGTACAGTCACACAGATACATAAACACACACGCACAGGTGCGCAGGCACACCTGCATGCACAAACACACAGACACACAGAGACGTACAGTCACACAGATACATAAACACACACGCACAGGTGCGCAGGCACACCTGCATGCACACACACACAGACACACAGAGACGTACAGCCACACAGATACATAAACACACACGCACAGGTGCGCAGACACACCTGCATGCACACACACACAGACACACAGAGAGGTACAGTCACACAGATACATAAACACACACGCACAGGTGCGCAGACACATCTGCATGCACACACACACAGACACACAGAGAGGTACAGTCACACAGATACATAAACACACACGCACAGGTGCGCAGATACACCTGCATGCACACACACACAGACACACAGAGACGTACAGCCACACAGATACATAAACACACACGCACAGGTGCGCAGATACACCTGCATGCACACACACACAGACACACAGAGACGTACAGTCACACAGATACATAAACACACATGCACAGGAGCGCAGACACACCTGCATGCACAAACACACAGACACACACACAGACACACAAGCAGACACACAGATACATAAACACACACGCACAGGTGCGCAGACACACCTGCATGCACACACACACAGACACACAGAGGCGTACAGTCACACTGATACATAAACACACACGCACAGGTGAGCAGATTCACCTGCATGCACACACACACAGACACACAGAGACGTACAGTCACACAGATACATAAACACACATGCACAGGTGCGCAGGCACACCTGCATGCACACACACACAGAGACGTACAGCCACACAGATACATAAACAAACACGCACAGGTGCGCAGACACACCTGCATGCACACACATACACAGACACACAGAGACGTACAGTCACACAGATACATAAACACACACGCACAGGTGCGCAGACACACCTGCTTGCACACACACACACAGACACCCCCTCCCCATGCAGTCAATGCTTCTGTACACGGGTCCGACGCCTGTCAAGGTTTCTCAGTGCAGACTTGAAGGCATCCCTTGCAGCAATGAACCATCGCCCTCGGGAGCTGGCTAGGACGTCTTCCCTCAATGAACTCCAACAAGTCTGGTACGCGGGATATTTCTAGAATGTCAGTTAGCAGACTACCTTTGTAATGGTTTAGGGGAGCCCGGATCCATGTGTACTGAAGCGCTAAACTTCACTAAGCGGGTGATTTACACATTTTGCACTGACTTTGAGTCATAAAAGTGACACAAACCATGTTTTGTGCTGGAAATTAACCAGAGGTAATGCAAGGCAGCATGAGGCGCTGCTTTGCATGTTTTAGCATCACGGGGCGTTACATAAAACCCTATCTACAAAAAACGTGAGACCAGGTTTTGCATAAAAAATAATGCCTATTAAAAAGCAATTAAAAGCAGGCTTTAAAAGGAGAAATGTTGAAATTTCTCCTTCCTTTTCCTACTGTGCATGCGTCCTGCACTGTGCAGCACTCATGCAAAGTAGGAAAAGTTTTAGAAGTTGTCTTGGCATGGAGGGGGTAATTTTAAGACCGCTTTTTCTATGGGAAAAAGTGACACACTGGGGGTGCAAGGGGTTTGTAAATAAGCCTGTGTAACTTGTACTGGAAGAGGACCCTCCCAGTGAAAAAGCTATGTGAGACTATCACACATACCCTTGCACTTTGGCACCAAAGTTGTGTGGTGGCTCACGGCGGCTGCAATCAGCGCTGGCGCTAGGGAGGAGAGTGTCATACCTCTGTAGATAGGGTGCTCACCTGCTCCCTCCCGGTCACACAGCGCAGCATTTTTGGCTGCTGTGTTGCGTGCCGGACAGTTTAGTAAATCTGCCCCTTAGGGTGCTCCCTGAGATGGGTGAAATGTGGAGGTAGGAAGGCTTTGTGTAAGAAGCAGACAAGCGCTCGCTGCTGCCCTCTGCTGTGACCCGCCTGTCATGACTTGCAATCCCTTGAAGGAGGGCTCATGCTCTCCTCCTGATGTAGTTAATACATTTATTACCATTAAGGTACTTATTAGTAGGGGATGCTTTTTGCAGCACGTAGAATAAATATAGTGTGAAGAACCACATAAGAAGCCCATTATTATCTAGAGCTCTCCATAAAAGATTGGCAGCTCCTAGCCTCAATGTGTGGAACCAACACATTCAAGTTCCAGCGTGGAACCCAATGAACCCATCTCCCGTTTGATGATCTTCACCACAGCAACACACCATGCTGCAAAGCCTCTCTGTACTCCTGCACATTCATCGGAGCACACGGAGGGGCTCATAAAACATACTCACTGTCATCAGGCACTCAGAGAGGGACACCAGGCTCTCTCAAAGCTACTATCAGATGACCCTACAGCACACTGAGGGACCTGGAGTAAGTGCTCACTTGACCAGGCACTCAGATAGGAACACCAGCCTCTCTCAAATCTCCCATTTCATGACCCTACAGCACACTGAGGGACATGGAGTAAGTACTCACTTGAACAGGCACTGAGAGAGGGACACCCAGCTCTCTCAAACCTCTCATCTCATGATCCTAGAGCACACTGAGGGACTCAAAGGACATACTCACTTGACCAGTCACTCAGAGAGGGACACCAGGCCCTCTCAAAGCTACCATCTCATGGCCTTATAGCACACCAAGGGGCACGGAGTAAGTACTCACTTGACAAGGCATTCAGAGAGGGACACCAGGCTCTCTCATAGGTCCCATTTCATAACCCTACAGCACACTGAGGGACGTGGAGTAAGTACTCACTTGACAAGGCACTCAGAGAGGGACACCAGGTTCTCTCAAAGCCCCCATCTCATGACCCTACAGCACACTGAGGGATGCGGAGTAAATACTCACCTGACCAGCCACTCAGACAGGGTCACCAGGTACTCAATGCTCCCATCTCATGACCCTACAGCACACTGAGGGGCTTGGAGTAAGTACTTACCTGACCAGGCACTCAGTGAGGGCCACCAGGCACTCACTGCTCCCATCACATGACTCTACAGCACAGGGAGGGATGCAAAGTAAGTACTCACTTGACCAGGTATGCACAGCTCCCATCACATGACACTACAGCACACTGAGGGACTCAGAGCACACACTCACCTGACCAGGCACTCGGAGAGGGCCACCAGCCCCAGGAGCAGCAGCCACTTCATGGTTCCCTCTTTGGTCCACAGTATCCAACGCAGAGATCAGACTCTAGACTCCACTGTGAAGGACTGTGTCAAGAGTCCCCTAATATAGTCCTGTGGGTGTCCCTCAGACATCCTTCAGGGCACACTAAGAAGTAAGTGAGTGAGATAAGAGATCGAGATCTTATCACAGACTCCGATAAGGAGTTTTTTTCTGAGCCCCCTTATCTGAGTAAATTTGAGTAAAGTCAATGAAGCACGTGCACTACTGTTAGTCGCACAGGTTAGGTAAAGTTTGTAAGGAATGTGTTTCAAGAACAGACTCACCGGTTTGCATTAATGTACATTAATGCCCATTTCCAATGGAACGTTTTTAGATCCTATCACCGAGTGCGCCTGGAGGCACATTATACACTGAGATAAGGACAGAATTAGTGACTTATCTAGGTGTTTGCCTGATACAAATCCCGCAGGCCATTTCTGAAAAGTTGACAATTCTACAACTTGACTTTCAATGTCAGCTTTGCAATTTGTGCCTGTAGGTGCCTTAGAAGTGCTTACCTTACATTTAGGTGATGATCAATGAATGTGTGATTTTTTGCTGCCTTTCTGGAAGGCAGCCGTAGTAGGAGCTGGTCTGGTGTGTGGTGAGTATCTATGGTATTATCACCTTAAACCAGGTATCCCCTTATTAGTGAAGTGCAGGCAATGTATAGAAGCCAGGCTCTCTAGAGGTAGCTGTGGATGAGCAGCCAAGACTTATCCAGGAGACATGCAAAGCTCATGCAATACCACTGTAGTCACTCAGCACTTACACACATGAAATAACCTCACAGTGTTACAAGAGGTACTGTATTTTAGTGACACAAGTACTAAAATATTAGATAGGCAACTCTCCAATAGGAGGTAAGTAAACATACTATATATGTAAAGTAACTGTCAGAAACAGGCAGAAAAAAACTATAGAAAACAGTGAAAAGCAATAGGCAAAACTTAAGGCCTAGGGGGAGACCAAACCATATACTAAGAAAGTGGAATGCAAAGGTTGGGTCCCTACCCAAGGAAGTGGAATCGGTAGAGGGGGGCTGGAGGTACTAGGAAACCTCAAAGATAAGTACTGGAGTAACCCCCCAGCACCAGGATGAAAGAGGTAAGTTTCTGGTTCTACCCAAACCAACCCACTGGACTTCAGAGAAGGATATTGTAAGACTCAGACAAGACTGCAAGAAACCAAAGGTGGATCCTAGAAGAGGAAGACCTGGAAAAGAAGGCAACCAAGTCCAGTTCCAGTTGGAGTGTCTGGTGGTGGCAAGAGCCACTATCCACCCATCTGTGGATGCAGGAGTTGGTCTACGAGGAGACAAAGACTGTCAGCAATTCAGCACTGGAGCAGAATAAGAGTTCCTGTGTGATGCAGTTGATGTCCCACGCTGGACGAAGGTTTGCAGTGAGTCTGCAGTGTGGGAAAACCACCAAAAAGCCTTAGCAAATGCAAATTTTGCAGTTGGAGGAAAAGTGGAGATGCCGGGAACCAGCAAGGTCCAAGGGGGACTCAACCCCTGGGGGGGTACCCAGGCAACCCTCGGCAGTGCATAGAGTTCAAAGAAGAAGAAGCAGGCCCCAAACAAGACCCACATGCAAAGAGCCCATGGGTCACAGAGAGGCCCACGCAACACACCTGAGGAGAGGTCCCACGTCGCAGGAGAAGCACCCAGAGGACTGTGCTTCACAGGGAAGAGTGCTGGGGGCTGCAGCTACACAGAGCCTGAAGATCCCTTGGAGGAGATGCCAACAAGCCTTGGTAGCTGCAAGAGACATGATGCATGGGGGTACTGTCTTGCATGGGAAGGCAAGGACTTACCTTCACCAAAGTTGGACAGCTGGCAGAGAGGACAAAGGTTACTACTCTAGATCACCACCTGTGATGCAGGATCCACACACCTCAGGATGAGAGGAGATCCATGCAGCCTGTCGTCATTCCCATGGGTGCCTGCAAATGGTGGGAAGTGACTCCTTCACTCCAAGGTAGCTTCTTTCTTGCTTCTTGTGCAGACTGATGACTTGCCACCTGCAGAGGATGCACAGCTGGGGAAATGTTGCAGTTGCTGGAAGGAGCTGGAGAAACAATGTTGCAGAGCGGAGTCATCACTGTAGTTGCACAGTGTAGGTTCCTCTGGAGTCCAGTTGTGGTTCCAGTGGCCACAAGTAAAAGAAAATGGTGCAGAAGTCTCCTGCTGGAGTCTTGCCAGGGAATCTGAGGAGCCACCTATGAGGGAGACTGTAAGTAGCCCTGGAAGGGGGATTCGTCACCTACCCACGTGACCACCTATCAGGAGGGGGCTCTGACATCACCTGCATCATCTGGCCACTCAGATGCTCCCAGAGGCCTCTGCCCACCTTGGATTCCAGATGGCAGAATCCAGAGGCCATCTGGAGGAGCTCTGGGCACCACCCCTGGGGCGGTGATGGACAGGGGAGTGGTCACTCCCCTTTCCATTGTCCAGTTTCGTGCCAGCGCAGGGTCTGGAGGTCCCTGAACCATTGCAGACTGGTTTATGCATGGAGGGCACCAAATGTGCCCTTCAAAGCAAACCAGTGCTTTGAGGAGGCGACTCCTCCAAGCCATGTAACACCTATTTCCAAAGGGAGAGGGTGTTGCCTCCCTCTACCAAAGGAAATCCTTTGTTCTGCCTTCCTGGACTTGAGCTGTTCAAGCAGCAGGAGGGCATGAACCTTCTGAGGGGTGGCAGCAGCTTGGGCTGCCCGGAAAACCCTAGAAAGCTGGTAGGAGCACTGCTGGGGGTCCTCTAAGGAGCCCCCAGATTGCAAGAAATCATACTTCCAATACCGGCAACAGTATTGAGGTATGATTCTGACATCTTTGATACCAAACATACCCAGGTTCATAGTTACAATTATGTAGCTGGACATAGGTAGTGACCCATGTCCAGTACACACGTAAAATGGCTTCCCGCACTCACAAATTCCATGAAAATGGAGCTGGAGTTCGTGGGGGCACCGCTGCTCGTGCAGGGGTGCCCTCACACACAGGTACCTGCACCCTGCCCTCTTGTCTAGAAGGGCCTACCATAGGGGTGACTTACAGTGGACTGGTGTAGTGACGTGCAGTTAAAAAGGTGCATGTACCCTTACACGCATGCTTCAATGGCAGGCCTGCAGATACATCATGGGGGGCATAATACATGCTGCAGCCCATGGGGGACCCCTTGTGCCCCAATTCCCTGGGTACTTGGGTACCATATACTAGCGAATTATAAGGGGACACCAGTATGCCAAATGTTGGGTGTTTGTGATCCAAGCAACCAAGTTTAAAAGCACAGTCACTGGGGTCCTGGTTAGCAGGATCCCCGTGAACACAGTAAAAAACACACTGACAACGGGTAAAAGGTGGGCGTAACCATGCCATAAAGAAGGTACTTTCCTACAGCCATCAGATGCCCATCACAGACTCCTTTGGCTACTGGACTGAGGCTGCTGAAGCTTTCAGGCACCGGGAGCATGGCATCTGGAGAAGTGTTGACAGCCGGCTGATCCTTCCTAAGGGAAATGGCCTTAGACAGCCCTGTCAAGGAGTTGTCATGCATCTTGAAGCAGACACTACTAGTGCATTGAAAAAAACTGAATTTGAAATCAGATGTTGCAAATGATAATTTTGAAAGTAAAATAGTCACTGTGATTTTCTCATTGGGAATATGGAGCTGTTGCATGAATAAATTACCATGACCAGAATGCACTAGGAGGGCGACTAATGTCAAATTCACTAAAATACCAGAGCTGGTGGTACTTTGTTGTCTGCCTACTTGTCTTGTAGGTATCCAATTTACAAAGAAATGTTATACCTTGTGCTGGTTTCCCGGTGGCTCTGACTTGGCATCAGAAATAGAGTGAATCCCTGCAGGTGCATTGGTGTCTTGAGATAGTGAAGGAGGTAGTGACCTCTCAATGCTAAACTGCAGACTTTTTAATGGTGCCCCCCATGGGAAAATATTATGGACCCCCAATCTGAATTTTTCACAATTATTCTGCTAAATTGGCAATATTTAACTATGTCTAGACTTAAACATAGCAGTCCTGTTACTGTTTAAAAATGCAATCAAATACATACGGACAGATTTACAAGGTCCTTGCACCTCCTTGCTCAATGCTCAATGGGCATGTCTCTCCTGTTCTGTGGGCATGGCTATCCTGCTCAATAGGTGTGGCTCCTGTGCAGTACTTGTTCTTTGCAAAACGTTTTGATTTTTCACAATCTCTGGGACACATTTACAAGAAACTGGTGCAGGGCGGTGCTGCACCAAAATTAGCAGCACTACGCTGCCCCAGTTTTGGAAAAGTGTCTCTTCCTGCACAGAAACAATCATTCATGGCATTTTGCTCTTTCTATGTGTGCTGCAGAATGTGCTGCACATTTTCTTGTAAATCTGGGGCAGCGTTAAAAGCAATAGGTGTTGCGGTGCAACGCTCAAAGCAACACCCATTGCTTCCCTCTCTGCCGCAGAATACTGCGGTGAAGGGGCCCATATTTATAAAAGAGGCGTAAAGCCGCAAAAAGTGGCGTCACACCGCCTTGTAAATACAGAGAAATGTTAGCGCCACCGGAGTGTTGCAAAAAGTGTCGCTCCAGTGGAACTGGGGACTTGTAAATCTGGCCCTATGTCTTCGGTGATGTAACATTGGAGGCAGCGCCCCTCGCCCCTTTGTGAACTGTTCCAGCACTGATTACATAAAATGCATTTCTAAATTTAACTCCCACACAGCTACATTAAACAACTGCTGAAAAGATTTGCAACGATGTTGGCATGAAGTTAGAAATCGATCCAGAGCAGGGTCTGTTCTTGTTGTGGTGTAAATCTGTTGTCATTGTTTTAGAAATGTATGTTACAAGCAGGCGCCCACATAGGGTTTGAAGTTAAAACTAGTAGGGTGTAGGAAATTGTATATTTGCTTCCCAAAATGACATTAACTATTTTGAAAATTACTCAATAATATTTAATAAATATTACACCTTGAGTTAAAGTACTCAAGGTGCACTTTCTTGTATTATGAATAAATATTGTGGGGGAGTCCAGGCTTGATTTCAAAAGTCACTCGATATATCGGTAAGGGGACTCACTCAAGGAGAAACAGGCTCAAGGTAACACATTTTCCACCCAAACTTGTCTCCTCAAACTAGTCCCCTGCAGCAGAATGGTGAAATATGGCACACAGCTGTGGCGTAATGAAATTTGAGGGGACCCCAGGAAAGTAAATAGAAGGAGGGCCCTTCAAAGTCCTCAAGGCCCCTGGACTTCGCCCCCCGCACCACAGGGTCTGCAGGGGGCTTGTTACACCACTGACTTACAGTGACATTGAGTGACATAACAATAATAATTGGCCCACAACTTTTGTATATTTTATTTGTTAAGACTGATTGTCCACAAACCAGGTCTAGGACATGCCAGAAACACCACAACAGAGTAGTTGCTGCAGAAGTGTTTTGCTGCAATGACCATCTCTGGATGTCTAGAAGTGAAGCCTACATCCTAGGAAAAAAGCGAGGATTGGGGGGGTTGGGGGATTCAGAGGAGTAGCGATTACTCCCAAAAAGAAAACAAGTCCCCATTTACTATGGGGTTCACAGACTCAAGCCCATGATTGTGGTCCCTGTCCCACGTACAAGAAGGGTAAAGCCTGATGAAAAACTTCACAGTGCCTCCATGCATGGTCAATGACATGCATACAGTGTGGACCTGGGCCGTGGTGAGGCTGTGTGCAGCTGGTATGGTGAGATACAGGCCCTGGAACCAGAATCTATTACACATATCTGAAGTTGTGTGCAGCAAGGAGTTTGCCAAATGAAAGGTTAGACACTGCCCCACCCCCCACTGTACACATTCAAAGACAGGGTGTTCTCCCGGGAGGGAGAGGGGGTTGCAACATTGTTTGACTGTTTGTGTTGGGCCTGGCTACAATATTTTGGCCATGCATAGGTGGGTGTGGCTGCAAGGTGGTCTAAGAATACTGGAGTATGAAAACATGGTGGGTGGTAGTCACATATAATCAAAAATGCTCCAATTGACTGGAAACCTTTCATAAGGCCCTGGTTTATGAGTTTTCTGTATTCGGCTGGTACTTACCACAGCCAAACACAACCGCTGTGGATTGCGGGATTTACCTATCTTGTATTCTATGCTTCCAAAAGAAATGCGGCATAGCTTGAAGAGTTTGTGTAGAGAATACAGTTTTGCTCTTTTATCGTAATTGGGTTCTGATGTCCTTTCCTTCGAAGATGTTACCCACAAAAAGAACAGTAAAAAGTGATGGCTTGGTAGAAAAAACTTTAACACCTGAAAGGGGCTAGCTGCACACACTATAACATGCCCCCAAAGCAGTGCTCAATACCTTACACAGGATGTCAGAGATGGAATTACAAATGGGAAGGTTTTGCAGCACAAGGGCTTTGTGTGTAAGAGCCTGAATGATCACACTCGGAGTAGTATGATAGGAGCTGTGTTGACAGTGTCACTGGTAGCCCTGGCAGGGACAGTGGGTGGTGCAAGCTGCTGAGTCCTCCTGACGAGGGCCCAGTACTTATTTTTTCACAAATTAAACACTGATTGTAGGTCATTAACAATCTCATGACAAAGGTCGCCAAATGACTTCATGTCATCAAGGTCAGACTGCATCAGCCCTGGAAATTGCTTTCTACAAGCCATTAAATTCTAGTGTTTGTGGCCTTCATTCTCATGAAAGAAACTAGTTCAGCAAAAGTCCTACCTTTTGTAGTTACCAGCTGTGGGCCCATGTTCCCTCTTCTTTTTTAAAACAAGCTGAAGACTTGGTGTTGTTTAACATGTAGCAGGCAGCGGTACCCTGCAGTGTGATGTGCCAAAGACTGGGGAGTCACTGCCCTGACTGTGCATCCACCTAGATATTTCATGTAGTACACAGCAATCTGAGGGTATACACAGTGCCACAGAGCTGAGTGACCGTACACTTGTTAGACCTGTCAATCTTAGGGTGGTCTCACCCCAAACTTTTTGCCTCACACCTCCTGTTTTTGCTGATCTCATTTTTGTTGGCCTTAGGACTCTGCACTCTACCACTGCTAAAATACTTGTGCTCTCATTTAAATATAGTAGAATTAGCATACATACAATTGTGAGAGAGGCCCCCTTTTTGACATGGTTATCCCCCCGCTTTCTGCTGATGTTGATGTGTCCTAGAAATTGAAGTGCCCTGGGCCCCTGATAACCAGGTTCCCTGGGCCAAAGCTCTTTCCCCAAATCTGTTGTGATGCACTGGCACAATTGGATACACCCTTAGCTACCACTATAAGTCCTTAATAAAGGGACACCTAGGTGCTCAAGGGCCTGGGGCACTATAGGTAGGCCCCTAGGAGCAGCAGCACTGATTGTGTGACCCTCTAGGGCCATGCATCCAGATGAACACAGCACTGCCATTGCAGGCAGAGTGTCCTGGTGCAAACCTAAACTACAAACTCGACATGACAAGCTAACACCCTCTCCCTCAGAAACGTACACTGTCCTGGCAGTGAGCATCAAAGGGCTAACCGCTCTTGAAACTCGACCCCCAAGCCTGTTGCTAGCAGCATCTGGCATCCCCCTTTGCAAACCCCTACTTTTGGGAAACCTAACAAAGGGTAGGGGGAGTGGCCTCACCTGCCATGCACAACCCCTAAGGTGTTGCCTGCGAGGTGGACCCTCAAGTTCAGTTTCTTCCTCCTTGGAATGGAGGATAATAGCCAATTAGGTTTAGGGGAGTGACCCTTTCCTCAGGAAGTGGTCACTATAGTGAGTGTAGCCACCCAAAAGTAAGTGTCCCGTTAGACACTACAAGGTTCCCCCTAAAACACCCCCTAGATTCAGTATTTAGTGGGCACCCTAGACCAAGAAATCAGATTCGAAAGGACAAAGATGACCAGCAACAAAGAAGATCCAGAGCAAGAGAACTGTGAAGCCGCTGCATCAAGAAAATGCCAAATCCTGCCTGCTGCACCTAGGACCCAAAAATCGCCTAAAAATCGCCACTGCAGAGGAGCTGGACACTAGACTGACCCAAAAAAAGGCAGGGAACCTCCAGGCTTTACAAATTGCCCCATATATCCCTTCTGAGTGGAGGCACCACTCTGCAAAGCAACAAAGAAAAACAAGCCAGTGAGGGTCACTTCACTGACTGGCCAATATCTCCCGAACCGGAAGTCACAGACAGATCTGACGAAATAACCACCAGTACAAACCCGGCAAGTGTGCCAAGTTTGGTGGCAGTTCACCCTCCAGTGGCTGAGTCGTGTTAATACTCTGAGTACTGGTCAGTGGACATTGGAAACCAAGTAAAACGGTTCATCCTGAGCTGCAACTGGACTATAAAGAAGCCCCATTCGAGGGATTTCATGATAACCCTGGAACTCCTGACAGAGTGTCCCCGTTGTCCTGCAATCAACCCTGACCGCGACCTGCATCTTGACCAGTGAGGCATCTTTTCATACAGCCCTTGGATCAACAACTCGTCCTGCACCCGACCGCCCTGCACCCTGCAACGAGGAACCAGCTGTGCCCCGAGGGTCCCTCACTCCTTGTGTCCTCGACACCACAATGGGACCCCAAAGCACCACCTTGAAACCTGCCTCTGCAGACCTTTTTCAAGTGGTCCCTCGCAGTGGCCCTGCACTAGCTCAAAGAGTCTTTCCAACGCTGCTCCTGTCAAAACCGGTAGCTGCCCTAACTTCTCCTGCTGGCACACTGTGCCCACGATGACTGCAACCAGCCTGCCAAAGTGGAACTTAGTAAAGCAACAGTACGATTTTATATGCATTTTTATATGTGACCTTCCATTGATTCCTATGGAGCGTAGTGACACACAGAAAGAGTGCATTTATTAAAACCATAACATGAAAAGTACTTAACCAATTTTGATACTCTTGGCCTTAAAAATTATATAAAAATCTGAAGTATTCTTATAAATTGGTCTTGAGTTATTTCTTTGAGTGTGTGAGTCGCATGATTGATACTGTGAGTCCAACAAATGCTTTGCACTTTTCTAAGATTAGCCTAACTGCTCTACCAAGCTACAACAAAAATTAGAGCATTAGATGATCTAGTTTTTGCCTCTGGAAACCAACGTGTGGTTGCCTGGACCCCCTACACAGTGTACCTAGTTTTGTGCACCACATAGAAGGACAGCCTCCTGCAACAATTGGCATATTTAATCTATTTATAAGTACTGGGGTGAACCTGTTCTGTGTGCTTCATTGTGTTTGGCTTGAACTTTTGACTTTTGCCCCTATTTTTAACTCAAAATGAAATAGTTCATATCTCATCTTCTACTTATTGGATTTTCATTTTTTTTGGTGTCTATTTATTTATTAAAATATTCTCTATTTTTCTAGTTGGTGTGGGACTTTTCTCGTGGTGTGTTATCACTTTATTACTATTTGAGTGTTGCAACAATACTTTTAAGATTGCTTCGAAATTGAGCCTGAGTGCCCTGTGGCAGGCTACAAGAAGGTTAAGCAGGGGGTTATTTACTGACATTTGGGGTTCATCCTGACAAGGACTGTGATTAATATTTGAGGGGGGTTCTCATCCCTCTCAACTAATACTCCAATCTAATAAGTCTGGCTTTTCTATTAAATGTACACACATGGATTGAAGCTTGTATCTTTAAGAAAAAAAACATTCAGATGGCGTAGGGCGTCACACAACTTTGTAATTTTTAAATATCGATGGAACAGGACATTCAGCCCTTTCTAGACAGGTGAACGCGTCGGAGGCAGTGACTTCTTCCAGCCGCATTGGACAATCGTCAGATCCAGGTGAGGGGCCAGTGGAGAAACCAATCACAAATGCTGGTAGAAGCTGGCAGGAAGGGACGCACGCGTTTTCAAAGCCAGTAGGTCTGGCTGTTGTCTCAGGATTTGTGTTTCATCATAGACTGGCAAGTTTGTGTGTGTAGTTCTGGTAGACTGGGTGTGAGGATGAATCAGTGTTTGAAGAATGAGAGTTCATGGATACATGAAGATACATGCCGACAATATAGAAGTGGTAAATGAGAGAAAACATATTGGGGAGAATGTGTCCCCCTCCACTGACTTGTATTGAATCAGAGGCAATTTCAGCGGTGAGCAGCCAAAGAAACATAACGCCATTTTGTCTTCAAACATCTGGAGCATCACACCTGACTCGGGTCTAGTGGTAAGCAGGCACTAGGGGTGGGCAGAACGCGAGGAGTTTCAATCCATGGATTTCCATGGAATTGCATAAAAACTCTGTGAGATTCCGCGGAGTGCAGCCCGATTGAAGACAGTATGCACTTGGCACTGCTCGCGCTCCAATTTAGCACCGGTAGTGCAAACAGCACTGAAGAAACCGCTCAAATATACCATGCATTGCGCAGGAGCTCGCAGCCCTTCGAGCTGAAATTGCTGCTTCACGAGTAGAAAATGTACAAGAGCCGCAGCATGTCTTCTTGAGGAGCGGCCCTGTGAGCACAAATGGTTATGACTGCCCTCTACCACCCGTGTTAGACAATCACACTGGGGGGCGCCAAACCTCCCTCACCAGCTCACATTCATGGAGCCTCGCGGGAAAAAAATCCCGCCAGACAGCGATGGAAAGAACTTGGCTGGAACTCTGCGTTATGAGAGTAATGTGGAGTCACTAAACCCCACAAAATCCCAGAGGGGAATGAAACATTGCACTCACCCCTGTGCGCATGAGTGAGTTACTGGGTGGAAGTGCATCAACAGAGAGTAGACAATGTGAGGTCATGGGTAGATTGTTTGATAGATGAGAGCAGGAAAGGATACCTGGATGACCAGGTGAGTGGGGGCATGAGACACAAGTGGTGATAACTGTAAATCACCAATACTGATACCAATACTGATAACCACAGTTGAGCAGCCCATATCACTTGCACCAGTGTAAAAGGCATAATTTCTTGCAAAGAACACTGAAGGTGTCCTGCAGAGCCCCCTTCAGCAAGACAGTTACCTTTAGAGATATTATTAAGGAGAAATCTATGCCCTGACATTGAAGCACTCCTAAATCTTTCCTAAGACCATATTCAGTGAATGGTCATTCAGCCCCAGGGGCCCAGATATACTGGGGCCCCTTTTCAATCAGAGAGATTGACCTATATAACTGTCAGTAAATAATCCAAATGTACATTATGACACAGCGGCCTAAGTCTGCAGTTATAGGAGGACAACCAAAATGGGTCCACAATGTTTACGGTCCACAAGTGTGTACAGAGTCCATACGGTGCTGAAGGAGAGCCAACAGGGTCCACAGGTTTCAGAGCTTCAAACTCTCTAAGGAGTCCACAAACTACAGCCGGGGACCTAACTCGGTCTACAAGGTTCATAGTTTGCAAACTTTGCACCTGATTCATGCATTGTGCAACATACACAGAGGTCAGTAAGTGCTCACCCTGCGCCCAGGATGTGCCTTTGATAACGCGTCCCAACGTTGATACTTTACTTACAAGGGGACTCGTTTTAGGCCAATTAATCTTTTGACCCTGATTGGAGACTCCTCAGGACAAGGTATCTATTTAACATCTCAAAGGACAGATCAATAGTCTAATCAATATTCACAATAACTAATCAATCAAACGGATAACAACCTTTATTAAGAATGAAACACACCATGACCTTTCAGCCATGAATAACCACACAAATCTAGTAAGATTTTGGATATTTATTCCCTATTAGTTACAATCTACTAGCATATTCATTAGTCTCAATATCAGTAAGCACATCAACAAAACTACAATATGGCAACTCGAATAAGACTTTATCAAAGCAAAGATCATGAACATTAGGACAAAGCACAACATCAACATGAATCAACTTTAGCAGAGTATCATTAGTACATTATTCAACAAAGCAAGAATTCAGTCATTTGTCTATTTGCACCCGATATTAGTGAACCCCTTAACTAACCTCTAATTAGCATCAGCATGTTGGGCTTCATGTAAAACAATTTAGCAACATGAATCTAGAAAACATCTAACTATCTCCTCTGTCAAAAGAGCAGTTGTTACCTAGAAAGGAAAGGCAAACAGACAATTACAATTTATCATCAGATAGTTACCCATCCAATTGGGGCAGCATACAGTGTCAGTCTTCATCCTCAGGACATCAGTCGATTTGCCATCAGCCAGGATAAGCAGGTAAGTCTCAGCAGGGTATAGCAAAAAACTCTTCCCTCATAAGGAGGAGAAGTGCATGTCAGACAAGGGTAAAGCAAGGATGGCTTAAAGTAAAAGACAAAGGGGGTCGTTACAACATTGGCGGTAAAAGCTGCATACAGCCGTGCAGAAGACCACCAACACACCGCCGCGTCCGCGGAATTTCGCCACGGTCATTATGACCCAAAGGCCGGAATACGCCAAAATCTAGACACCCACACAAGTCCGCCACACCAAAGGTCAGTGATAAACTGGCAATAACAAATACTCCACCGTCACACCAACAGGAATACGCCCACACTATCACGACCCACGAATCCATGTGGCGGTCTTTCAACCGCGGTATTCCATTGGCAGTTCACACCGCCACGCTCAAAATACACACATTTACAAAACACAGCCACATTGGACAATTCCAAATACACACACCTGATACACGTACACACACCACTCCCAAACACCCAATACAATATAAAACACACACCCACATCACCCAAAAATCCTTACGACCACAATTGCGGCTGAAGGCCACAGAGAGACACCACCATCTACAAACGAGCATCCACAGGCACTCAACACCATTACCCACATAGCATCCACGCACCTCACACAGCACACCTCTAAAATCACCTCACACATCACAACACACACCACCCCACACATCACCCACACCACCCCATGGCACAGCAAAGACACCCCAGGTTCTCTGAGGAGGAGCTCAGGGTCATGGTGGAGGAAATCATCCGGGTAGAGCCACAGCTATTCAGATCACAGGTGCAGCACACCTCCATAGCTAGGAAGATGGAGCTATGGCGAAGAATCGTGGACAGAGTCAACACAGTGGGGCAGCACCCAAGAAATAGGGATGACATCAGGAAGAGGTGGAAGTGCCTACGGGGGAAGGTGCGTTCCGTGGTCTCAAGACACCACATCGTGGTACAGAGGACTGGCGGAGGACCCCCACCTCCTCCCCCACAACTAACAACATGGGAGGAGCAGGTCTTGGCTATTCTGCATCCTGAGAGCCTCGCAGGAGTAGCTGGAGGAATGGACTCTGGTTAGTCAAATCTTTACTATTACATCCCCCACCCTACCTGCATGCCATCACATACCCCCACCCTCGTCCTTTCCACCATCACTCCTACTCCTCACACATGTCCCAATATCACAAACCACACATCCCAACACCAAGCCCTGCATGCAACACTAAAGCATGGACACCCATCACCAATGCATTGCCACTGCACATACCCATACAGAACCATAAACCATCGTCACACAAGGTCCTACACAGGAATACAAGCTCTGGGGTACACGGTCACCCACCCATTGCACACCATGGCACATACAGATGCAATAATCATGCCTTTACACCCCTTCAGGACCCCTACCCAACGTCACCGGACAGGAGGGTGCAGATATGTCCACTCCACCCACAGAAGAGGCCCACAGTGATGACAGCAGCTCTGTCCAACTGGATCTAGATGACCAGCCAGGCCCAACTGGGACCTTAGGAGAGTCGGTTCCACTCACACTGGCACAGGCCACTACAGAGCTTGCCCCCTCTGGAAACACCAGCATAGCACCCACCCAGCGGGCCCATACCTCTGTCCCAAGGACACGTCAATCAGCAGTGTGTCCACCACTACAGGGAACCCAGTCTAACCCACCACCCCAACAGCACCAGGGACGTGTGGGCAGTGGTAATGGGCACACGGTTCAGGGGACAGAGGCCCAGGAACACAGGGTAACTGGGAGGGCTGCTGTGCGACACGGGGAGGACAGGCCCAGGGAACCCACTCTCCACGAGGCCCTCTCCAACATCATGGGAGCCTACCACCATTCCCAGGAGACAATGGCAACGGTACTGGCCAAGTTTCAGAAGACCCAGCGGCTGCAGGAGGAACAGTATTTGGGCTTCAGGGAGGAACTCAGATCCATCAACTCCACCCTGGGCACTACTGTAGGGGTGCTGAAGGAACTCCTCAACACTAGGAGGGACACTGTGGCACAACAACGGGCCCCTGACACTAGCCTCGACGATGAACTGCCCACCACCTCCGCCAGCGCTAGAGGACAGGAGGCACCGCCACAGGACCACCACACCAGCACCCCACCCCCTGCAGAGGGAGAACCACCCCGCAAACGGTTTTTGAGATCCAGGACAAAGACAGAGAACGATGCCAAGACCCCCGCCAAGAAATGAGCCCACCCTGTTTGTCATCATTTTGTCCCACTTTGTCACCCTGTCCATCCTTAAACTGCCCCAGCTCCACTTCCTATGCCCCTTTGGACAATGCACCTGTGAGACTAATAGACTGGACTCTGCCATGGACATTCCTCCACCATCACCCCTCATCATTTTACAACCCCCTCCAATATTGAGCACTTAAATAAACACCCTTAAAGCACAAAACAATCAGGAGTCTGTCTGTGATTTAGAAATAGTGTATTAGCAATTACAGTGACAAAATGCTCTTTCAAATGTAATGTCAACATACCTATGTCACACAGCTCTAGTCCACGAGGAAACAAAGCAGATGTCACACTGTGGGACCCACATCTGTGAAATCGTAAGGGAAAGTGACAACTCAGTGACCATACACTGGGTGAAAATGACAGTCAGATGAGAGGTAGTGGATTAAAATCAGATGTAGCAGGCAGTGTTGTCTTCTTACCTGTGTCTCACTGGGAGTATTGCAGGATCATTGTGTTCCTGTTGTCGATGTCCTCTTCTTCTGCTTCCTCGTCTTCACTGTCCACAGGGTCCACAGCTGCCACAACACCTCCATCTGGACCATCCTCCTGCAGAAAAGGCACCTGCCGTCGCAAAGCCAAGTTGTGAAGCATACAGCAGGCCACAATGATCTGGCACACCTTCTTTGGTGAGTAGAATAGGGAACCACCTGTCATATGGAGGCACTGGAACCTGGCCTTCAGGAGGCCAAAGGTCCGCTCTATAATCCTCCTAGTTCGCCCCTGGACCTCATTGTAGTGTTCCTCTGCCCTTGTCCTGGGATTCCTCACTGGGGTCAGTAGCCATGACAGGTTGGGGTAACCAGAGTCACCTGCAAATGGCGAGGGACAACTGTTAGACACACACTGACTCATAGGGACATCTACAGACCCAGACAACTATTCCCACTGATTTGGGTCCAGGTGCTCACCTAATAGCCACACACGGTGACTCTGGAGTTGCCCCATCACATAAGGGATGCTGCTATTCCGCAGGATGTAAGCATCATTCACTGAGCCAGGGAATTTGGCATTCACATGGGAGATGTACTGGTCTGCCAAACACACCATCTGCACATTCATTGAATGGTAAGTCTTCCGGTTTCTGTACACCTGTTCACTCCTGCGTGGGGGGACCAAGGCCACATGGGTCCCATCAATGGCACCTATGATGTTGGGGATTTTTTCAGGGCATAGAAGTCACCTTTCACTGTAGGCAAATCCTCCACCTGAGGGACAACGATGTAGCTCCGCATGTGTTTCAGCAGGGCAGACAACACTCTTGACAACACATTGGAAAACATAGGCTGGGACATCCCTGATGCTATGGCAACTGTTGTTTGAAATGACCCACTTGCAAGGAAATGGAGTACTGACAGCACCTGCACTTGAGGGGGGATTCCTGTGGGATGGCGGATAGCTGACATCAGGTCTGGCTGCAACTGGGCACACAGTTCCTGGATTGTGGCACGATCAAGCCTGTAGGTGATGATCAGATGTCTTTCCTCCATTGTCAATAGGTCCACCAGCGGTCTTTACACCAGAGGATGCCACCATCTCCTCACATGCCCCAGCGGACGGTGCCTATGGAGGAGAACAGCGAGCAGAGAGTCAACCAACTGTGATATACGTAAACACAGCTTACTCTGAAAATATTCATAAATCGAAATTTGCCTGTATGAGTGTTTAGGCAAGGCCTAGGTATGTGTGAAGCAGTCAAAAATAATGCAATGTGGGCCCCTGAAATGGCGGCTGCCTGACCTGTAAAGTGGGACAGGGGGATATGAGGTAACTGCGCTGGCGTTCTACACCGTCGCGGTAGGCGGTCGAAGACCGAGACTCAATTCTTCATTAGTTAACATTGGGCCCTATGGGTCCCAGGAGCCAATGACGATGTACGCCGGCGGTGACGGTATGCACTGCAGTGGACGTGACCGCCATTTTCTATCTGTTCAATCACTCGATACCTGATCTTCGACAGGAGAGGACCCACACTGCAAGTGCTGCTGTGACCTCAGTCTGGAAGAGACAATGGCTCCTGTGTCTGGGGAAAGGGCCTCTGCCTTCAGCATGGAGGAGTTGGAGAAACTCGTGGATGGGGTCCTCCCCCAGTACACGTTACTCTACGGTCCTCCAGACAAACAGGTAAGTACACTGTGAGCATGCTGTATGGGCAATGCCTGTGTGGAGTGGGGTGGATGAAAGATAGGGGGGGGGGTGAGAATGGGGCGTGCATGAAACGACGGTGAGTGCATGTGCATCATGGCAAGGGTAGGAATGGGGGCCAATGACTGTGATGGTGCAGTTGGTAATTACTTCTCTTTTCCCCTGTACAATTCCTGTAGGTCAGCGCCCACCAGAAGAAGGACATCTGGCGTGCCATTGCCAAGGAAGTCCGGACCCCGGGGGTCTACCACAGACGGAGCACCCAGATAGGAGGACATTCGTCGCTGGATCAAGAAGACGGTGGAGGCCCAGCTGAGGATGGCCTCCAACTTAAGAGGGATGCCCGTCGCACAATGACCCCCCTGATGTTCAGGATCCTGGTGGTGGTTATCCGGACTTGGATGGGCGCTTCAGGGCATCACAGCAGACACAATGGGGTGAGTACACTCTCATTCTCCTGATTCTGCGTGCATTTTAGGTGCCTGGGTGGGGGAGGTGGGCTGTGGGTTCCCCTAGGCCAGGGCGAGCTTACTAGTTAAGTTCCCTTCTTCAGGCAGGCCCTGTGGTACCCCACCCCACCTGTGTACAGTGGCAACTACACCTAGTCAGGCTCCTGTGACATCCATGTGTGCAGAAATCGGCCATAGCCTTGCCAGCCATGTCCCAGGGATTGAATGGTGGAGCCCAAGTGCGTGGCGTAGTGCAGGGGGCTTCTGTGTCTGTCGTGTCTGCCAACAGTAGCGGTATTGCTTGCACTGAACATGTTTTTCTTCTGTCTCCCCCCCCTTTTTGTGGTCTTCCTCTACTTGTGTGCATTAGCATCATCAGGCGGAGGAGCAGTGGCACCGGAGCAGGAGGGAGCTGCATCCTACATGGCCCTGGAGGGCGACACTATCGACTCAGAATTCACCAGTGGGACGGAGGACGAGGGGAGCTCCACGACGGGGACAGGAGCTGACACCAGCGAGACGGATTCCTCCTCTGATGGGAGCTCCCTTGCGGTGGCAGCCCCATCTGTGCCCCCCGCATCTACAGGTACAGCTGCCACCCCCCCTACCAGCACGCCCTCCCAGCAGCCCCTCAGCCTTTGCCCCGTGCCCGCTCACCCAGGAGGGTGGGCATTACCTTCGCCCCAGGCACCTCAGGCCCTGCCCCCCCTGCTGCCCTCAGTGAGGAGGCCATTGACCTCCTCAGGTCCCTCACTGTTGGGCAGTCTACCATTTTGTATGCCATCCAGGGTGTAGAGAGGCAGTTGCAACAAACCAATACATTCCTGGAGGGCATTCCCTCTGGTCAGGCAGTCCTTCAGAGAGCTTTTCAGACTCTGGCCTCAGCACTGATGGCAGCCATTGTCCCTGTCTCTAGCCTCCCCCCTCCAACTTCCTCCACATGGACCCACACCCCTGTACCTCAGCCTATCCCAAGCACACCTACAGACCAGCATGCACACACCTCAACACACAAGGGAAGCTCTGGCAAACATAAGCACCACACATCCCACAGGCACTCACGCAAGCATCACACACATGCAGACACACCAACATCCACTGCCTCAACTGTGTCCCCCTCCTCCTCGTCTCCCTCCTCCCTCCCTGTCTCATCTACACTCACACCTGCATGCACTACCTCTACAGCCACTACGACCCTCTCCAGCACACCCACCACCACACCCCGCTCACGTGCAGTCACCACCCCCACTACCATTCACACGTCCCCCATGTCCTCCCCCAGTGTGTCTGTGACACCCCCTCCCAAGATACACAAACGCAGGCACACACCCACCCAACAGCCATCCAGCTCACGACAGCCTCCAGCGAATGCACTTTCACCCAAAGTCAGCAAACGAGCACCTCCTACAACCACCACCTCTTCCTCCACTCCCAAACCCCCTCAAGCTACCCGTCCCAGTGTGTCCCAAAAACTTTTCCTGTCCAACCTTGACCTCTTTCCCACACCTCCCCCACCCCGTCCGTCTCCTAGGTCCCGAACTAGCACCTCAGCCACAACATCTCCGGGACCAGCAGTGCCTGTAATCACCGGAATCTGGAGTGCACCGGCCACCAGGGCAGCCAGTGTGGCACAGAGCCACAGCACAGACAGTCCCACATCTGTGAAGCACCAGAAGTTGGCCAGTGCCCGGCGGGAGAGGGGAAGACTCCAGCCACCAAAGCCGCTCCCAGGGGTCCTGGTGGGAGTGTGGAGTCAGCTGCGACACCTTCCAAGGTGGGGAAGGGCCACAAGAAACCCAGCAAGTCTGGGTAGAGCAGCACAGCGGAGAAGACCGCCATCATCCCCGCTGCCCAGGAGGCCACCGCCAGCACCAGCCCAGCTGCCCAGGAGGCCACCGCCAGGACCAGCCCAGCTGCCCAGGAGGCCACCACCAGCACCAGCCCAGCTGCCCGTTAGGACACCACCAGCACCAGCCCCCCTGGGCCATGAAGGACCGCCAGCACCAGCCCCGCTGGGCCATGAAGGACCGGCAGCACAAGCCCCGCTGGGTCATGAAGGACCGCCAGCACCAGCCCCGCTGGGCCATTAAGGACCGCCAGCACCAGCCCCGCTGGGCCATGAAGGACCGCCAGCACCAGCCCCGCTGGGCCTTGAAGGACCGCCAGCACAAGCCCCGCTGGGCCATGAAGGACGGCCAGCACAAGCCCCGCTGGGCCATTAAGGACCGCCAGTAAAAGCCCCGCTGGGCCATGAAGGACCACCAGCAAAAGCCCCGCTGGGCCATGAAGGACCGCCAGCACAAGCCCCGCTGGGCCATGAAGGACCGCCAGCACAAGCCCCGCTGGGCCATGAAGGACCGCCAGCAGCTGAGTCCCTGCAATGGAGATTGCGGCCTCAAGCACCGCTGAACAGGGCACCGCCGCCTCAAGCACTCCTGAACAGGGCACCGCTGTCTCAAGCACCGCTGAACAGGGCACAGCCGTCTCAAGCACCGCTGAACAGGGCACCGCCACCTCAAGCACCGCTGAACAGGGCACCGCCGTCTCAAGCACCGCTGGCCCATTAGCAGCAAGGGCACTGACGCTACTGAGTCCGTCACGGGGTAATGAAGCACTCTGGGCACCATGCCCCCTCCAGAACCAGTGGAGAGATCCATCCACTACCTCTGTCCTTAGCAGGATGAAGGACTCTGGGCACCATGCCCGCTCCAGAACCAGTGGAGATTGTCATCCACTACCTCTGTCCTTAGCAGGATGAAGCACTCTGGGCACCATGCCCCCTCCAGAACCAGTGGAGACTGTCATCCACTTGAGAGACTGTGGCTTTGCACTCCCCAGGATGGAACAGTGGGCAACCCACCCACTGTAGAGACTTGAGAGTCTGTGGCTTTGTACTCCCCTGGATGGAACAGTGGGCAAACCACCCACTGTAGAGACTTGAGAGACTGTGGCTTTGCACTCCCCAGTATGGAATAGTGGGCAACCCACCCACTGTAGAGACATGAGAGACTGTGGCTTTGCACTCCCCAGGATGTAACAGTGGGCAACCCACCCACTGTAGAGACTTGAGAGACTGTGGCTTTGCACTCTTCAGGATGTAACAGTGGGCAACCCACCCACTGTAGAGGTGCCTGTTTAGTTGCTCTCTGATGCCCTTGCAATGTTCTCTCCGTCATGGTCGGGGTTCTTGTGTGGGCCTCGTCCATACCGTGTGTTCCCAGTGTCCCACGGACTTAATTACAGCACTACCTGGACTACTATGCTTGGTATATAGTTTTGTACATGGTGTATATATATATTTCTGCCTACTTGATTTTGATATACTACAATGGTTACACTCATTTTCTATTGTCTTTGCATTCTTCCGGGGGGTTTGGGGGTGTAACTGTGGTGTATTAATATGCATTAGTGTGTGTGTTGTAGTGGGTGGGGGTGGGGGTGTTGCGTGCTGCGTGTGAGTGTCACTCTCTTTTCCCTCCCCTGTGTCGTAGGTGCAGTACTCACCGTGGTCTTCGCCGCCGGCATTCATGCTCCTGGTAGAGAAGCAGGAAGACTATTGCAGGCAGAATTTGGAGTTCCGGGTCCATGGTGTCCTCGTTCCTCGTGGGGTGTGTAGAGGTGAGCGTTTTCCCTTCAGAATTCCTGTTTCCGCCGTGTTTTTATCTGCGGTGAATCCGCCCTGGAAAAAGTGGAGGATTGGCCTGTCATAATAGTGTGGGCGGTACATTGTCCTCCGCCTGTCTGTTGGCGGTGACTGCCATGCTGATTGTTTGTGCCACCATGGCGGTAGGAGTGTTAAAGTGGCTGTCTTTGTTAGCAAATTTTTTTCCGCCGTCCTGTTGGCGGTCTTACCGCCGCTTTATCACCGTCCGCCAGGGTTGTAATGACCACCTATATGTGCCGCTGGGCCTGTAAATTAAATGCTACTAGTCGGTCTGCAGCACTTAAGTAGCACTTTATGGAACAATTATTTTTTTATTACTATAAGCATGAACTACAGTTACACACTGATTACTCTACAACCCACTGGGCCGGCCGCAGTACAAGAAGGAAATCAAATTAAGCAGTCAAAGTAAATATCTGCAGCCCAGGAGCCCCAGGAGCCATCAAACTCTGTAGGAAACCATGTAAGAAAAAAAAAACAATAAACCCCCACCCACCCTCACCCATCCCCTGGTGCCATCACGTCTGTATAAGCCTATATCTGAGTGCTGTCGTGTCGTGAATCAAGAGGGGGTTGCACTCTGTGTGGGAAGTGCCAAAAAGGTGGCGGTCGCGTCAGGGATCTGATCAGGAATCACCTGTAAAAGTTTCAAATAAACAGGGGCAGTCAATTAGCGGAATTCAGAAGAGAGGAAGCATATGAAGGGGCCTATAGGTCGCATATGCGGCACAGTTTGCCTGAGTATACATAGCTAACTTCTCCATCCCCAGTATAAACCAAAGTTTATGAAGCCAAGAAGTATGTGCTGGTGTCTTGTCAGTGCCCCATAAGAATAGAATGACCTGCTAGGCCGCGGCCAATGCCAGAGCCATTTGTCTCTCTTGGACAGAGCATAGCAGGTATGTCAAAGGGTTGGGGAGACCAAGGACCGTGTAAGAGGGAAATCTTGTAATAGTGGTATTGAAGGCTTTGTCAATATCATCCAGAACCTGAACCCAGTACTGTGTGAGCTTCGGACAATGCTATAAAAGGTGTACAAGGGCCCCTGTGGTTCCACAGTCCCACCAGCACTTTTGTGAGTGGGATGCATTCCCTCTGTGAATGCGAGGCAGGGTCAGGTACCAGTAAGAGACAACTTTATATGCAGATTCAGGACCAGCTATATTGAACGTAGTGTGATGGGCTCTGTAAAATATGTTGTTCTACTCCTGGGCCGTGTTCTACCTAATTCTGCCTCCTAACGGAGATGTCCCTTGGTTTTGGGTGAACTGTCAAGACTGCATAGAGTTCGGAGATAAGGCATTTGTCATCTTGTTTAAGTAAGAGCCATCCTTCAAAGGGGACACCTGTATGCTCGCCCCGGGGCAGACACCTGTGCTGATACCCAATAAACCTGGAGGTAGTGTACGTGATCAGTATCAGTCAGAGAGTAGTCATCCTTCAGTTGAGTAAAGGGAATGATCCCATTAGTGTCAAAAAGACTGCCTATCTGCTTACATCCGCCCTCCTGCCAGTGACGGAATTGTTTGGGTTGCATCCTGAGGATATAGTTGGGATTGGCCAGTATGGTAGTCACAGGCGAAGCAAAAGTGGTGAGGCCTGCCCTGGTTACTACAGAGTCCACCAGTGCGAATGTTGCAGGTGAGGAGTATAGATAGACCCCATGCTCTTTGTTTGCTGGGAAGCCACATTTCTTTTCAAATGTGGGAACCGGCAATGGATTGGTCCATATAGGTCCTGTCCTTCTCCGTCATTGGGTGGTTCCATTCTATCATGTGTCATAGCTGAGCCACCAAGCAGTAGCAAAGCAGCTGCTGGACCGCTAACCCACTCAACATTTTGGAACGAGACACCAAATGTCGGTGTAGGGGTGGTTTCTTACTGTTCCATATAAACCTGTCATTTTGAGTTGTTTAGATCAAATCATTCACGGGGGGAAGTCAGAGGTAGTGTCTGAAAGAGGAAGAGGATACGCAGAAGAAAAGTCAGTTTCACTGCCACGATCCTGCCCAATCAGGAGGGGGGGAGGTGCGACCATGCCGCCAGATCCCTGTGCTCTCACATCTGGCAGCCACTGTGCCGGCGAAGGTACGAGCTAAGGCGATACCCAGGTAAGGTATACTGTCCTTTGTCCACTCAAAGGGGAAGCGCAACTGTAGAATGCATTCATGGCCAGGATCTTCTGAGAGGTTCAATGTAGGAGGCTGGCCTGGTTTGTAGTGGGTACGTAAGGTACTCACATCTTATACAATGTCCAGTTGTCCCATATTAGTGAAATATAGACAGTGTATAGATGCCAGGCTCTCTAGGGGTAGTGTGGATGAGCGGCCAAGGCCTAACTAGGAGACATGCAGAGCTCATGCAATACCACTGTAGTCACACAGTACTCACACACATGAAAGAAAATACTCAGTGTTACAAAATTAAAGGTACTTTATTTTGGTGACAAAAATGCCAAAACTACCATAGAGACTATACTCCCTTAGGAGGTAAGTAATACACAAAATATATACACTAGTATACAGAAATAACTATAAAAACAGTTAGAAAAAAGTGCAATTTCGTGAAAATCACCCCAGAGCCCAGGAAATCAGGAGTAAGTCACAGTATCTTTTCTGGAACACACAAGAACACGAGAAAGAAGATTATGCAAGAACCAGAAGAGACTGCAAGACACCAACCATGCTTTGTTCTGCCTTCCTGGAACTGGGCTGCCCAGACCCCAGTAGGATGGAACCCTGGCTGTGAGTTGGCAGCAGCTGTGGCTGTAGTGCAAGCCTCAGAGAAGTGGTTTGGCAGTACTGGGGTTCCATGGTGGAGCCCCCAGAATGCATGGCTTCCCAATACCAGATTTGGAATGGGGGGACAATTCCATGATCTTGGACATGTTACATGGCCATATTCGGAGTTAGCATTGTGAAGCTACATATAGGTATTGACCTATATGTAGTGCACGCATGTAATGGCGTCCCCGCACGCACAAAGTCCAGGGAGACTGCCCTGAACTATGTGGTGGCACCTTTCCTAGCGCAAGGGTGCCCTCACACTTAGTAACTTTGCACCTAACCTTCAGCAAGTGAAGGTTAGACATATAGGTGACTTATAAGTTACTTAAGTGTAGTGAAAATGGCTGTGAAATAACGTGTGCGTTATTTCACTCAGGCTGCAGTGGCAGGCCTGTGCAAGGGTTTGTCTGAGCTCCCTATGGGTGGCAAAAGAAATGCTGCAGCCCATATTAATCTCCTGGAAACCCAATGCTCTGGGTACCTAGGTAGCATATACCAGGGACTTATAAGGGGGGTCCAGTATGCCAATTGAAATTGGTAAATGAAGTCACTGGCCTACAGTGACAAATTTAAAGGCAGAGAGAGCA
Source organism: Pleurodeles waltl (assembly GCF_031143425.1). NCBI lineage: Eukaryota > Metazoa > Chordata > Amphibia > Caudata > Salamandridae > Pleurodeles > Pleurodeles waltl. The sequence continues at coordinate 10,600,719 of NC_090447.1, read as the reverse complement.
TACGCACTGAGGTTCTGGTTAGCAGAGCCTCAGTGACACAGTTAGGCACCACACAGACATACACATTAGACCACAAACTATGAGCACTGGGCCCTGGCTAGCAGGATCCCAGTGAGACAGTAAAAACACACTGACAGGCACTCACAAACAGGCCAAAAGTGGGAGTTACTATGCTAGAAAGAGGCTACTTTCCTACACCTGCCAAACTGCATCTTTGTTGCCCTCCATAGGTTACCATTGAAGACTCTGAAAACTGCACTATTTTGATTTTTGAAACAGCAAAGTATTTTTTATTTGAAAACTGCTTACCTTTGAATTAAGTACTTTGTTTCAAAGCATATATAAAAACAACTGTTATTTTTCTAAATTGGTCCCAAATTTATTCTTTGTGTTTGTTTCTCATTTATTGCCTCTGCGCGTACAACAAATGTTGAGCACAATTCCATAGTAAGCCTAGCTGCTTGCCCACACTACCACAAATAGAGCTCTAGACCTATCTATTTCTGCCTCTGCACATCTTTGAGGATCCATTGGACTTTCTGCTCAGTGAACTTCATTTTAGTGCACTATATAGACAGCCAGCGTCCTACATGTGCACTGAAGATTTGGGTCTGAGGGTCCCTTATTTATCTGCAGTGTCCACTTCGCTGTAGGAGAAGGTGTAGAAATGTCCACCCCGATGAGGTGTTAGGCATCCCCTTCCTTCCTGCCCTGACCTCAGCTTGTTTGTGAGTGTGTTCAGGCAGGGCCTTTGTGATGTGCAAGTGTGGTAGGTGACAGCTTTGCCCCCTTGTTAAGTTGGAGAGGCCCATCCTGCCAACACCTATCTTCCCTTTGTATCACTGTCTATGAGCAGGACACAAGGGCCAGCTGCAAGCTACACCTAGTCATGTAACCTAAGGACAGGCTGCAGGCACCGAATGGTTTGGACAAGAAAATGCCAACTTTCTAAAAGTGCCATTTTCAGAATTGTGACTTTAAATCTGACTTTAATGTTAAAGAGGGCTTATATTTACAATACTTTAGACACCAAAATCTGTCCACATGCTTTCAATTGAAAGTTATCACTTATTAAGTGTAATAGGAACCAGATTTACTTAATAGTCACGCAGCACAGTGTAGCAGTGCAAAATGCTGTGCTGCGTGAGAAGGAGAGAGCAAGAGAGCGCTCTCTCCTCCCCTCTCCCTAGTTCTGGCACTGATTTTAGCTGCAGAGTGCCTCGCACAAACATTAGCGCCATAGTGCTAGGGTGTGTGCGAGAGTCTAGCATGGGATTTGTACTGGAAGGGTAGCCTTCAGTACAAAATAATATAAATCTTTTCCTATGTTGCATGCGTGCTGCACAGTGCAGCACACATGCAAAGCCCAAAAAGAAAGGAAAAATAAAAACATTTCGCCTGCTTTTCAGCAGCGTTAATTTTTGGTGCTAAACCCTATCTACTAATGTTAGTAGATAGGGTTAGGCTTCAAAAAGCATAGGTGGTTGCATGGGAATCCCTATGTACCACCCATGTACTGCCCCCTTGACGCTACGCAATGCAAAGCAGTGCTTTGAGCTGCTTTGTGTCCAGTGCAAAACATATTTTGAGCTTGAAGGAAAATAGGTGAAAAAAGTTTTAGCTTCGATTCTCATCACTTTTGTGACGCAAACAGAGCATAAAACCTTAGTAAATATACCTCCCAATGTTAACCAAGATAGGTCTTGCAGTAGAGAAAAACAAGTGTAAGAGTATTTTAACCATGACATATGAAACTTAAAAGTACATATCTAATTTTTTAAATACACTCTACCCTGCCCTCTGGGTTGTTCAGGGCCTACCCTAGGGATGACATAGATGTATTAAAAATGAAAGTTTGGCCTAGCGGTGATTTTTTCAGGTCGAAATGGCAGTTCAAAACTGATCACACAGGCCGCAATGGCAGGCCTGAGTCATGATAAAAGGGCTATTTAAGTAGGTGGCACAACCAGCGCATCAGACCCATTAGTAGCATTTAATTTACAGGCTCTGGGTACTTAAGGTACAACTTTACTTGGGTCTTTCAAGTAAATTAAATGTACGAATTGGACATAAGCCAATTTCACCATATTTATGGGCTAGGGCATAAGCACTTTAGCACTGGTTAGCAATGGTAAAGTGTGCAGAGTCCTAAAACCAACAAGAACAGGTTCAGAAAATAGGAGGGTGAAGAGAAAAAGTGTTTGCATGACCCTGCAGAAAGGTCAAAGTCCAACACATTCTTACATGCATGCAGCCATATTTAAAGTTGAAGTTTCACTGGGGTTCTGTGGTGTGGTGGATTCTAATCATACTGTTTTCCACCTCAAACACGGAAAGAAGACATACTCCAGGTATGCAGCTGAAGGTTGTTGAACAGGGAGGATTATCTTTGCTCATCATGTTAGATCCTTTGCCAGGGTTTGATGTAGTGCTACTAGGACATCTTAGCCAGAATAGTGTCTAATATGTATATATATTGTATACTAATTATAATTATTGCTAACAAAAATATTGTCCTTTGGAGTTTAAACCTACACTTAATGAAAGGATATGTTAGTAAAGAATATTTAGGGCCCTATATTTACATCTGACTTTGTTTGTGCCTATTATGTAGTAACATACAACCATGTTCATCAGGTTTATTCACACTGTTGCCACAGAGTGGGTGGGAGCTTCCACCCGCATAAGCCTGGTCACGGCAGCTTGACACCAGGTCCCAGGATCCTGCCGGGTGGAGCGTAAAGAAGGAGGCGGTGCCCTGCAGTGACCAGCGATACCTAGCTCTGCCATCACTCCCACTGCACAGGATGTGCATGGACCACAACCGTTGAGTCTGAGGCCAAAGGCAGACCTGTCTTCACCCGTCATCACCTGAAGGAGGCTGGGTCGGACCTCCCTTCTGGCTTTTCGATAAAAGGCATATCCAGGGACTGTCTGCCTGTTCGGTGTTTTTGCTATTCAATATTTTCGTTTTCAATTTTTTAAAGAAAGGTATTGTATGTGGGCCTTCCCTTTTTTTTAAGTGAGCTGAAGCGTTGGTGCGTTCTTCATTCTGGAACCAGGCTTTATCAAATGTGCGCCCATGGGAAGTAGGAGCACCACTCCACCTTCTTCTGCTTTCTTATATTCGCTAGATGGTTTCCTGGAACGAGCAGTAGGTGTCATTTAGCACAGAGGCAAGTCCCTCTTTCTACTGAGACACTGTAAGTACCTGTTGTAAGAGGCTGGCCTGGTTTGTTTTAGGTGCCTATGGTACTTACACCTTATACCAGGTCCAGTTATCCCTTATTAGTGAAATGTAGTCAGTGTCTAGAAGCCAGGCTCTCTAGGGCTAGGGTGAATGAGCAGCCAAGGCTTATCTAGTAGACATGCAAAGCTCTTGTAATACCAATATAAGCCCACAGCACTAACACACATGAAAGAAAATACTAAGTGTTACAAAAAATAAAGGTACTTTATTTTGGTGACACAAATGCCAAAAATAACATAGGCTATTCTTCCTTAGGAGGTAAGCAATGCACAAATTATATTCATTAGTATGCAGAAATGTGCATAAAGTCAGTTAGAAAACAGTGCAATTAGTGAAAATCACAATAGTCAGAAATGGGCCTGGGGGAACACAAACCATATACTAAGAAAGTGCAATGCAAATGTTGGTTTCCCACCTAGGCAAGTGTAGTTTGTAGAAGGTTGCTGGGAGTATTAGAAAACACCAAGGGTAGGTAATAGAACCCACCCCAGAGCCCAGGAAAGCAGGAGTAAATCACAGTAAATTTCTGAGAACACACAGAAACACGAGAAAGAAGATTATGCAAGAACCAGAAGAGACTACAAGACACCAACAGTGGATTCCTGGATCTGAAGACCTTTGGAAGAAGGGGACCAAGTCTTAGAAGCACTGAAGAGTCCAGGGAAAGGGCCCCTGCTAACCTGGATGAAGGTGCAAAAGAAGAACCACTGGTTAGGAAGAACAGTCAATACTGCACCCAAAAAGATGGAGTCATGTTCCTGGTCGGTGCAGATGATGTCCCACGAAGGATGGAGGATTGCAGTCTGGTTTGTGTCACTGGAGTCCACCAACAAGCCTTGGCATACGCAAAGCTTGCGGTTAGCGGAAAATGGCCCTGCCCAGGATCAGGAGGGACCTAGTGGACTCTACCCAGGAGAGGGAGTCAGCGGAGGCTTTCAGCAACTCAGAGATCCCTCAGAAGACCAGACAGCATGCACAGGAGTCCCACAAAACAGGGACAAAGGAGGTGCAAGAAGAGGCCCAAGCAGCACTACAACAAAGGCTTTCAGGCTGCCGGAGAAAGACTCAGGAAGATGTGCGTCGCAGGATAGAGTGCTGGGGGTTAGTGCTGCAAGATGCTTGAATAACTTTGTGGAATGATACCAACAAGCCTTGGCAACTGAAAAACATGTGGTTCATGGGGGGTACTGTCTTGTGTGGGGATGCAAGCTCTTACCTCACCAAAGTTGGAAAGTAGGACGTCAGGACCTTCGGGACCACTTCTGTTTACCACCTGATGCAGGATAAATGCAGCTCAGCAGGAGAGAGGATTCACGCAGCTCCTTGTCATTGCAGTAGGTGCCTGCTGAAGCAGAGGATTCTCTCCTTCACCCCAAGGGAGATTCCTTCGCTCTACTGGTACAGGCTGAAGACAGGCTGTCCTCTGAGGATGTACTACCAGAAAACAGTTGCAGTTGCTTGCAGGAGCTGAAGATACAATGTTGCAGAAGTCGTCTTTGCTTATTTGTTACAGTTTGTAGAGTTCCTGGAGGGTCCAGATGCACTTTTTTCAGTGAGAAGTTGAAGTGGAGGATGCACAGGATAACTGCTGGAGTCTTGCAATCCAAATCTGAATGACCACCCAAAGGAAATACCCTAAATAGCCCTGAAAGGGGGATTGGGCACCTAAACAGGTAAGCACCTATCAGGGGAGGGCTTTGACTTCACCTGCTGGCACTGGCTATTCAGATGCTCCGGTAGTTCCCTGCCAACTTGGAATCCAAGATGGCAAACCCAGGGACCCCCTGGAGGAGCTCTGAGCTCCACCCCTGAGGTGGTGATGGCCTAGGGAGTGGTCACTCCCCTTTCGTTTGTCCAGTTCCACGCCAGAGCAGGGACCGGTGGTCCCTGAACCGGTGTAGACTGGATTATGCAAGGAGGGCACCAAATGTGGCCTTCAAAGCATTTCCAATGGCTTTGGGAGTCTACCGCTCCCAATCCTGTATCACTTATTTCCAAAGGGAGAGGGTGTAACACCCCTCTCCCAAAGGAAATCCTTTGTTCTGCCTTCCTGCGCTTGAGCTTTTCAAGCAACAGGAGGGCAGAAACGTGGCTGAGAGGTGGCAGCAGCTGAGGTTGCCTGGAAAACCTCAGGAGGCTATAATGGCAATATTGGGGGTCCTCTAAGGAGCCCTCCAGAGTGCATGGAATCATACAACCAATGCTTGCAAAAGCCTTGGGGTTTGATGCCAACATGTTTGATTCCAAGTATACCTCTGTTCTGAGTTACCATTATGTAGCTGGGCATAGGTAGTGATCTATGTCCAGTACACGTGTAAAATGGCATCTCTGAGCTCACGAAGTCTGGGAAAATTGTCCTGGAGGTTGTGGGGGCACCTCTGCTACGCCAGGGGTGCCCTCACACACAGGTACTCTGCACCCTGCCCTCAGGGCTGGAGGGTCTGCTATAGGGTTGACTTATAAGTGACCTGGTGCAGTGTAAATATTAGTGAAAGTGTGCATGTACCTTTTCACGCAGGCTGCAATGGCAGTCCTGCAGAAGCCTTTGCATGGGCTCCCTTCTTGGTGGCAAAATATATTCTGCAGCCCATAGGGATCACCTGGAACCGCAATGCCCTGGGCACCCAGGTACCATATACCAGTAACTTATAAGGGGGCACCAGTATGCCAATTGTGGGTGAAATACTGTGTTAACAGTATGTGACTACCAAATATAAGTGAAAGAGCATAACCACTGGGGTCCTGATTAGCAGGATCCCAGTAGACACTGTCAAACACACTGACAAACAGGCCAAAAGTGGGGGCAACCAAGCTAGAAAGAGGCTGCTTTCCTACACCTGTGATGCCAATGTTGCATAGTTCCAATACTGCGAAGGCTCAAAATGATGGCATAGGGCAGAGATTCACAAATGTTTTAGAATCACAACCCAATTTTGTAGTGCTACGAACTTTTGCGACTCACCTAGATTTAATGAACATGAGCAATTGAGTGTTAGCACACTCTTATTTACAGACAGCACAGTTTTCATTGAAATACCACTACATTTGCAGAGACATACAGTTTTACACGCAAAACTTTATTGCACACAAATGATAATGAATGGAAATCATGTTTCCATGGATATTTATCATTTTTGCATCACCAAGTAAAGTGTCTTGATTTGTTTTGATCATATTAAAATCTGTGTTTCCATTACACTTTTTTTCAAAAAGGTGTACTTCATTTTAGCTCTCCTAATTTTTGAATGTGTCCATTTCATTTACAGGTATTTACATTCAGGTGTTACAAAAAATGACATCTGATGGCCTTTCCTTTCACACTCCCTGTAGCCCAAATATATTGTCACATAATTCACTCTACTTTCTGACTCTTGAATAAGGGTGCTGATACCAGGGGTTTGGGGGGAGGGGATATCCCTGTGTTTGCATTTTCCTCCTTGGCCAGTCAATTACTCAGTATCCTGAAGCCAAGGAGGGATCGCTGACCTCCCCTGCAGACTAATGCTGTGCACAAAAGTTGCAAAGGCTTGAAATTCTTCCACTTTGTCACTCATGTCCACCTCATGAGCGTCATTTAGAGGTCATCAAGGTTGCTGTGACCCCTGGCTTGCCCTTTGCAACCCCTGCCACTGATTTTCAACCCCTGGTCTCAAAGGTGGCAATTTCAGTGCCAGAAGCACAGTGGCAGCTCGTCCTTATGGACATCAGCTGGGACACCATGCTCTTTCTTTTCTTTCAATTTTGTATTATACTTATATTGAATAATAATATATCATTCACTATTAGTGTAATACAAATGGAGTACAATAAAATGAAATATGCCCTTCCATGCCCGCTTTTAAATGTATATTGTGTGTGTATTTGCGTGTGAGACTGTGGTAATGTGAGAGAGAATGTATGTAAGTGTAGATTTGTGTGTGTGTGTGTGTGTGTGTGAATGAAAGTGGAGGTCAAAGGGTATGTGATGTCACTTATGCTCCCCCTGGCATTCCAGTGAATTGATGTCCGTGCTCAGGCTGCTTGCCCTTATGTTGTTGTATTGGCTAAAGTTCCCCAGGGGGCTCCCAGTCTGTGGAAACCAGCTGTCATTTGCCCAGTAAGGTCAAACACTGGTCACATGGAAATATTACAACAAATATCTAATCGTTCAATAACATATGGTTTGTGCATAGGGTTGGATAATTCGATCTCCTGAAAAATGGAAAAAGGAATTTAGTGGGGACTGTATCAATGTTTGTTGGGCCTGGCCCTTTTTACAGGGTCACTCCCAAACTTTTTGCCTTCTTCCTCCTATTTTTTTCTGACCAATTTTTTTTGGCTTTAGGACTCTGGGCACTTTACTTTTGGTAAAGTTGGTTTTTAAATTGTCAGTTTTGAAAATGTAACCTTTAGAAAGTGGACATTGTCTTGCCTAAACCATTCTGTGACTATGTCTGCTTGTGTATTCCCTATCTGGGTTAAACTGACAGTTGGGCTGTTTGTCAATCCCCTCTAGACAGTGACACAAAGGGAGCTGGGGAGTAGCCTGCATATCCTGATGGGCCATCTGAGCTAGAATGGTGGGAGGAGTATTCACTTGCACTTACACCTGAATGGGTTGTGTGTGCTCTCACACAATGCTGTCCCCAACCCTCTGGTGTGAGTCTGGAGCCAGACCTGGGCAAGGTAGGATCTGGATTCTGCAAAAACCACAGCACCGAGACCGCACTCATCGCTGCTACAGATTATATCAGGACCATGCTCAACAAAGGCGAAACCGTAGCACTCATCCTCCTGGACCTCTACACAGCCTTCAACACCGTTTGTCATCAAACCCTCCGCACACTCCTCCACAATGCCGGAATCCGCTACAAATCTCTCGACTGGATCTTGTTATTTCTCGCCAGCAGAACACAGAGAATCCGCCTTCCACTGTTCTTGTCCGAAGCCTCCAAGATCATCTGTGGCGTCCCCCAAGGATCCTCCCTCAACCCAACGCTGTTCAACATCTACATGCCCCACTCGCCAACATCGCCCGGACCCGCCACATCAACATAGTATCCTATGCAGACGACACCCAGCTGATCCTCTCCCTCACAAAGACCCTCCAACTGCCAAAACCAACCTCCACAATGGACTTCACACCATCGCCAGCTGGATGGAATCAATTTGCCTCAAGTTAAACACAGATAAAACAGAGATCCTCATCTTTGGCACTGACTCCTCAGCATGGAACGACTCCTAGTGGCCCACCTCCCTAGGAACCGCACCCGCACCCACCACCCACGCATGCAACCTTGGATTCATCCTGGACTCTACACTCAGCATGACTCAGCAGGTTAACGTAATCTCCTCCTCCTGCTACAACACTCTTCGCATGCTCCGCAAGATCTTCAAGTGAATTCCCGTCAAAACCAGGAAAACTGTCACCCTCGCCCTGGTCAGCAGCCATTTGGACTATGGAAACACACTATATGTTGGAACAACGACCAAACTCCAGACGAAGCTGCAACGAATCCAGAACGCATCCGCCCGCCTCATTCTGGACGTCCCACGCCGCAACCACATCTCACCCCACCTCAGAGACCTACACTGGCTACCTGTATCAAAGAGGATCACCTTCAAACTCCTCACCCACGCACACAAAGCCCTCCACAACACAGGCCCAGCCTACCTCAATGACAGACTCACCTTCCACACTCCCATCCGCTTTCTTCGCTCCGCCAGCCTCGCCTCCTTCTCCAGAATTTGCCGCACCACTGCCGGAGGAAGATCCTTTTCTCACCTCGCGCCAAGACCTGGTACTCCCTACCGCTCCACCTACGCCACACCCAGGATTTCCTGACATTCAGGAAATGCCTCAAGACCTGCTCTTCGACCAGTAGCTTCCCTCCCCGCCCAGCGCCTTGAGACCCTAACGGGTGAGTAGTGCGCTCTATAAATCTCATGATTGATTGATTGATTGATTGATTGTGAACAACATAGACTTTCCTTTGAAGTTTGCCTACTTCAAAGGCAGAAAGGGGTATACGTAGTGGACCCAAAACCCCATACTTTAGACTTCTTTGAGATAACTTCTGGGACCAAGAGTAACCTCTACCAAGGAGAAGAGCTGAAGAGCTGGAGGAGAAGTACAGCCTCTTTGCTTGTGACTGTGCTTTGCTGGGTTGGCCTGCAGTTGCTGCTTCAGCTGAAAGAGGACAAAAACAGGACTTTGTGGTATATTCCTGCTTGTGAAGAATCTCCAACGGCTTGGACAGAGCTTGCCAAGGTGAAGTTGGCAGATCAAGGACTGAAATCCACACACAGAACACAGTGCAGGGAAACGTTTGTCGCACCACCTGCAATGAGGCTGAAAAATGACACACCACCCGCTTCACTGCAAAAATCGATGCTCCAGCTTCATCACGGCTTGGACATCGACGCATTGCTGGCGGCTGCTGATATCAATGCAAACCTCACGCAAAGTGGTTTTCCAACACTGTGCGACCGTATTTCTCATGCATCATCGCTGGGTGTCAAAAATCACCAAAAGTCTGCACGGATTCGAGGTGCACCATCCGGAAAACGATGCATCGCCAACCCAACTGGAGAAGTAAAGACACACGCACTGACTTGTGAGTGAGAAATTGACGCCTCGCTGACTTTTTCAACGCATGCTCACCCATGCAGCTTTATTGTTAATGCAAACCAGGTGCTTTTTTACCAATAATATTTCTATTGTTTTCTATGGAGTAAGATTCTTATTCTTTGGAAAATTCATATCTTGACTTGTGTATGTTGGATGTTTGTCATTTTGGTCTTGTTTGAATTAAACAAATATTGCCTATTTTTATAAGCTGGTGTTGTGTCCATTTTGTAGTGTTTTCACTGTATTACTCCGTGTATACAAATACTTTACACATTGCCTTTGAGATAAGCCTGACTGATTGTGCCAAGCTACCAAGGGGGTAAGCAGGGGTTAAATAAGTGAGTATCTCCTTTGCCCTGACTAGAGTGAGGGTCCCTGCTTGGACAGAGTGCAAAATGACTGCCAACCAGAGACCCCATTTCTAACACTGTTATTATTTTCAACACCTGCTTATTGTGGGAGGCCTTCTCCATCAATCATATTTGGGGTAAATCCACGCAAGCCATGTAAAGCTATTGCCCCTGACTTTCTTCTACCGACATCAGAAGCCACCTTTGCAGGAGCAGGCATGGAAGCCCCACCCTTATTTCCTTCAACCTCTCCTGGCCCAAGTGCCCACTAACAATCATTTCTGAGCGATTTTGGATGGGCCGGAGAATGACTGACAGATGGGTCCACGATGTGGACCCTGATAACACTCCTAAGTTCCCAGACCAGGCGGTTCGCTTTGCCATTCTCATGTCAAATGCATTAGAAAAGGAGCTGTGCCCTGTAGCGGATGTACCAGAGCAGAGAGTCAACCTGGATCCTGTAGGACACTCACTTTACTGTCATCTATTTCCAATGTTATTTTATTAAGATGCAGTATAGCAAAGGGAAGTTCTAAATTAAGAATGGATAATTGGCTTGAACACATTGGGCCTCATTTATGAGGCCCGTGGCACAGGGTAGAGCAGCAAGTGCCTTGTTGCGCCACCCTGTGCCATCGGAAAAGGGCAGAAATATGCTGTATCTACAAAATATGCCACATTTAGGTCCTCTACCCAAGCGGTCAAGTTGCTGCCTACCACAAATGCAGGAATCCTTGTACCACAGATGGTGCCTGCATTGTGGGGTTGGTTGTTTCTGTGTTGAAAAGGAAACCTTCCTGCACAAAAACAATCACAACAGGTGTTTTCCTCTTTCTTGAATGCAGCACACATAGAAAGAGGATAAAACAGCGAGTAGTAAAGATATTTCTTCCTGTTGCGTCACTCTTACGCCACCCTTGAGGTAGTGTAGGAATCTGACACAATCCCAGACTTGTAAATCTAGGACTGCGAGAGATTCCTTCGGGTTCCATGGGTGTTGCTGTGGAAACACCCCAAGCAACACCCATGGAACGCCCTTTTCACACAATGTCAGGTGTGAAAGGGGTCCATATTTACAAGGCCATGAAAAGCCACCCATGGGAAAAGTTCAGCCCAACCTGCCAGGCCAGGTCCTTCCTGGACCAGAAACAGGCATCCTTGGACTGTTTTGGAGTATCACCCCTCATCAGCCAGGCTAGCTTGAATCCAGTGGCGCAGTGGCCAAGGGACCCAAGTCTGGGCATATCCTTCCCACTTAGGGCAACTATAGCAGCCAAAAATATGATGGACGCATTGCTGAACATTGTCAAACATTCACCCCCAGTCACAGATCTGGGTTAAATTCATCATGTTTTTTCTCACCAAGCCACCCCAGTTTGTCTCAGCCACATGCAAATCAGTTGTAAGCTAAAGGACACCCAGTCTTTTCAGCAAAACAGCTCCATCATTTAGATTTTCCAACAGCTCAATGAAATGTCCGTGTATGAATATAGATCATGATCAGTGAGTAGCTTAATTAAAAATTACCATCTGCTCTCCAGTGATTGACATTGACACCTAATGCCTGCAGCTACCCAGGTTCCCTCTCAATATAGAATTCTTGGTGGAAGAGGTGGTGAAGAAAATCAATAAAAGCCCTTCAAGAAAAGGTCCAACTGGAGTCCCAATGGATTTATATAACGAAAATACTCAGCTGTGGGTCCCGGTCCATAATGCCAGCATCAGCACAGCCTGTAAATCCAGTCTCCCACAGTCCTGGCTATCAGCTAATATATTCCCAATCTTCAAAAAAAGGGAATCACAGGACCATCAATCTCATTACTGGATTCCACAGTGAAAGTTATTGACAGGCTCATTCTTGGGTCTAGCGTCATCCACCATTTTATCTGGAGTACCCTATGGGTTCAAGACAGGTTGGGGGATGATTGAACAGTCTCTTAATTCACACCTGTTGATGCAAATCTACTGCCAGTCACCTAGCCTTTATGGACCTTTCAGATGCTTTTAACAGTTTCAACAGATCAACGTTCTCTGCCGCCCTGGAATCCATGGGGCTCTAAGGGGGTTTGGTGGACTGTTTGCATGCCCTTCACTCTCATCTTTCTGCTGCAGTACCATATGGTGAAAGAGGAGAATGTACCAATTCATTTGGTTTGATCCGGGTGATGCAGCAGGGCAAGACGGGATGGGGCATGCCAAAGAATAGGCCTGTCCTGGTATTATAATACACTGATGCTGCTGTTCTCCTTTCAAGATGATCAAATAGCCTTAATATCTTTTTGGATGCCTTTGTCGATTTCATGGACCATTTGAATGTGGAAAGAAACCTCTGCAAAACATTCATTGTGGCCTATGGCTCAAAAAACATTACTGTCTCTAAGCCTTTAAGACTCTGGCCCTCATTCTGACCTTGGCGGGCGGCGGAGGCCGCCCGCCAAAGTCCCGCCGTCAGGTTACCGTTCCGCGGTCGAAAGACCGCGGCGGTAATTCTGACTTTCCCGCTGGGCTGGCGGGCGGTCTCCTTCAGACCGCCAGCCAGCCCAGCGGGAAAGAGGCTTCCACGATGAAGCCGGCTCGGAATCGAGCCGGCGGAGTGGAAGCTGTGCGACGGGTGCAGTTGCACCCGTCGCGTATTTCACTGTCTGCGCAGCAGACAGTGAAATACATGTAGGGGCCCTCTTACGGGGGCCCCTGCAATGCCCATGCCAGTGGCATGGGCACTGCAGGGGCCCCCAGGGTCCCCGCGACCCCCCCTACCGCCATCCGGATCTCGGCGGTCCGACCGCCGGGATCTGGATGGCGGTAGGGGGGGTCAGAATCCCCGCGGCGGTGCAGCAAGCTGCGCCGCCGCGGAGGATTCAATGGGGCCGCGGTACACTGGCGGGACCCCGCCAGTGGTGCCGGTCCGACCGCGGCTTTACCGCCGCGGTCGGAATCCCCATTGGAGCACCGCCGGCTTGTCGGCGGTGCTCCCGCGGTCCTCCGCCCTGGCGGTCAAAGACCGCCAGGGTCAGAATGAGGGCCTCTGTGTACTGTATCACTGCTAATACTTTCTAATGAGCATGTCCTCTCTCTCCTCAACATGGTAACATTGGTTTATCCACAGCTGGATATTTAATTTACTTATAAGTCCATAGTAAAGTGCACTAGATGTGCCCAGGGCCTATACATTAAATGCTATTTGTGGGCCTGCAGCACTAACTGTGCCACCTATTTAAGTCGTCCCTTTACCATAACTCAAGCCAGCCATTGCACAGCCTGTATGTGTAGTTTTACCTTTCCATTTCCACCTTGCAAGATAAGCCTAAACCTTCCCTTTTTATAAATATGTCACCCCTAAGGCATGCCCTATATGACTCATAGGGCAGAGTGCAATATATTTAAAAGGTAGGATATGTACTTTTAAATTTTACATGTCATGATAGTGAAAAACTCCCAAATTCATTTTTTACTACCGCAACGACTATCTCTCCCATATGATAACATGGGGTTACCTTATAACATTTTATAAGTGTTATTTCCAATTGGGAAGAGACTGGACCCCCGAGTTTAGTGTCTCTGGACTAACAATTTAAAATCACAACTGATGGGAAAGTTGGATTATAAATGTATGATTAAAAATGCCAGTTTTAGAAAGATGGCATTTTCTTACTTTAGCCATTCTGTGCCTGATGCCTGTCTAGAATTCACATCCGGGGTGAGGTGAACACTGGGCTTGTGCATTCCATCTAGACAGGCACACACAAAGGGAGCTTCCGTGTGACATATGGGCCATCCACAGCCTGCTTAGCCATCCTGGGCAGGGTGGGAGGGAGGCGCTGACACTTACACTTGAATAGGCAGTGTCCTGACCCCACACAAAGGGATGCATACTCCCCTGTAATTAGTCTGGAGCCAGAGAAGGGAGGACCTCTGTGCACTTCAAAGGCACTACCAACTCAGTACACTTCTGGACCTATGAATAGGAAGACGGGCCGACGTGCTGCTACAAGGACTGCCACTCTGCCGAGCTGCGACTCTGCTGAAGTCATGCTTTGCTGATATGCCTGGTGCCCTCTTGCCTGGGAGTGAGAAGGACTTGACCTGCATCTCTACAACCCAGAACCCAGAGTGACTCCAAGGGTCAGCTGACTAGTCTCCTGTTTTTTGAAGTCTCAGGGACACAAATGACTTCATCTCATCCTGCTACAGCACCTAGACTTTGCTTGCTGCATGTCTTGCCCTGCCAAGAGGGACCAACCCAGTTCTGAGTCCTTGGAAGTGGGTATAAAGTGCTGCCCCCAACCAGAGCCCACATCGAAACAGGGGCATCATTGCCTTTGCTTGAGTCAGAACCAGCACATACTCATCCTTGTGTTCAGTGGACTCTGCACATTGCCCTTGGAACTGGTGCTTCGCTTTTAGAATCGACGCATCACTTACTGCGGGAGCAGCAGCTGGGAATTGCATTAGAAACGAGCATGTTGCAGTCAGAACCCCCACATCACCGGAGCTGAGTAAAGAAAATTGATGTATGTCGCTCGCTGGATGGCTCGACACAGACACATTCGTTTTCCTGTACCTCGCAACTTCATTGACGGCGAAGCATCCCGGATCAAGGTACTTTGATTCAGCTGGCCCAAGTGGGTCTGTGTATCCTGCCCGCATTCCATTGTGGTCAGCTTGAACCTTTGACTTTGCCCCAGTCTAGCATGACCAGATATCCCAGTTAGGTGTGTATTGCTTCGAAGTGCTAAAATTCACATCACAATTTCTACTTATTGGATTTTTATTGTGTTGTTCCTCTTTTATTTAAAAATGTATTCTATATTTTTGTAACTAGGTGTGGCGTCTTTTTGTGTGGGGTTTGCATGGTTTTACTGTTTGAAGTGTTGCATAAATACTTTACTCATTGCCTCTTAAGTTAAGCCGTCTCGAGCCTCCAAGGGGTGAGTACAGGATAATTTAGGATGTGTGGTGACTTACCCTGATTAGGAGTGTGGTTCCTGCTTGGACATGGGGCATACTTCTGCCGACCCATAACCCAATTTCTAACAAGGGTAATCCCATAGAAAGGGTTCACATGTTTCTCTACCTTAAGGAAACCTTTGACTGTTCCAGTATATGGACCCCATGACTTTCTTTAAGGAGAGAGAGCTTTTTACAATCTACTGGCTTCCCATTTAACTTGGCTTCTAAATTAGGAAGGTAGCCTATTGTACCTCGTTTGGAAATGTATAAAACAAAATCACATACAATTTTAACTGATGGTGGAGCATTTTGGGGGTATCACAAATTCAGTAGTTTGCAGGTTTAGGAAACAGATGTGCAGGAATATTTGGGCCTCTCTATGAATAGTTCTATGAACACAATACATCAGAATCTTGGATTGGACTCTACTGAGGACCAGATTAATGGCCTCATTACGTGTTCGGCAGATGGGACAACCCATCCGACATCTGACAAGGAGGTTGCCGCCATGCCGGCTACCTTCCCACCTGGCCCATTACGACTTTCCCACTGGGCTGACACCAAGGTTTCTGTCCATCAGCCCAGTGGGAAAATGATAGCAGCATTGTCGCCGGCTCGTAATCGAGCTGGTGCTTATGCTGCCATTGCGTGGTGCACCAGCACCCTCGCAAGGCTCACTGTCTGCACAGCAGACATTGAGCATATTGTGGGTGCTAGGCAGGGGGACCTCTGCACTGCCCATGCCAACTGCATGGGCAGTGCAGCCCCCCCCTGTGGCCCCCTGCACCTGTTCTCTGCTAGCCCTTGCTTGGCAGTGATACCGCCATGAAAAGACTGGCAGAGAACCAGGATCTAATCAGTAGAGCGGCTCTGCATGCACAATCAGCCCAATGGGGCCACCGACCCCGTTGGAAATGGCGGTCTGACCACCAGGGTCGTAATGTGGTGGTCGGACCGCAACAGCAATGGTGGTCCTGACCGCAACCACGAGACCGGCAGCCTCGTAATCAAACCTCAAATCTCCTATCATGGTCCTCAGTCTGATGGAACATTTATGCATCCCTTAACAAAGACATCATTCATGGCCCCTTAACAAAGACATCATTCATGACTGTCTTTCATGTGACCTAGGTAATCAGATCCCTTGTCTTTGCTGCATCATGAAAACATGTATCAAACTCTGCAGACCTTCTATTTTTTACCAGCAACTTGAGAAGAATCAGCCATAAAAATGGACTTATGATTCAGTCCTTTGCCAATTAAACCCAGGGCCATTTCCAGGTGCCAAGTGCTACTGCCACATGTCAAGGTGTGAATAGCACTTTAACTGAGATTGTGGACAGGAAAAAGCCAAGATGCTAAACATTAATGCAGGAAAGACCGACAAACTCTCCCTAGGCATGACATATATATGTACCTCTTCTTTCTTTATTCCACTCTCACGCCTTGTGGAGCCCCCTGCATGATCTCAGATGGAGTTAGGAACTTGTTACCACCTAAGATGCAGTTTTTGAGTCTTAAATTCTATATCAACTGGGCAATTAAGGAAGACTGTACAAGGGATGCTTCCTTCGCTCTCATCCTAAAGACTCCCACAAGCTGGTGGGAGAGGTTTTGATAAACTCTAAATTAGATTATGGGGATACCTGTATGGTGGACTACCAGAAACCCAGTTTATGTTATGACTGGGAATGCAGAATGCTACATGTTTCCCATTGTGAGGAAGACTACATGTGACAAGTATGAAGTGGACTTTATTGGCTGCCAATTGATGCAAGATTACATTTCAAGATTTTGCCGCTGGAATGCAAGCACCTTTTAAGGTCTGACACTTATTGGATCACGTGGAATCAATCGATTGGGACTTTGTTCAGCGTTGGTCTCTCTCAGCCATACTGGTACCAGTGCTTTGAAATAGCCTCTATTTCCAGCTTTAAAGGCCACTAATGTATTTTCTGAAAGCACTCAGGAGCTGGCTTTTCTGGTAATTCCCCCCCTTTGACGGCCTGCTTACCTTTGCCCTGCCTCTTTCTAAGTGAGGTTTGCTTTGTGGTGTGTGTGGCCTACATGTACAAATAATAACTTGCATTTCCAGACCTTCAATGAAAAGGCAGTTATTCATTTATTTGTGTTTTCAGTGGCATGATTTATTACTCTCTCCAGGACTAATAGACACACAGTCATGTGTCTGAAGCAGTCATGCTCATTTCATTCAACTTTCACTCCTCAACAATATAAGATTTTTTAACATGTTGATCCTCAGGCGACATTGGCCAGACCGATATAGTTGCCAGCTCTGTCGAAGACGACGTAGTATTCCCTTATGAAGACATCTCCTAGGATCCAGAAGCCAGCAGGCATGCTCTGGAAGTTGCTGGTGCAGTAGTTCTGTTGGAGAAAGTCAAAGAAAGAATTTATCAGAACATAGATTAGAACAAGAAGCTATTTTTGCCAATGTAACTTCATAATGATATTGTGGATGCTATATATGTTCAAACTTGGGGGCTCATTTATGAGCGTGTGTGTGTTGCTCTTGAACCACGCAACATGGTGTAAGAGCGACCCAAACCTTAAATCAGATTTTTGAAGACATGCAAAGCCAGTTTGCGTGGCTTTGAGTGGCTCCAAAAATATGGAGTAACGCAACACAGAGCAAATCACTGTATTGCATTACTAATCCTTGGGAAAGTGTTCCATGGGAGGTGCGTCGGTGTTCGCACAGAACTCACACAGTTCTTAATGCATTCCAAGATTTACAAGAACCTGGATAGGAATAAAAAAAATAGGCCTCCCCAGGAGAAGCGTGTAGGAAGGTAGCCTCTTTCTAGCCTTGTTACCCCCACTTTTGGCCTGTTTGTGAGTATATGTCGGGGTGTTTTTACTGTCTCACTGGGATCCTTTTAGCAAGGGACCAGTGCTCATAGTGAAAACCCTATGTTGTCAGTGTGTTTGATATGTGTCACTAGGATCCTGCTAGCCAGGACCCCAGTGCTCATAAGTTTGTGGCGTATATGTGTTCCCTGTGTGGTGCCTAACTCTATCACTGAGGCTCTGCTAACCGGAACCTCAGTGTTTATGCTCTCTCTGCTTTTAAAATTGTCACAGCAGGCTAGTGACTAATTTGACCAATTCTGATTGGCACACTGGAACACCCTTATAATTCCCTAGTATATGGTACCTAGGTACCCAGGGTATTTGGGTTCCAGGAGATCCCTATGGGCTGCAGCATTTATTTTGCCACACATAGGGAGCTCAGACAATTCTCACACAGGACTGCCACTGCAGCCTGAGTGAAATAACGTCCACGTTATTTCACAGCCATTTTACACTGCACTTAAGTAATGTATAAGTCAACTACATGTCTAACCCTCACTTGGTGAAGGTTAGGTGCAAAGTTACTTATTGTGTGGGCACCCTGGCACTAGCCAAGGTGCCCCCACATTGTTCGGGCAAATTCCCCGGACTTTGTGAGTGCGGGGACACCATTACACGTGTGCACTACATATAGGTCAATACCTATATGTAGCATCACCATGGTAACTCTGAACATGGCCATGTAACATGTCTATGATCATGCAATTGTCACCCCAATACCATTCTGGTATTGGGGGGACAATTCCATGCATCCCCGGGTCTCCAGCACAGAGGCCGGGTACTGCCAAACTAACTTACCGGGGTCTCCACTGCAGCTACTGCTGCTGCCAACCCCTCAGACAGGTTTCTTCCCCCCTGGGGCCTGGGCAGCCTGTTCCCAGGAAGGCAGAACAAAGGATTTCCTCTGAGAGAGGGTGTTACACCCTCTCCCTTTGAAAATGGTTGAGAAGGGCTGGGAAGGAGTAGCCTCCCCAGCCTCTGGAAATGCTTTGATGGGCACAGATGGTGCCCTCTCTGCATAAGCTAGTCTATGAGGGATCCCCCAGCCCTGCTCTAGCGCGAACCTGGACAAAGCAAAGGGGAGTGACCACTCCCCTGACCAGCACCTCCCAGGGGAGGTGTCCAGAGCTCCTCCAGTGTGTCCCAGACCTCTGCCATCTTGGATGCAGAGGTGTGAGGGCACAATGGACAGCTCTGAGTGGCCAGTGCCAGCAGGTGACGTCAGAGTCCCCTCCTGATAGGTGCTTACCTTTCTTAGTAGCCAAACCTCCTCTGTGGGCTGTTTAGCGTCTCTACTTCGGGCTATTCCTCAGATAACAAATGTAAGAGCTCACCAGAGTTCTTCTGCACTTCCCTCTTCGACTTCTGCCAAGGATCGACCGCTGACTGCTCCAGGACGCCTGCATAACCGCAACAAAGTAGCAAGAAGACTACCAGCAACATTGTAGTGCCTCATCCTGCTGGCTTTCTCGACCGTTTCCTGGTGGTGCATGCTCTGAGGGCTGTCTGCCTTCACCCTGCACTGGAAGCCAAGAAGAAATCTCCTGTGGGTTGACGGAATCTTCCCCCTGCTAACGCAGGCACCAAACATCTGCATCACCGGTCCTCTGGGTCCCGTCTCATCCTGACGAGCGTGGTCCCTGGAACACAGGAGCTGGTTCCAAGTGTCTTCCACAGTCCAGTGGCCCTTCTGTCCAAATTTGGTGGAGGTAAGTCCTTGCCTCCCCACGCCAGACAGTAATCCTGTGTACTGCGTGATCTGCACCTGCTCGGGCTTCTGTGCACTTTTGCAAGACTTCCTTCGTGCACAGCCTAGCCCAGGTCCCCAGCACTCCGTCCCACATTGCCCAACTCGCTGAATTGGACTCCAACGTCGTGGGACCCTCCTTTGTGTCTCTGAGTTGACCGCTGTCCTCAGATCTTTTAAGGGCCTGTTCAGGTGCTTCTGCAGATGCTGTCTGATTCTGCGTGGGCCCCCTGAGTTGCTGAGCGCCCCCTCTGTCTCCTCCTCCAAGGGGCGACCTCCAGGTCCTTCTTGGGCCCTAGCAGCGCCCAACATCCTCAACCGCGACTCTTGCAGCTAGCAAGGCTTGTTTGTGGTCTTTCTGCATGGAAACAACTCTGCATCCTCCAGCACGCCGAATGACATCTTCTGACCAAAGGAGAAGTTCCTGGCACCTTCCATTATTGCAGAATCCTTGGCTTCTTCTACCCAGAGGCAGCCCTTTTGCACCTTCATCCGGGGTTTAGTGGGCTCCTGCCCCCCCTGGACACTTGCGGGACTCTTGGACTGCATCCCCTTCCTTTACAGGTCCTCAGGTCCAGGAATCCATCTTCAGTGTTTTGCAGTCAGTTGTTGTCCTTGCAGAATCCCCTATCTCGACTTTACTGTCTTTCTGGGGTAGTAGGGTAACTTTACTCCTACTTTTCAGGGTCTTGGGGTGGGGGATCATGGACACCCTTAGTGTTTTCTTACACTCCCAGCGACCCTCTACACACTACACTAGGCCTGGGGTCCATTTGTGGTTTGCATTCCACTTTTGGAGTATATGGTTTGTGTTGCCCCTAGGCCTATTTCTCCCTATTGCATTATATTGTGATTCTACATTGTTTGCACTACTTTTCTAACTGTTACTTACCTGTTTTGTGGTTTGTGTGCATATAATCTGTGTATATTACTTACCTCCTAAGGGAGTGTATCCTCTGAGATACTTTTGGCATGTTGTCACTAAAATAAAGTACCTTTATTTTTAGTAACTCTGAGTATTGTGTTTTCTTATGATATAGTGCTGTATGATACAAGTGGTATGGTAGAAGCTTTCCATGTCTCCTAGTTCAGCCTAAGCTGCTTTGCCACGGCTATCTTCTATCAGCCTAAGCTGCTAGAAACACCTCTATTCTACTAATAAGCGATAACTGGACCTGGCACAAGGTGTAAGTACCACAAGGTACCCACTATAAGCCAGGCCAGCCTCCTACATTGTAACAAGGAGACATAACTTTATTTCTTCTTGTTACTTCCTCTTTCTATGTAAGCTGCATTCTGCAGCATACAAGAAAGAGAATTGCTTTTGTGCAGGAAGGTTCCCCTTCTTGCACAAAAAAGTCCTGCATACAGTGCAGCCCCCCTTGCACCATGGCTTCGATGTGGGGGAAAGTCAGGAATGCACGTATGCCTTAAATAAGTCAGGAATGCATGTATGCCGTAAATAAGACGGAATGCATGCATGCCTTAAATAAGACGCATTCCTGCCCTTTCCCAGCGACGCAGTGCAGTGCAGCAAGGTGACATGCTGTGCTGGACTGGGCCACAGTCTCATAAATGAGGCCCTTAGTGTATCTTCTGTAGTCCAAAGTTGTGTCTTGAACATGTACAGCCAAATTCACAAAACCTTCCTTCTAGAAAATTAATACGTTGAAAAACATTGTTGAAAGAAGCCTTGAACACTGCACCATACGGATCTCACAAGGAGGGCTTCTCTCACCTGCCAGCAAAAGCCTGGAACCACCTTCTCCTGCACTACAGGAATGCTGCATCACTCTGGGAATTCAGGAAAGGACTCAGGATCTGGCCGTTCGAATGAGCTAGCAACTCCAGCACCATGAGACCCTCGTGGGTGATTTGCCGTGCTTTGTAAGTCCTGATTGATTGATTTGAAACTGCGAGTGCCTCATCTATATTTGTTAAAGCCTTCATCGGAGTATACGTTCTGCTGGAAACTGATCCGATGACGGCCTTACCTCCACCATACTCCCCCGCAGCAAAGGTAATGCCACCACAGTCTTCCCCACTAGTGGCCAATTCTCTGAAGGAGGGTTTAACACTTTAACCACAATTTTAATTCAAGCCGTAAGATGCAAAAATTTTACCTCATTTATATAGGCGCTGGCGGGCACTGGGTAACCAACCCCGTTGATATTGAAGACGATATCAGGCAGGGAGCTGATGGAGTTGCAGTTAACTTGATACTAGGAGGGAGTAAAAAGCACAAAGAATCAGTTAGGATTGTATTTGGGCATACAAATTATAACCTATCATCGTTGTAACTAAAATACTACATTATTGAAAATAAAGGGAGATAGGATTTAGAATGCAATTTAATATACTAATCTGTCTGCTCAAAGGTTAAAGAGGATAGATAACTGAATCACATCTCATTTTAATGGACTGAATCTCTTTTCTGAACACCTTAAAGCATCTCCTTTCATGGGTTCAAATCCCCTGTTGTTGCAATTTTGCCTCTTCCTTTCTCACATCTATTGCATACCATTGGTTATCTGTCCTAGCCCTTTGTTATTGTGTCTCGTGCAAAGTGCTCACTTCTGTGTCGTTGAACAATCATAGTGCAATGCACTCTCATCACCTCTATAGGACTTCATACCCCTGAACAGCTGCTGTAGTATTAGAGTTCTGCTGTAAGAATTATCCCTTTATCCCTCTTTTTCACCTTCCATCACCATTGCCAACTTCTTGACATTGTTCATTACACTTCCTTAAATATTCTTTGACCTTCCTCTGCCTGCTTTCTGGTGAGTTATCTGATGCACACTGTCAGCCTCAGGGCGGTCTTCCACCAATCTTTTTACCTTCACCCCCACTATTTTTGCTAATCTCCTTTTTGCTGGCCTTAGGACCCTGGTCACTGTACCACTACTAATCAGTGCTAAAGCCCATGTGCTCACTCATTAAAACAAGGTAACATTAGCTTATACACAGTTGGCCGATTTAATTTACATGTAAGTCTCTAGTAGGAATTACCTGTGCCCTGGTCCTGTAAATGAAATGCTACTAGCGAACCTGCAGTACTGATTGTGCCATCCACTTAGTCGCACTTGAAACATGTCTCAAGACTACCATTACAGCATGTGTGTGCAGTTTCAAGCAGCTATTTTGTTCTGGCAAAAAAACTTTTGCCATATCTTTTTAATACATGTAAGTCATTGGTAGACCACGAACAGCACAGCCGACAGAGTGCAATATATGTAAAAAGTAGAACATGTTCTGTAAAGATTTACATGTACTGGTAGTGAAAAATTCTTAAATCCATTTTCAGTACTGCAAGGGCTACCTCTTCCATAGGAAA
Organism: Pleurodeles waltl; assembly: GCF_031143425.1. Taxonomy (NCBI): domain Eukaryota; kingdom Metazoa; phylum Chordata; class Amphibia; order Caudata; family Salamandridae; genus Pleurodeles; species Pleurodeles waltl. The sequence continues at coordinate 10,577,601 of NC_090447.1, read as the reverse complement.
ACATTGGAGGTACCTTATTATAATTAACAACTTGTAATTTCTAAATGGCAACAGGTGACCAGTTCATGTTTGGTGTCTTGGAATTGGAATGAAAAATCCTAACTAATGGTGAAGTCAGATTTTAAATTACAATTTTGCCTTAGCCATTTTGTGCCAGCAGCCTTATTCTGTGTCACATGACTGGATGTGGTTGACAGTTGGGCTTTGTGCATTCTTCTGAGACAGCAACAATCAATAGAGAGCTTAGATGTGCCTGGATGGGCTATCACTAGCAGGATGGGAGGGAGGAGCTGGCATAGCCCTGCTTGTACCTGAAGATGCTGTATCCTGCCTCAACACAAAGGGCTGCATACCCCCTGTGGTTAGTCTAGAGCCAGGGTAGAGGAGAAAGGGCACCTGTGCACTTCAAAGGGACATCTCTAGAAGCTTTCCCCCCACTTCGAAGGCAGAACTGGCATAAATATTAGACCTTAGACACCTGTCCTTCACTACACTTCTGAAACTGTGACTACTGTGCCTGGAAGAAGGACTGCTGCTGAAAGGGCTGTCACTCTGCTGGAATGCTGCTCTGAAGGAACTGTTGCCCTGCTCCTGTGTTGTCCTGCTGGATGCTGCCCTCTTCCCTGGGTGAGAAGGACTAGACCTGCATGTCTTGAACCCTGAACCCTAGAGTGAATCCAAAGGCTAGTTGGCTGGCCTCCTGACCTGAAGCCTCAAGGACACAACAGGCTTCCAACAACCTTGCACCTGCAGCTGGACACTGGTAAATGTGAGTCTACACTGCCAAGTGGTGCCACCCTAGTCCTCGACACCTGAAAGTGGCCCTAAGGTGCTCTTCCTGCCATTGTTGGTCCAGCAGAACCAAGGCATCCCCTCTGCTGTGGCACAAACCCAAGACGAAAAAAATGCATCACCACTGCTGCATGGATTTGTCCCATCGCAAAGATCAACATCGCCCTTCCAGCTCACAACCACTTCGGAACTGCCATTGTGTGGAAAATCTTTGGCAGAGGCCTTCGCATACCTCATCGACATCAGCCTCGATGATGGCGCCGGACTCCATTTCACAGATCAACAGCTCCTTGGAACTGAGGCATCGCCCTGACTGCGCAATGCATCCTCGATGCCGGACTTTGCATTGCTACGCCTCATCAACAGGGTCTTTGGCGATGATGCAGGACCTTGCACTGCAGGATTGCTGCTTCTCAGAATGGAGGCATTGAATCGCAACACATCTTCAACGCTGATCCTCACAACGCTCCTAAACAATCACTGAAGTTACTTTGTTTAGCAGGCCAAACTGGTCCCTGAAGTTCCATCGTGGTTGGCCTGAACTTGTGACTTTGAAGTAGTCCAGTGTGACCAGATATCCACAGGTGGCACTTTGTGCTTTTGACACTATTTTTACTTAAATTTTTTTAGTTGAATATCTCTGGTTCTACTGATTGGAATTTTGTCATTTTCGTCTTAATTTATTTATTAAACAACATTACTCTATTTTCTGACTTGCTCTGGGGCCTTTTTTGAGTGGTGTTTTTCACTTTTAACTGTTTAGAGTTTTGCAAAAATATTTTACACATTGCCTCTAAGTTAAGCCTGACTACTGTGCGCGAAGCTCCCAGAGAGCTGAGAGTAGGTTAATTTAGGGTTGGCTTGTGTTGCACACTGACAGAGATTGTGGCTCTTGCTTGACCAGGGCTCACACCCTAGTCAACAAGGAACCCAATCTCTTACATGCATTATTTCAGTGCAAACTAGCTCCTAATCTTCATTGACCAATACCACTGTACCAACAAAGGCATTTTGGAAATTCACCCCATTTTCTTGTTCTAAAATGCATTTTTTCTTTCTTCCACAATGTATCTTGTACCTCTAAAATCCCATACGCAACAAATCAACTATCAAGTCTTTGACAATCTTCACATTCACACCTTTGTTTAACTTCAATCAGAGGAAAAATTCTGATTACTACACTTTCTTTTCTGGCCTTTAAATACACATATTTGTTTTTATTTACATTTTTCATGACTAGGATCAGCATTCAAAGGCATCCGAGCACTCTACAGAATTTGCAACAGGTGTACATATGAATTAAATGCAGTGATAAATATCTGTACATACAGTAGTACATACATATATGTAGTTAAATTATATATTCAGTAGGTGCAGTACAAAATATTTTTGCATGCACTCTTCCATAGATATATCCTTATAAAGATGACGAAGCAAATGAAGGCTCCGTGACTTTGTAAGACTAGGAGAAGAGGATGAAAGTATATTACTGTGAAAGGTGTGTGTAAGAATAGAATTGTAAGCACAGCTATCTGAGTAAGAGGACAGAGACTGGTCATGTAGGCATAGGTTGTTCTAAAGTGTCACCATAGGAAATGTAGGTGAGCTCTCCGACCAGAAAATCATAGAAAAGTCCGATGGAGAAAAGATGTCACAGTGCCTGGGGATTGACAGAGTTTAATGAGCTTCGAACAGGGATCGTGAATCCGAACCGCAAGGACTGTATTAGAGTCACAGGGCCAGTATTGCAAACTTAGGGCCAGATTTACAAGGCCCTAGTGCCACCGGAGTATCACTTTTTGCGATGCTCCAATGGCGAAATCCACTTCTCCACATGTACAAGGAGGTGTAACGCCACTTTTTGTGGCTTAACACCTGCTTGTAAATGTGGGCCTGTCCAACACAGCTTTCTGCATCAGAGGGGAGTGTAGTGGGTGCTGCTGTGGGAGTTCCAGCCCAACGTCCATTGCTTTTGATGCTGCCCCAGATTCACAAGAAAGCATGAATCTGAGGCAGCACCAAAAACGAACACCACCCCCGGGGTGGCGCTATCTTGGCCCAACAAGGAGAAATGTTTTTATTCCTCCTTGTTTTTGTTTGGGGTCTGTTGCACAGAAGATATGTTTCAATACGTTTTGGGTTTTGGGTGTTTTTGTACCCCCAGAGATTTTAAGAACTTGTTAGAGGCATTTTGGCATGGGTAGAAGGACCTCCCTTTGGGTAAGGCTGACAGTGCTTTGGGAGCAGTGTGCTTCATGTAGGGAGCACTGGGGTGATGAGGACTTTCAGGCAGTTGGTGTCCATAAGACATGCAACCACATGCAGAATTGCTTTCAGAGGTGCAAGCCTATCCCTCTACCTCGTGTCCAGTCCACTCAAATTCACTTTCTTCCTCTAACTCCCAGTGTCATTCATTCTGCCCTTCCCCTTCCTCTCCAACCTCTAAGTTTTAATCACTACGCACCTGATGTAGAGTTTAACTCTGAAACAAACCTGATAGATATTCCGTCCCACTTATTACAAGTGCCGTCAATGTAATGTTCTTGTAATAAGGCAGGAGGACATCCGTCATGTTTGTGATGGATTAACCCGTCCATCAAACTCTAAATCAGGCCCAAATTTCTTGTGATCCACTCCATCCTCACCACCTGATATCCTTGTTACCCAACTTCGCTCCTCTTTTCATATTTATGACTGATTTGTCCAATCTGATTTCTACCACAATCAATCCTTCAAATATTTGTAAAGCGCAACTTATCACTCGGGAGGGGGTGGTCTCAAGGCGCTGAACGCTATGATTACACATATCCTGTCTTATTTCCCTTCTATTCATTGCCACACCGATCAAACTCTCAACTCAAAAAGGAAGGAGAAGCCAGGCATTTAGAGGGTGAACTCATTTAGGTAAATGGAGGCTTGAAAATCTGGTGAACCCATCAAAGTCTATGGAAGTATTTTTGTTTGGCAGACGGGCGAATACAAGTTAAAAAACATTGACCCTCCACCAAATGTGGGAGAGTTGAGACAGATGCATTTTTAGGTCGAGTGTAAGCATATGGCCTCTAGTAAACTTTGTAAGTATACCTCTTAAATGGGCCTAAAGGCATTTCATTTGCTAGTTTCAGTGTAATTTAAAAATCCTTCTGTGCTAGTGTTCAGTGTCTCTCTTTGTCCCTCCCATGATGCACCGGGCAACTACTATATTCTTACGCTTTGTTTGTTCATCTGGTGTGTTGTGGGACTACTTTCTTCTTTGATTCCTGCTGGTGGTACTGTGTGCAGTGAGTTCATTTAATCTCCCAATGTCCTCTGGAGACTAAGGAATGCAGACTTCAGATCACTGCTCCAAGCTTTCCGCCATAAATAGGCTTGTAAAGATCGTTCCTTTCTCCTCACATTTGCCCGAGAGTGCCCAACGTGTTCTATTAATTAAGACTCCTTCTGTCGGGCACGGTCCTGCTAAAAAGCCTGTTGAATATTAAGAGCTGTCTCTGGACTTCAGCAGCTATTTGTTTTCTCTTTGATGTTCATGGCAACCTGGGGTTGCATAGTTTCATGGTGACACATCTGTATCTCTTCGTTTATCTGCTGCACTAAATGGCTGAGGTGACACATCTGTATCTCTTTTTTTATCTGCAGCAGTAAACGGCAGAGGTGACACATTTGTATCTCTTCTTTTATCAGCAGCAGTAAACAGCAGAAGTGACACATCTGTATCTCTTCTCTTATCTGCAGCAGTAAATGGCGGAGGTAAACGGCTGCGGTGACACATCTGTATCCCTTCTCTTATCAGCCTCAGTAAACGGCTGAGGTGACACATCTGTATCCCTTCTTTTATCTGCAGCAGTAAACGGCTGAAGTGACACATCTGTATATCTTCTTTTATCTGCAGCAGTAAACTGCTGAGGTGACACATCTGTATCTCTTCTTTTATCTGCAGCAGTAAACGGCCGAGGTGACACATCTGTATCTCTTCTTTTATCTGCAGCAGTAAACGGCCAAGGTGACACGTCTGTATCTCTTCTTTTATCAGCAGCAGTAAACAGCCTAGGTGACACATCTGTATCTCTTTTTTTATCTGCAGCAGTAAACGGCCGAGGTGACACATCTGCATCTCTTCTTTTATCTGCTGCAGTAAACGGCAGAGGTGACACATCTGTATCTCTTCTTTTATCTGCAGCAGTAAACGGCCGCGGTGAAACATCTGTGTCTCTTCTTTTATCTGCTGCAGTAAACGGCCGTGGTGACACATCTGTATCTCTTCTTTTTTCTGCAGCAGTAAACGGCAGAGGCGACACATCTGTATCTCTTCTTTTATCTGCAGCAGTAAATGGCCGAGTTGACACATCTGTATCCCTTCTTTTATCTGCTGCAGTAAACGGCTGAGGTGACACATCTGTATCTCTTCTTTTATCTGCAGCAGTAAACGGCCGCGGTGACACATCTGTATCTCTTCTTTTACCTGCAGCAGTAAACAGCCGAGGTGACACATCTGTATCTCTTCTTTTATCTGCAGCAGTAAACGGCAGCAGTGACACATCTGTATCTCTTCTTTTATCTGCAGCAGTAAACGGCAGCGGTGACACATCTGTATCGCTTCTTTTATCTGCTGCACTAAATGGCTGAGGTGACACATCTGTATATCTTCTTTTATCAGCAGCAGTAAACGGCTGAGATGACACATCTGTATCTCTTCTTTTCTCAGCAGCAGTAACCAGCAGCTGTGACACATCTGTATCTGTTTTTTATCAGCAGCAGTAAATGGTTTGAGGTGACACATCTGTATCTCTTCTCTTATCTGCAGCAGTAAACGGCTGTGGTGACGCATCCGCATTTCTTCTTTTATCTGCAGCAGTAAACGGCTGAGTTGACACATCTGTATCTCTTCTTTTATCTGCCGCAGTAAACGGCCGAGGTGACACATCTGTATCTCTTCTTTTGTCTGCTGCGTAAATGGCAGCGGTGACACATCTGTATCTCTTCTTTTATCTGCAGCAGTAAACGGCAGCGGTGACACATCTGTATTGCTTATTTTATCTGCTGCACTAAATGGCTGAGGTGACACATCTGTATATCTTCTTTTATCAGCAGCAGTAAACGGCTGAGATGACACATCTGTATCTCTTCTTTTCTCAGCAGCAGTAACCAGCAGCGGTGACACATCTGTATCTGTTTTTTATCAGCAGCAGTAAATGGCTGAGGTGACACATCTGTATCTCTTCTCTTATCTGCAGCAGTAAACGACTGTGGTGACGCATCCGCATTTCTTCTTTTATCTGCAGCAGTAAACGGCTGAGTTGACACATCTGTATCTCTTCTTTTATCTGCCACAGTAAACGGCCGAGGTGACACATCTGTATCTCTTCTTTTATCTGCCGCGTAAACGGCCGCGGTGACACATCTGTATCTCTTCTTTTATCAGCAGCAGTAAATGGCTGAGGTGACACATCTGTATCTCTTCTCTTATCTGCAGCAGTAAACGGCTGTGGTGACGCATCCGCATTTCTTCTTTTATCTGCAGCAGTAAACGGCTGAGTTGACACATCTGTATCTCTTCTTTTATCTGCCACAGTAAACGGCCGAGGTGACACATCTGTATCTCTTCTTTTATCTGCCGCGTAAACGGCTGAGGTGACACATCTGTATCTCTTCTCTTATCTGTAGCAGTAAACTGCAGAGGTGACACATCTGTATCTCTTCTTTTACCTGCAGCAGTAAACGGCAGCGGTGACACATCTGTATCTCTTCTTTTACCTGCAGCAGTAAACGGCCCGCTGCTTATTGAAGGGCATGACACACTGTCACTTTTAACTGTAAATATAAGTAACTTGCAGTGACTGCTTCTGGTGCAGCACGCATGCTTGAAGTTAGCTGCAAGCAGTGCACTTTCAGGTCCTGCTCGCAGTCACTGAACTCTCCTCCCCCTTGTCCCAGGCTGAGCCTGCGCTTTGAAACAGAAGGCAGTATGTGAGGCTACCCTATCGCGAGCGTTGTAATCTGCAAAAACTAACAGGCTTCGCAGGGGAGGGGTGGGTGAAAGGCGCAGTTTTAGGTGAAGTCTTCTCGCTCTGGCATTCAATAGTATTTTTAAACATCCCTGCACTGATCTGCGGCCGTCATCTTTTCATTTGCACAAAGGCACCAACAAACAAACAAGCAAACGAAGAAAAACTAAACATTTCAGTAAATGCAAACACGACATGGCATTCAAATGTGGTTGCAGTTCAGCAAGCATGAGAGACATCCTGCCTTTTAATTCACATAAATCCTCTGCAAACAGAAAGAGAGCGACTCTTTCCCTCATTTGCTGAACGGGGAGTAATCTTTAGAGCTCTGTGTTTGCGTTTACAACCGCACCAGGCGCTATTCTGCTCTCCTCCACCAGCCCTCCCTCGCTGGCCTCCCTCCCCTCCCTTCAAACCTGCCTCTGAAGCTTCCCCATTTTGCTAGAACAGGCTCTGGTGTATTTGTTCTGCATGTTGGGAACAGCTTTGAATTTAGGATCCAGTTTCAGCTCCTTCGCGCCCTCTTGGGGCAGGTCACTGACACTGCACGGCACACAGGTCCACTTTCTTAATGTGATTACATCTCAGATTCAGGGATAGGGATCTGTGCTTTCAATAATGAAGCTCACTGATACCACTGCAAATACTCTCTGTCACCCCCCATTTCTCATGTGCGAGGTCCGGTTTTGATCAAAACTTTGTTCATGGAAGATGGATGTTTTTGATAAACATCGACATTTTTCTGCAAAATGTCTCTTATAGACTCCCATCTGTCACACAGAATGAAAAAAAACTAAAGGAAAACAGTGTATAAAACAATCTGTTTGAGAGTTATTCAAGGGCATTAGGGCTAGACTCTGCAGAGCTGGCTCTACCAGGGCCCACTGAGAGGCTGGGCCCAGGACACAGCCCACCTTGCCCAGGCCTTAAACACCTCCCTTACGGGTGCCCTGGCAGTGATTGTGAAGGGGGCAGCAAACTGCAGGTGGCAGCCAAGCTGCCCCCCGCCTCCTCACTTATGGGCCCCTTGAATCCACAGGCCACCGGCACTTACTGAAAAAGCAACATATGAAGCAATGTTTAATGTCAGCTTTAAAGCAGACCCTGCTACTACCAACGTTTAAAGCAGTGTAGTGCTTAGAAGCTGCAAAGTTCAAAGCGTTGTACTATAAATATCCCTTCACTGACTCGCCGCTCATTCTGCGTCACTCAGCACGGTGCCAGGTGCCCTCATAGGTAGTTGTGGTGGCACCCAGGCATAATGCTGCCCATTCTCAATAAGTGGTGGCCGCACTTGGCACAGTTGTACCCACTGCTGTTGCAAAGGAGCGCCTGCTGTGTTGTGGCTCCGGACATCCTTTGTAAAGTGGTGTCCCAGTGGCCAGCCCATGCATGGAGGGGGCACTGTGGTGAAATCATGATCCTGTCTTTACGTTGCCCCCGCTGGCATGTGGGCATAAGCCAGACATCTTGGATGTGTGTTGAATACCCCATCGTATTGGGGGGAGGGGGGAGTGATGGGCACCCTGGGCTGGTGAGGCAAACGCTGCCCAGTGACCCGGTGGTCTATGCAACAACCTGGCGAAAATGACTTGGGGATACTTGGGAACAACTAATGTCTCTGAAATGAAATATAGTATTTGGGAACAACAATAGTTATTTAGAAACAACAAGCTTTATCTGACATATTTGTGTTGACCTCCAATAAAAATGCAATGGAATGTAAATGGGTGTGTTTTCACAAAATGGCAAGCTGGTGTTTGAGAGCGCATGAAAGAACGTGCATATTAATTAGGTCTGGCTTTAGCCAAGGTTTTTTGTTTTTCATAAATATATGTTTTACTATATATAAGTGCTTACAGACACTTCCAGTAAGCACCCTTCATCATTGGTCTGCTCTAGTGTCATTCACGTTTAGTTTCCGCCCACCACAACATTCGGCATGGCGCACAGGGTCAGCCCACTTCACTCATTGGTTTATCTGCCTGAATGACAGCGTTACGCTTTCGCACATTCGCACCTCCACACAATGAGCAGCACAGTTAGTACCAGCTACTACTGGTGCACAGTGTGCCTTTACATAACATACATATATATATATATATAGAGAGAGAGAGAGCCTTTCAGTCAATACTTGGTTTCACCCCCCAAAAAATTACTAAATAAATAAGCATTGACAAAGCAGCCAATCCCAGACACATTGGATTTGCTAATATTTTTTTTCAAGGTGCTAAGTTTATGTGGAGTTGAAGAAACATTTACTTGTATGATTTCCTTACGGTCCCGTTAGGTATTTGCTGCCAGTGATCTAATTTCATGACTCACATCGAAGCATTTTTTCGTGTACACAAATACATATTTTTTTTCCGGAACCGTTACTGCTTCTCTCTGATGTCTGAGGCTGTGAGTTGGTGTAACCTACGATTCTCAGTAGCTGTTTGCATCTCTGCGGTCTCTGAAGCTGAGCTGCAGGTCTAGGGTCTAAGCCTGTGACTAATCTGAGGGATAGATCTGCTGTCTAAACGAGTCCGAGGTCCTCCTAACTTGTAATGTTCCACCATGCCCTTTGCAAGTAGATTCTCACTCATAACACATGGCTGTGAATCTACTTAGAACAAGAACAGTGAGAAGACGAAAGTAAGCAGAAAGTGAAGAAAGACGTTATGTACCTTTTGGACACTGGCAAGAGGTTACCTCAGGCTGCACACTCAGGTTGTTTGGACTGCTTGTAGAATATAGCACATTTAACCACTATATGAGGAAATCCTGCTTAAAAATGCACTACTTTACTATCAGGGTCCAAAAGGTTTTTGGGAGGAATTAACCATAAACCTTTTGTGCCATGGTGGTCTTTCTTGGCACAAAATCACAGTATTGGAATATTTCAAGAGTGTGCTTTCAAAACTGTTTTTAAGACCTCTGTTTTTAAACAAAATTTATTTGAAAGTTGTGCTGTAAAGTGCACCATTCAGTCCCATTTTTTTTAAAACGCGTCTTGCTGGAGGACCACCTCATCTCTCTCTAAGGAGGCTGGGCACGCCCATCTGTTCCATTTGTGCTGGCCAAGGCAGTCAGCACCTCCCAAGTCCACCTGTCCTCACAGCGCATAGAGGCCACTGTCCACCTTGGAGTTACCTGACAGCAATTCAAGTTTCTGACTCTGTTGTGATATGTGTGATGTGCCCGCATGTATGTGCGAACGAGCTCCTCTGTGTGCATTGTATGTGAGATGACGTGTGCATGTTTGTGTGTGCCTGTGGGTGTGAATGTGAAGATGTATGTGCCCAAACAGGCATGTGCCACTGCTGTCGCAATGAGTGTGGCAGTTTTTTAACTGCTTTGTAATTAATTTGAGATATAAACAATTGTTATAAAAAAATTTTAAGTTTTCAAATTATTCAGAAAATGAACATGGCAACTGTCAAGCACTTCACTGACAAGTGCAAAATCTTTGTTGGAACTGGCCCCCTCTGCCAAACCTTTTGCCTTCCTCCTATTTTCTTCTAAATTCATTATAGTTGGCTTTAAGACTTTGTGCACTTTCCTGCTGATAGCCAGTGCAAAGGTGCTTGTGCTCGATCCCCTCAGCATAGTTTAATTGGTGAATACCCAATTGGCAGATATATTTATGTGCAAGTCCCATGTAGAGTGGTATACCATATACCTGGAGCCTGTAAACTAAATGCTGCCGGTGGGCCTTCAGCACTTGTTGTGACACATTATAACATGTCCCAAGTCTGACATAGCAGCCTGAGTGCAGTTTTTAACTGCCAGGTCAACTTGGAATTTAACCCCCTTCGCCAAGCATTAAACTCCACTTTTAGTACATACAAGGCACCCCTCAGGTATGCCTTATGTAGCCCATAAGGCAGGCTGCTGTGTAATAAATTGGTAGAAAATGTGCTTTTAGGTTTTACATGTCCTGGTAACGAAATACTGTGAGGCCTACCCCTCCCATAGGAGAACATTGGAGATAGTTATCATATATAATAAGCTGTAATTTTCATTTGGGAGCTGGTGGCTACATTGTGTTTGGTATCTTTTGAAATTGGAATTTAAAATCGTAACTTATGGTGAAATTGGATTTTAATTACAATTTTGAAAATGCCACGAAGGTTGGCATTTTCTTGTCCTTGGCCCTTTTGTGCCTGTAGCCTGCCCTGGGTCACATAACTGGATGTAGCTGACAGTTAGACTTTGTGAATTCCCCTCAGACTTTCACACAATAGAGGGATTAGGTGTACCTGAATGGGCCATCTACTGGCAGGATGAGGGACGAAGCTGAGCACAGCCCCACTTACAACCAAATAGCCTGTGCTCTGTCATCACACAAAGGACCTAACAACCATGCATTGTCTCTTCGGTCAGCATAGAGCCAGGACTTGGAAGGCAGGAAATTCCATGCACATCAAAGCCACTGTCTAGAAGCTTTTTCCACCTTCCAGAACCAAGGCACCATGGTATAAAATTAGGACCTTGTACGCCAACTCTTCAGTACACTTCTGGACCTATGGATACTCTGCCAGGAAGAAGCACTGCTGTGCTGCTGAAAGGACTGCCACTATGCTGGACTGCTACTCTGAAGGAGCTACTGCCCTGCTGGGCTGACCTGCTGCCTATTGCCCTCTTGCTGGGGAGGAAGAACCAGAACTGCAACTTCATCTTGATGACCTGATCTGAGCCTCAGGGAGATAAAAGCCTCCCCAAATAGGTCCTGGACCCAGCTGCAGGGAGTTCCTGACCCCCAAGTGCTGCCCCTCAGACCCTGGACCCTTTGGCTCTACACGGATCTACATGACTTCAAACCCTGCTCACACCATGCAGCTTGTACCAAAAATCAGCAACAAAGTGCAGCCAAGCCGTCTTTGCACAGCAATATTAACTAGTCATGGGGGACTGCCAATGAGAAGCTTTAGCCTGCCTGTCCACGGTGGCTGGCTTGCTCTGTGTCCCGCACAACAGCCTCCCGCAACATTCTCCTTTCTGCTCGCGGCCCTCTCCACGTGATCGGGAATCTTTGTACAAAACTTGAGAGAGTAAAGTTTCCGCTGGACTAACCTGAAACTGTATCTGACCTGCGCTCCATCATGGTTTTACTTGAACTTTTGAATCTGACCCAGTCCAGCTGAGATGGACGCTTTGTGGTTTTAGGTGCTATTTTACAGTTTTATCTTTAAAAATTCACATCTTCAGTCCTACTGATTGGGTTTTGGTTGTTTAAGTATTGTTTTATTTTTATCAACTCAGCTCTATTATCCTAACCTGGTGTGGGATCCTTAATGTGTGGTGGTTTCACTGTGTTACCGCTTGAAGTGTTGCACAAATACCTTACACATCGCATATAAGTTACGCCTGAGTGCTCTGTGCCAAGCTACTGGGGGTTGGCACAGGTTAGTTTGGGGTTTGCTTGTGCCTCACCCTGACATGCACTGTGGTTGCTGTTCGACCAGGGCTCACATCCCAGTCAACCAGGAACCCCATTTCTGACAGTCATCCTTTTAAATTTTGAGCAATCGTTTCTAAATAAAAATCTGCTCCATGTTTCATCTTAAAGCTTCATAAATCGTGTGTTGATGCATCATCAACAGACTGTAATTAATGGAACAAAACAACTGTAAATATGTCACAATGTTACTTTTTGTAAATATTCTGACTTTGTAGGGATAAGTTTTAAGTGATATATAATTGTTTTACCGTAATTAATAAATTGTCTTACATTTATCAGTCCTGAAAAAGACCAGTAATATTTAGCCCATGGCCGAAATGCAATGTTTAATATGGAGTGCATGACCACTTATTCAAAGAAGTAATCATGTGGTTAAATACATTGCCATGAACTGAGTACATCATGTTATAGGGAAACATGAGCGTGCAACTAATGCAAAAATATTTGTGAACCAGATGCCTTCTCGTTTCCAAAGTTTGCCTCTAGAAGCCAGATTTATCAAACTGTCACCCACAACAGGGCGGAAGCCAGAGATGCTGCACTGTGTTGCATGACAGGAAGGGAGCAGGACAGCGCCATATCTACAGAGACGCAGCACTCTCCTCCCCTACCGTTTGCACAGAATTATGCTGCTGTGCGCTGTGCTTCAGGCTACTTTAAGTTACTTTTAGGCAATTTCCAGCACAAAAGCAGTTTTTCCTGGAAAGTAAATAATGAAATACCATTTTGTGCTGGTTTGTATCACTTCTATACGCACGCACAGCGCAAAATGCTGGTAAATCTGCCCGAGGTGTTTTAAAATTGTGTAACACAAAGGCGATGTATTGCGCCTCCCCCTACCCTGTGCTTCTGCTGAGTATTTGTTGGCAGACCAGGCTGGGAGGCGCGCGCCACTCACCTCCCCGTTCGAGTTCTGGTAAGCTCCAATAGCGTTGAGGATGCTGCCCACGCCCGAGGAGGAGCCAGAGATCAGCGAGGTCCCGGTGTCCACGATGGCCTGACATCCTCCATTGCAGGCGATGACATTCCCATTCATGGTGATGCTGAGGAGGTGAAGAAGACATGACGTTATCATGATGGCGGTTGATCTAACGAAGCCCACCAAGCGTCTTGTATTGGTCAATCGCGAAGTGGAAAAAAACTATAGTTAAATTTAGACCAAAACTCTAGGTTTAGACTAAAAGTCTAAACTTAGATCGAAAGTCTCACTTACTAGTAGTAAAGTTAGAGTTTTGTTGTAAGTTTACCTTTGTGACTTGGACCCTTTCAGTGATGCTGATATAACACAGACATCATTTACTCCTGTTCTTTGTCTGATGAATTATATGGTTAAAAAAGTAACACCCTCAAGGAAATCCATCTCATCTTTAAGATTTGTGAAGCACGGTGGTAACTTATATTCACAAACAAGTATCACTTTCTCCAGAACACGTGCCTTAACAATGCCAGAATGTCTCTCCTGAATGGATATTTTCAGTTTGTTTGGGTCCCTGGGGCCACCATGGCTGTCACACACAAACCTAAGCAGCCTTCGAAAGAAACAGCAATCCTGAGGCTAATCCGCATAGGAGGGTGGTACATTTGTGTATACAAACACTGTGCTGCTCATGGAGGTCCAGGGCACCCACAGTTTGCTGGGAAGCCCTCCCCCAGCAGAACAGCCCCCCCCAACACCGCGAGGCTAGCAGCAGTGAGGCAGGCGCCTGCTATGAAGAAGTCGGGGATGCTGCTGTTCCCAGCCTCTAAATGAAGTGTGCAAGTGGGAGGTGGCAGGTGGGGCAGAACCCCTCAACTCCCCCTCTCAAGGAGGCCGTGTGCATGGGGGTGCCGGTTATTTCCACCTCTGAGTTGTGTGTGTTGAAACTGTGTGGACGATGGTTCTTCTGCTGAGCATCGCCTTGTGGATCTCACCTGTTTTATGTTCACTGCTTCAGAGGCTGAAACAACCCCCACCCCCTCCTCGTCACAGTGGCCCCTGAAGCCCGAATCAGTGAGTTTACAATTCGTTCTGCAAACTGATCTACAAAGCACAGGGCTAAAGCATTGTCAAAGCTACTAGGTCTGCGTTTATTGAAATAACATAAGCACAGACCGGACTGAACACATTTTTAGTGGTTTATACCGATGTGTGGTACCAGAATATCATTGTCAGAATATCAATTGTAACATGTATAGTGCTCTAAAAATAATTTACAAAAATAAATGATAGAAATTCTGTAGGCATTGTTGTTGTTGAGGGGTGGCAAAGGGAGCCGTCTAGGTAGTCGTGGGAAAGGGCTCCCTCTTTTTACAAACTTGCTCTTAACAGCTATGTTTATGTCGGCTCCATCAGCCCAATCTCTGCAGCGAAACGGTCTTTCTTTCTAATGCTTGTTTTTAGGGTCGAGCCTGCATTGCATGCGCTCGCGCATGCGTATCGCAGCGAGACGCTTTAGTGTTTAGAAAAGGGCTCGGAGCCCTGTCAACTTCACATCAGTGTTTTTCATTGGTTCGTGGGCTTGCCTATTAAAATCTGCTTGCTTTCATTAGTCGAAGGCACGCATACGTCATGCCTTTTCCGGTGGCTAGCCCTCCTCGAGCGCAGCGACCAAGTACAGAAAACATGCGTGGCTCGCTGTTTTCCATCAAGCTTGTGGACTTCTTTTTCTCTAATTTATGAGCGCGATCTCGCTTGGCAGAAGTCGAGCGCTTTACATAGTTAATTTCACTTTTTCGGGTTATGTACATAAATGCACTTTTGCCCGATAGGTGAAAAGTCGGGTTAGGAGTTTACAACGTGATCAGCTCTAACATGAGCAAACGCGAGACACGTTGCATTGCAAATGCTTGTTTAGTACTCTGTCTGCCTCCAGTTAATTCTGCATTGTGCTTCCAGGCATCTGGGAGCTCTAGTGTAATGATTTTAATTAATCACACAGTCTATCTATCCATCTATTCATCCATCCATCTATCCACCCATCCAGAGGGGCAATACTTTATAGACAATATTTAGGACGCCATATTTGTGTGATTTGAGATTTCTACATATGGTATTCTGACAGACAGCCGTGGTAATGCATACTGTGGTACATTAAAGCCATTCAAGGTTCGATGAAACAACACAAGAAGGGCTCTGTTGAAAGCTACTTGGGTTTCATTTTAGTCGTTTTTTGTTTTAATGTGAGATGGGGGCCGTGTGTCAGTGAAGGCTTCTCTAGAGCCCCGCCTTCATCCCATGACTAGAAACAATAACCTGCAATGAATGCTCCTTTGTCATCGGCCTTTATTTCAGATGAAACTAAAAACAGCTATTTAATGAAAGGAGGGAGCCTTCAGTGAACCTTGCTTTCACTTCTAGAGGAAATAAAGATGGGATGGCAGGAAGGCCTTCATTACAGTCCAGCCTTTCCAACCAGGTCCAAGAGGGAGGTGCTGGAGGGGGCAATGATACAGCAAGAGGAGTGAGCAGCCGACACACAGGGGAAGGATACAGTGGAGAGGCGAAGCAATGAGGATGAGGGGAGTGGGTAAGGAACCAAGATCTGAGACACAGGGGAAGGATACAGTGGCAAGGAGAAGCCATGAGAATGGGGGGAATGGATAAGGAACCGAGACCTAACACACTGGGGAAGGATACAGTGGAGAGGTGAAGCAAAGAGAATGAAGGTAGTGCGTAAGGAACCGAGATCTGACACACAGGGGAAGGATACAGAGGTGAGTAGAAACAGGGGGAACATGAGGAGTGGGTAAGGAACCAAGACCTGACTCACAGGGGAAGGATACAGTGGTGAGGAAAAGCCATGGGAATGAGGGGAGTGGGTAAGGAACTAAGATCTGTCACACAGGGGAAGGATACAGTGGAGAGGTGAAGGAATAAGAATGAAGGGAGTGGGTAAGCTAACGAGATCTGACACACAGGGGAAGGATACAGTGGCGAGGAGAGACAATGGGAACATGGGGAGTGGGTAAGGAACCAAGACCTGATACACAGGGGAAGGATACGCTGGTGAGGAGAAGCAGTGAGAACACGGGGGGTGGGCAAGGATCCCATATATGACCCACAGGGGAAGGATACAGTGGCGAGGAGAAGCAGTGAGAATGAGGGGAGTGAGTAAGGAACTGAGACCTGACACACTGGGGAAGGATACAGTGGCTAGGAGAATCAGTGAGAATGAGAGGAGTGGGTAAGAAACCAAGACCCGACACACAGGGGAAGGATGCAGTGGTGAGGAGAAGCCGTGAGAATGAGGGGGTGGGTAAGGAACCAAGACCTAACACATAGGGGAAGGATTCAGTGGAGAGGCAAAGCAATGAGAATGAAGTCAGTGGGTAAGGAACTAAAATCTAACACACAGGGGAAGGATGCAGAGGAAAGGAATGAGGGAAGTGGGTAGGGACCCCAAATCTGACACACAGGGGAAGGATACAGTGGTGAGAAGAAACAGTGAGAACCTGGGGAGTAGGTAAGGAACCAGGATCTGACATACAGGGGAAGGATACAGTGGTGAGGAGAAGCAGTGAGAATGAGGGGAGTGGGTAAGGAACTGAGACCTGCAACACAGGGGAAGGATTCAGTGGTGAGGCGAAGCAATGAGAATGAGGTAAGTGGATAAGGAACGGAGATCTGACACACAGGGGAAGGATACAGTGGAGAGGCAAAACAATGAGAATGAAGGCAGTGGATAAGGAATGAAGATCTGACACAGAGGGGAAGGATACAGTGGTGAGGAGAGGCCTTGAGAACATGCGGGATGGGTAAGGAACCAAGATCTGACACACAGGCGAAGGATACGGTGGTCAGCAGAAGCAATGAGAATGAGGGGAGTAGGTAAGGAACCAAGATCTGACACACAGGTGAAGGATACAGTGGTTCGGTAAAGCAATGAGAATGAGGGGAGTGGGTAAGGAACCAAGATCTGACACACAGGGCAAGGATACAGTGGCGAGCAGAAACAATGAGAATGAGGGAAGTGGGTTAGGAACCAAAATCCTGAGACAAAGCTCATCATATCAACATAGAGCTAACACATCGGGAAAATTTGGAGAGGTGAAAGAGAGCAGGGAGGAACAGGCACACTGGTGGAAAGTGTAGCTGTCTTCAAACAATCAAGGTAAATTGGAATTGCATTTATATAGCGCTCACTACCCCTGACCAGGCATCAAAGCACTTTTCCTACATAATTCCTAAAACATTTTTAAAGTGCTTAACATACTGTATGTATGTGGGGTTTCCATAGCACAACCCTAGCCAAAAGGTAGCAAATATTGTCAACTAATCTGACTTTGGATTTACTAATTTGTTAATAAACCTTCATGATGTGGACATCACCCCTGTGGGATTTGTGGAGGCAATATTGGTCCCACAGATAGTTAAAATGCGTTGCTAATGTTAGCTCCTTCATGACAGTTCAAGTCGAGTGAGAGGTAGTTCTGGAAAAGAACTGAATCATTTTTGTCCAGGAGTACTCCCAATAAGAAATTGCGCACATGCGGAACTTGCAACTTGTGTCACATTCTTCATATAAAAATATGACATCTTACATTTGCAAATTTACCTGATAAAAGGAGGAGGACAGGAAGCAGGAGGGATGTAGGCAAGATTGCTGCTTTTTTGCATCAGTTTGAATGAAGAGCCATTCACAAAAATGGATGACAACGCCCCCAGTCCTGAATTAGCAATTGTGAACAATTCATCATACTGATTCAGATCCTGGATTCTCTTAAGCAAACTTAGGAAGTTAACGCCAGTCAATGTTTCCAAACTTAGGGCCTGATTAAAAACTTGGCAGAGGGGAACACTCCATCACAAACATGCCAGATATCCCATCCACTGTATTACCATCTCATAATATCCTACATAGCTCATAATACGGCATATGTGTTATGCGCTACGTTTGTGACGGAGTATCACACCCGCCGAGATCTAAATCAGGCCCATAATTTGAATTTAGCTGCATTAAAACATTTCTTACCGGAACCCTAATCACCAATTCTTATCCGAAGTTGGACTTGTGATCTAAATGCATGTGATGCAGCCTAAACTGCATCTTGGGAATGTGGATGGATGAAGGCTAAGACTCTCATTATTTTAGGATTTTAGTTAGTGGTGCAATATATACCATTTGTGGTTAAAATGTAGGAGTAGCTGATCCACTTAATCTAATCTATTACTTCACCTTGGCTCTCAATGTCCAACATAGCTTCTATGATATCCCTGAGCATCTGTGAATCTGTTCTCATGATCAGTAGATGAAGGACATACCTGTCCAAGGTGATCTCCCAGTAGCTCTCAGCAGACAGAGGTATCCAGTTCATGTTCCCGGTGTAGTAACTTGTGTCATATCCTCCAAAGGTGATCACGCTCCCGCTCTGTCCGCTCCTGTGAAGACGAAGGAGAAACCACTGCTCAGACTTATCAAGTGATGACGTCACAGGCAGTCACGTCCTGCAGCTTGGGTTTGAATGTGTCACCTTTACCCTTGAATCACTTTCAGGAAGTGCCACCTGAGTATTACCCAGTAATACCCATCAATTGATATCCAAATTCCCTCATCCGCAAAGGTCTGTAATCTCAGTGAAACCCAGTACTGCTGTATTTCTATGTCACTTACCTCCCTCAGAAAAACTTTCCTTCTGACTCCTCTTCTAGCCTTGACATTGAAATGCAAAGGTTGTTTCTAGGCTACCACTACATCAGTGCTTCGTACACTGAAAGTAAACCGCACAGGCTGGGGTGGATTGCATTTAAAGACAAAAAAAAGCTCCTTTCAACCACCCTGGTTTGACTGTTCTACTCATTGTCTGAAATACTGCCATGTTCACTGAGCTCAAAGCTGCCCTAATCACTGTTTGGCTGTTTGCCTTGGAATCCATGCCCAATACTGTCCTAATCTCTACCCAAATTACCTGAGCTCTGTCTTAAATACCAGGGTGTGCTCCAACTTCAATATGGCTCTAATCTGTGTTAACCCAACACCCTACCCTCACTCTGCTATGCTGCTTTCTCTTTTCAGCACTGCCCAGATCCCTGTGCCCATCTTTGTCCTGGCCCCTGCCTCAAATTCTGCCCTTATCTCTGCCTGAAAGGATACATTTAGCTGTGCCCAGTGCTATTTTACATGATTGTTATGGGAACTGTTTCACAACTTGACACTTTGGCATTTATCTCTGATAGTGTTGGTCCTACAGAACACCTTCTGTCCCTCTCTCACTTCTATATTACACATTAGTATGGCCACCACTTTCTCAATCCAGAGAAATAACCCAGGGTGACATTATTCCTGACTCAAGGCTATGTCGGCCCAATGTTTACTTCCTCACTCCAGTTACCTTATTTTATGTAGTACTAGTAGCATATTATAGTTCAAACATCCCAATCTTGCTTTGGTAATGTCATATAAACAGAGCTTCCAGAAATGATCTTTCCAAGGTCTAAAGACCCCTGAACCATATCTGTAGGATATTATCATTCTTAGATGCTCAGACAACAGCACACTTGTGTTCAATGATCTAAACTGGATGCCAATCAAAGGGAGATGTTACCAAGACTGGATCAAACAAGGTTTCATGGTTCCACAACAAGATCTCCCAAGTAAGTGTGCCTTTCACAAGATGTCAACTACAACCCTCCAAGCCAGGTACAAACCCCCTCAAGAGCAGGTACCTCTATACACAGGACTCTTTCCCTTTAAATGGATTCCCAATCAAGTCCACCCTGCCTCTTTTAAAATTGCATGAGATGCTTATGTTCTCACTAGGACTAAGCCATGACTCTGCAAATGCATGGTTCCCTACCACAAAAAAATCACTCTAAATACTTCAACTACTAGTTCCTTCTTTCAGGTTCCATCCTTATGGTCATTTCCTTCCACCTGCATAATTCTTCATGGCATTCTCTAGATTCCTCCCCCTTTTTCTTGAATACTCCCTTCTATTTGCATCCTTCTTTTTTGGTGTTCCCTTCTAGGGCCATCCTTTTTCATGGACATTCCCATCTATTGGCATTTTTCTTCTTGGGCATTCCCTGCTAGAGCCATCCTTTTTCATGGGCATTACCACCTATCAGCATCACTCTTCACAGCCATTCCCTCCTATAAGTATCCTTCTTCATGCTTATTCCCTTTTACCGGTATCTTTCTTCAAAAGCATTTCTTTCTATTGGCAAATTTATTTTTGCCTGATCTTGTCTAATGAACATTCCCTTCAAAATGCATCTTTCTTCATGGATATTCCCCTCCATTGGCCTTCTTCATTAGAGTTTACTTCTCTTGACATTATTCTTCATATACCTTACATTCTACTGGCATCATTCTTCTTGGACAATACCTTCTAGAGCCACCCTTCCTCATGAGCATTCCCTTCATTGATTATCTGTCTTTAACAGCATTGCCTTCGATTTGCATTTTATTCACCAACATTTCCTTTTATTCGCAAAATATTTAATTAATCATTTTTTTACAGATGTCTTTCTGCATGGACATTCCAGTCTAGAGCCATATGTCTTCATTCATGGACATTCCCTTTTGTTAAAATTATCCTTCATGAACATTCTCTTTTATCACCATCCTTCGTAAATTACACTTCTTTTGTTATGCCACCGTCTTCATGGACAGTTACTTTAAACCACACTCTTTTCATGGACAACATTCCCTTCTACCAGCATCCTTCATCTCGGATATTTCCTCTATCAGCATTATTCTGCATGTACATGCATATCTAGAGCTCTCCTTCTTCATGGACATCCCCATCTATCAGCATCCTTCTTCATTGACAGCCCTGTCTAGAGCTATCCTTCTTGAAGGACATTCCCTTCTATCAGCATCCTTTATCACAGGGATTCCCTTCTATCAGCATCATTCTTCATGGACATTCCCTTCAATCAGTATCCTTCTTCATGGACATTCCCATCTATCAGCATCCTTTTTCATGGACATTCCCTTCTATCAGCATCCTTCTTCATTGACAGTCCTGTCTAGAGCCATCTTTCTTGAAGGACATTCCCTTCTATCAGCATCCTTCTTGATGGACATTCCCTTCTACCAGCATCCTTCATCTTGGACATTCCCTCTATCAGCATTATTCTGCATTAACATGCCTATCTAGAGCTCTCCTTCTTTATGAACATTCCCTTCTATCAGCATCCTTCTTCATGGACATTCCCTTCTATCAGAATCCTTCTTCATTGACAGTCCTGTCTAGAGCCATCCTTCTTGAAGGACATTTCCTTCTATCAGCATTCTTCTTCTTGGACATTTCCTTCTATCAGCATCCTTCTTCCAGGTCATTCCTTTTTATCAGCATCCTTCTTCTTGCAGATTTCCTTCTATCAAAATCCTTGTTCATGGGCATTCATGTCTAGAGCCATCCTTCCTAATGGACATACCAATCTATAAGCATGTGAAACAGCCTTTACAACGCGGGCTGAGCCACGTGTGCCATTTCCCTGCAAGCGGAACAACGCTTGCCTGAGCCACAGGTCTGCCTGGAGTCTGCCTTAACCATGCATATGTGTGGTTAATGCAGAGAGCAGTCCAGCTGTGTGGATGGGTGGATCAGGAACAGGTAGGATCAGGAGCGGTAAGTGGGGCTGGGTTTTGGGGTTGTTTTTAGGGGTGGAGTCGGTTTTAGGGCTCAGAGGGGTTGGGTAGTCTTTTTGTCAGGGGTCAGGGTTTTAAGGCTCAGGGCATGGGGGGGTCAGGGTACTTTTAAGGGCAGGGGCCGGTTTTAGGGATTCAGGCAAGAGGGGTAAGGGGCAGTCATAAAGGATGGGGGTTAGTTTTAGGGCTCAGGGCAATAGGGCTGGGTTTTCTTTTTCTAGCAGCGGGCAGGGTTTTAGGCTTCAGGACGGGGAGGGGAAGGGGTAGTTTTAAGGGCAGGGCTGGCTTTAGGGCTCAAGGCAGGGGGGTTGGGGTAGGTTTAGGGCTAAGGGCGGGGGGCTGGAGTCGAGGTAGTTTTTAGCAGGGGGCAGGGTTTTAGGCCTCAGGGTGAGGGAGGGGAAAGTGTAGTTTTAAGGAAAGGATAGGGTCATTTTAGGGCTGAGGGCAGGGGGCAGTTTTAGGGCTGGGCACGGTCATTTTAGGGCTCAGGGTGAGGGGGAAGGAGCAGTTCTAAGGGCTGGGGTGGATTGCAGGGATGGGGTATCAGGTGTTAGTGCGCAGGGCGGGGGGAATTTACAACGCATATTGCTTTACCAATCATGCTTTTACAACGGAATTCATTGTAAAGGCGTGAGTGGTAAAGGCATGTGTGGTAAAGGCACGGTCGTGGTTCAGACCATGTTATTTAGCCTTGTGTGGTTCAGGCATGCGTGGTTGTGTTATATAACAATAAGAATCCTTCTACATGGACATTCCCTTCTATCAGCATCCTTCTTTATGGACATTCCCTCCTATCAATATCTTCTTCAATGACATTCCCTTCTATCAGCATCCTTCTTCATTGACAGTCCTGTCTAGAGCCATCCTTCTTGAAGGACATTCCCTTCTATCAGCATCCTTCTTGATGGACATTCCCTTCTACCAGCATCCTTCTTCATTGACAGTCCTGTCTAGAGCCATCCTTCTTGAAGGACATTCCTTTCTATCAGCATCCTTCTTCATTGACAGTCTTGTCTAGAGCCACCCTTCTTGAAGGACATTCCCTTCTATCAGCATGCTTTTTCACAGAGATTCCCTTCTATCAGCATCATTCTTCAAGGCCTTCCCTTCTATCAGCATCCTTCTCCCAGGACATTCCTTTTTATCAGCATCGTTCTTCATGGACATTCCCTTCTAGAGCCATCCTTCTTCTTGGACATTCCCTTCTATCAGCATCATTCTTCATGGCCTTCCCTTCTATCAGCATCCTTTTTCCAGGACATTCCTTTTGTTTAGCACCCTTCTTCATGGGCATTCCCTTCTATCAGTATTTTGCTTCATAGATTGTCTTTTCTAGAATCATTTTTCTTCATGGACTACTTTCTTTCCTGACCCTTCTTCACCGACAGTTTGTGTCTGCTTTTACATCCTTGCATAGTCGGCTGAAAATCAGATAATTTACAGAATTCTACATTCTCTAAAATTAAACATATATAACTTGAGGATTCTACTTCTCTCACCTCTGCACTCAATTAGTTAGAAATATCAATTGAGCTGTGGTTTTTGCTGCTCACAATTTTTTATGAAAGTCCAGTTATTTGAACATGCAGTTTTCACATTTTTATCTATGAAAAGACTTGCATGTAGTAAAGTACATATTGTTTATAGAAAAATCAAGTATGAATGAATGAATTAATTCATGAAGGAATGAGCCACTAATGGCAGGGTGCGGGCCTACCATGGGTTGAGTGTGCTGTGGGAGAGCCTCTTAGAGTATGTTGATCTCAGAGATAGATGGAAGTTAGTGGTATAAATGCTCCTTCTTTTCAATGACCTCAATAGTTGACTTTTTATTTAAATGGCCCAAACCTGCCTTCTGACTTTGGATACTTGATACCTCTAACACCACATGTACTCAGTGATCATTCCCCCAGTCACACTTGGGTCCGATGGGTAGCCTTGACTTACGGGCTCAGGTAGACAGAGAAGAGGTTCTGTGCCAGTAGACCCTGGCTCCACATGTTGTCGAAGACAGGGGTGGCTTGATCCTGGGCAAGGCTTGGGAAGGCTACTCCCAGGATCCCATCAAATGGCATTTGGTAGAAGAAGGTGGCTTCAGTGTAGGCCACTCCGAAGACCTGCTCAGTGATAGTGAGGCCTGCAACCTAAGGGCGAGAGTAGGTAATTGTCGAAAGCACCAATGAAGCAGCTCTTCCCTGACACAAGCTCCAGCTCAACTACCATAGTCCATCTGGTCTGCATTCCACCTACCTGGAGAGTGTCGTAACCCAGAACCCCCGTCATGCTTCCGGTGCCATAGCCACAGGACAGGCTGGTGCTGGTCCCCTGGAACGTGGAGGAACTGGAGGGGTTGAACTTGTTGTGATTTGCTGTGGTTACAAATTAAAACCCAATTATCACACAATCATTAAACAGCAGTCACTGATTTACCACTCATAGATTGGCTTATTTTATATTTGTGTATACTGTTTACATGATTTTTGAGATATGTAGCTGAATCCTATTGCTGATGCTAAATACGTACATTAAGTTTTCTTTGCCACCAGGAATTAATTCTATTTTGTAATAAATTGTGGAATTTGGCTCAGACAGCTCTTTCAATCACCCATTAATCTAGACAGCACACTAGGAATGCATGCTATCCTCGTCAGAACACTTCTGCAGAAAACTCTTCATACCCCACTCCTTTCTTCCAGCAGTATGAAATTCTAACCTGAAAGTCCTTTTTTCCAGGAGCTCAAGCTCTGGCTCTCTTACAATGTTTTATCTTTGTTACTTTATTTCTGATGTCTGTTGAGCCTGTGGCCACTGCTTTGCCCATCATGACACCCAAGCTGAGATGAGCTGATGTCAAAACCAATTGGACACAAAAGGGTATATAAAAGAATAGAAGGAAGAAGTAACTGATTGAAGATTGATTCTCTGATAGGTCAGGACAGCTGGCTGTAATAATTTAAGTGAAAACCATAAAGAACACATTCCAATACCTAGGTTTAGAGAAGGAACATTTATTAATACAATGGTGGCTCCAACATTATACTAAGGTGCAATGATGAGCTGTAACGATAGATGCACTAAGAGGACCAGGAAGATGAACTCAGGGAAGGTTAGGGTGGAAGTTGGATGATGAACTCTGGAGGACAAAGTCTTACAGGCTGATACGGTAATGCTAGTAACATGTGTGGTTAGATGTGGGTAGAGAGGCAGGGTGTTCAAAGAGACCTGTTGATATTTTTGGGAAAAATATTGGGCCGTGTAGGAAGCTACCTTAGAAGATGAGATATTTGTTGTATGTTTAAAAGTTTCTGTTCTCTCTTACGCGGCTTCTTTTGTCTGGTTCTGTCTTCCACATCCCCTCTTTGAATTCTCCTCTCTGTTTTTGTACCACTGTGATGCTACCATGAGGCAGCAGAACTGATATTCTAAAATGGTGGCATGTCACAAGGTTGACTTAGACCTGAAGAAACACCAACCTCACAATACCAACTAGCAGTAAATCAAGGTAAGTGTATATCAGGTGTATATCAGGAAGGAGGGATTTAGTATTCTTTACTCCACATTACATACTGCCACAACATAGTGGCTGTCAATAATGTTGCTGATTGATATTTCTGCCATGATATTGTGACTCCCAACACCAGCACAGAAGATGCTGTAATAAATAGATGCTGGTATTATTGGTGCAAGGCCTGTGCTTCAGAAACACAACAAGGAGAGTTAGATGAGGTAGGGCTTTGTCCAGATAAGGAAGACGATGGGGACACCTTGGCTTCTACAGTTGTTGACCCAGGGACTACTTACAGCAGGCTTCGCTGTTGCAGTATACCGAGGGGACCCAGAAGTTGGAGGAGCCGCTGTCAAACATCATGTTGAAGCTCTGAGGTGGAGTCCCAAGGGAGACAACTCCGTAGTACTGCATCTGTTGGACAAGAAGAGGAAATCAGAATTGCAATTTGCTTCTGGGTCACACCTTTTCCGGTCAGTTATTTATCTCTGATGTCTCCTCACTTCTAGACCATTCTAATAACTTTCACATCAGTGGCTCCTCAGAGACCACTGTGCATACTGGTCAGTCTACATAGAATCAACTCACCAGAGGTCACTATGTACCCCCTCAAACCAATACCTCACGAGAGGTCACTGCCTGCGCTGCTGTGTCACATTAGCCAGAGTAACCAGAGGTCACTGTGTGTTCTTCTCTGTCTTTGAAGGATCTGCTGCTTAAAGTCCCTTACATTTCTGTCTTGTTAGAAGGGCGCGCTCTAGGGCTATGGACCGGAACCCATGTAACTAATCCTTATTCCTAGCCCAGCTTTTCAATCTACACCTCAGGCAACAAAGTCTCTGGGGGTGCTAGGCCAGTCTTAGCTGCATCAGGAGTTGGGCAACGCATCCTTCATTAGTCCTGGACATGCCATGGTTAGAGCGTGTTACAGCAGTAGTCTAGTCATCCGTGTTAGTGTTGGAATGGCTGGCATGTCACAGTTTTACCTAGAGGTCAGAAAGCAGCTGACACCACATCTTACAAACAGTAGAATCAAGATCTCAGAGTAAAGCTGGAGTGATACCTGCCATCCGCTAGCCTAGGCAGAGTCAGTGGCATTGGACATCCTTCTGAATCTACAAGAGAACTACACAGCTATCCATTGCTCTTGGTCAGGATTCCCACTGCTGGATTGTAGACAACTAGGACTCAGTGGGCCGACCAACCGTTGCAAGTCTAGTGAGGCAATGTGCAAACACGAAGAGTAGCACAGTCCCCCTGGCATCAGACACAATCTCTGGAGTAAGCTATGCCAGACTCCACTGTAGCATCAAGTTAGCAATAATAATCAGATAATACTCATCCCTTCTTCAGCTTAAGTGTTACTCTTGACAATATAGAATCCACACAAAAGCTCTAGAAGGAGTCAACTTATGGATGGTCTCAGTTTAACTCTCTCAAGAGTACGACTTTTGTGTTCTAATTCATGCTGCCTTAAATATTTAAATATCCTACTTTTTCTTTTCATCTTTATAGCTTCCTTGTCAACTGCTTACGTGCAGTCTTCTTGTTACTTTTACTGCCACAGATTATGTTTTCTACCACATCTCTCTTCTCTAAATCCTCTATCTTCAGCTCTGGCTCTCCACTCTTTCTTGCCCCTGAGATGCTTTCACCCACTGTGAATACTGCTATGGACCAGCATCTCGACTTTGTCAACTACTGTTGGTGCTCACATCCCCAAATCCTACTGGGACACTTGAGGAAGAATGCAACGGTGCCATCTGGAAGACGTGAGACCTAAATTTAGGACTCCGATCAGAGGCTCATGTTTCCACTTTGAATCAATATGCAGACTGACCTCCCATTGTTGCTGCTAAACGTATTGAAGTTACGTCTCTGTGTTTCGTGTTAATCCTAGGAGATTATTGCCCCACAGACTCCATCTTCTTTTGTGTAATCTAGGATCACAGACACTGTGTCAATGGGAATCCATTTAGAGGGAAGAAAGCTTTCCAGTATCCCTAATCAAAAAGCTTGTGAAAATTAGACCATGAGAAACGCACTTCAGGAATTTAATTGGTAACTTGATGAACCGTGTACATCTTGGGGTGCTTTGCACTTTTCCAGAACGTACAATTTGTGTCCCTGGTAGGTCTCTACACTGTGGCTCACAATGTTCACTTAGGGGCATATTTATACTCCGTTTGCGCCGAATTTGCGTCGTTTTTTTCGACGCAAATTAGACGCAAAACTAACTCCATATTTATACTTTGGCGTTAGACGCGTCTAGTGCCAAAGTTCCTGGAATTAGCGTAATTTTTTTGCGTGAACACCTTCCTTGCGTTAATGATATGCAAGGTAGGCATTCCCGTCTTAAAAAATGACTCCGATGCTATTGCGTCGGATTTATACTCCCGGGCAAAAATGACGCCCGGGAGTGGGCGGGTCTAAAAAACCCGCACTTGCGCTGGATTTTAGCGCCTGGGTCAGGGCAGGCGTTAAGGGACCTGTGGGCTCAGAATGAGCCCAGAGGTGCCCTCCCCTGCCCCCAGGGACACCCCCTGCCACCCTTGCCCACCCCAGGAGGACACCCAAGGATGGAGGGACCCACCCCAGGGACATTAAGGTAAGTCCAGGTAAGTATTTTTTTTAAAAAGAAATTGTGGCATAGGGGGCCTGATTTGTGCCCCCCTACATGCCACTATGCCCAATGACCATTCCCAGGGGACAAAAGTCCCCTGGGCATGGCCATTGGGCAAGGGGGCATGACTCCTGTCTTTGCTAAGACAGGAGTCATTTCAATGGGGGATGGGGGTCGTAAAAAAATGGCGCAAATCGGGTTAAGACGTTTTTTTTGCCTCAGCCTGACTTGCCCCATTTTTAGACGCCCAAACGCCATTTTTCCCTATGCCGGCGCTGCCTGGTGTACGTGGTTTTTTTTCACGCACACCAGGCAGCGCCGGTCGGCTAACGCCGGCTAACGCCATTCAATAAATACGGCGCCCGCATGGCGCTTCAGAATGGCGTTAGCCGGCGCTAATTTATTTGGCGCAAAACTGCGTTAGCGCAGTTTTGCGTCAAAAAGTATAAATATGGGCCTTAGTGTGTGAGGCAGACTGAGGATTCTGGAGCCAACTCTTTGGAAGTCCCAACACTTCCACTCCAGAGCATGAGTGATCACCTGGCCCTTCTGAAAGTTCTGAAGACTCCTGAGTTTGTTAGTGACTGGACAGGTGGTCGGTGTGTTAGACCACTGATCCTGCTCTCAGGGACCTCAAGCCCAGTGGCACATGTGCAACTTGTAAATGAATCAATTTGCTTCCTAACTACCCCACCCTCTCCTAATGGGATCCTGTCTCACATGAGTCCCTCAGCTCCAATAGGTGTTGACCCCATCTCATTCACCACTTTTATTTTACACTTACCAGTGCCCCCTGGTGTGAGCACTTTTCGTGTGATAGCCACTTACGTCCATGTAGTTGGTCATCGGCTCATTCGCCACTTGTCCATACAGAGTTGGGTAATATTTGGTGGCTGGATTCACTTTATACGTCTCCAGGAACTCCTTCAGTTTACCGGTCTCCCTCAGGTGGTCCCTAAGGGACTTCCCTCTCATCAAGGGAACCCTAAACAAAATGAGAATTACCAGTGGGGGGAAGAAAAGAGACATATCCTGGCAAGCATTCATCATCATGGAAATTCAGATTTCCAAAGATAGGGTGTAAATTATAATTACTTCTGTCACCTTTATGAAACATTCCCTGAAGAAAATAAGTATAACCGGCTTTCGACCAAAACCTATTTGTGGAAAGGTTTTAGTGCATAAAAAATTATATTGTTTTTTTCACCCAAAAAACCCATATAATCAAGGACTTTGCCCAGTTACTGTGAACAGCCTATTAATCTGGTAAAGTAGTATTATATCACTTTAAAATTCATGGGGTCATCGAATCCCTGTATACAACATTGGCTCTAATTTACTGATTCAAGTTGTGGAGTTACTTGTAGTATGGAAAAATGAAATGATGTAGCTGCTCTACTGTAATACATTATTACAGAATAGCTGATGATATTATAATGCGTGCTGCCAGGATTAGTAGCTGAATGAGCATCATTACAACTGTACAAAAGCTGACTTTTCCTTTTTATAATCAGTATTTCTAAACCATACAGTAATGAGCAGAAGGAGATATTTTCAACAACGTGTATTGTTGGCACAGTGAGGGCCATATTTATACTTTTTGACGCAAAACTGCA
Source organism: Pleurodeles waltl (assembly GCF_031143425.1). Lineage (NCBI taxonomy): Eukaryota > Metazoa > Chordata > Amphibia > Caudata > Salamandridae > Pleurodeles > Pleurodeles waltl. Next base: position 10,548,039 of record NC_090447.1, on the reverse strand, counting down.
CTAATGCAGTTTTGCGCCAAAAAAATTAGTGCCGGCTAACGCCATTCTGAAGCGCCATGCGGGCGCCGTATTTATTGAATGGCGTTAGCCGGCGTTAGCCGACCGGCGCTGCCTGGTGTGCGTGAAAAAAAACCACGTACACCAGGCAGCGCCGGCGTAGGGAAAAATGGCGTTTGGGCGTCCAAAAATGGGGCAAGTCAGGCTGAGGCAAAAAAATCGTCTTAACCCGATTTGCGCCATTTTTTGTTGGCGCCCAGACGCCATTAACATGACTCCTGTCTTAGCAAAGACAGGAGTCATGCCCCCTTGCCCAATGGCCATGCCCAGGGGACTTATGTCCCCTGGGCATGGTCATTGGGCACAGTGGCATGTAGGGGGGCACAAATCAGGCCCCCCTATGCCACAAAAAAAAATAAAAAAAAATACTTAATACAACTTACCTTGTCCTCCCTGGGATGGGTCCCTCCATCCTTGGGTGTCCTCCTGGGGTGGGCAAGGGTGGCAGGGGGTGTCCCTGGGGGCTTGGGAGGGCACCTCTGGTCTCATTCTGAGCCCACAGGTCCCTTAACGCCTGCCCTGACCCAGGCGCTAAAATCCGGCGCAAATGCGGGTTTTTTAGTCCCGCCCACTCCCAGGCGTCATTTTTGCCCGGGAGTATAAATACGACGCATATGCATCGCAGTCATTTTTTAAGACGGGAACGCCTACCTTGCATATCATTAACACAAGGAAGGTGTTCACGCAAAAAAATGACGCTAACTCCATGAACTTTGGCGCTAGACGCGTCTAACGCCAAACTATAAATATGGAGTTAGTTTTGCGTCGAATTTGCGTCGAAAAAAACGACGCAAATTCGGCGCAAACGGAGTATAAATATGCCCCTAAGTGTCATTGTTTGACGAATAGAATGGCTCTGATTCTTCCTACAACTTCTGAGCCTGAGCCCGATTTTTAAGTTGATTTACATTAAATTGATTCTAATATTTTTTTGGAACAAATTATTAACAACCACTTTCTGAGCTGGTTAATTTTGCACTCAATTTCGTTTGTGTTCTTCACTGATGAGGTGGGAATCATGGATGCTGTTTGCTGGACTCTTTCCATATACACTGAGTGTAGAGGTGGGTATCATGGAGGCTATTTGCATATACATTGAGTATAGAGGTGGGAATCATGGATGCTGTTTGCATATACATTGAGTGTAGGGGTGGGAATCAAGGATGCTGTTTCCATATACATTGAGTGTAGAGGTGGGAATCATGGATGCTGTTTGCATATAAATTGTGTGTAGAGGTGGGAATCATGGATGCTGTTTGCATATACATTGTGTATAGCTGTGGGAATCATGGATGCTGTTTGCATATACCTTGAGTATAGAGGTGGGAATCATGGATGCTGTTTGCATATACCTTGAGTGTAGGGGTGGGAATCATGGATGCTGTTTCCATATACATTGAGTGTAGAGGTGGGGATCCTGGATGCTGTTTGCATATACCTTGAGTGTAGGGGTGGGAATCATGGATGCTATTTCCATATACATTGAGTGTAGGGGTGGGAATAATGGATGCTGTTTGCATATACCTTGAGTGTAGGGGTGGGAATCATGGATGCTGTTTCCATATACATTGAGTGTAGGGGTAGGAATCATGGATGCTGTTTCCATATACATTGAGTGTAGAGATGGGAATTATACATTGTGTGTAGAGGTGGGAATCATGGATGCTGTTTGCATATACATTGTGTATAGATGTGGAAGTCATGGATGCTGTTTGCATATACCTTGAGTACAGAGGTGGGAATCATGGATGCTGTTTGCATATACATTGAATTAAGGGATGGGAATCATGGATGCTGTTTCCATATACATTGAGTGTAGATGTGGGAATCCTGGATGCTGTTTGCATATACATTGAGTGTAGAGGTGGGTATCATGGATCCGGTTTCCATATACATTGAATATAGAGGTGGGGATCATGGATGCTGTTTGCATATACCTTGAGTGTAGGGGTGGGAATCATGGATGCTGTTTGAATATACATTGTGTATAGAGGTGGGAATCATGGATGCTGTTTCCATATACATTGAGTGTAGAGGTGGGAATCATGGATCCGGTTTCCATATACATTGAGTATAGAGGTGGGAATCATGGATGCTGTTTGCATATACAGTGAGTGTAGGGGTGGGAATCCTGGATGCTGTTTCCATATACATTGAGGGTAGAGATGGGAATTATACATTGAGTGTAGGGGTGGGAATCATGGATGCTGTTTGCTTATACATTGTGTATAGAGGTGGGAATCATGGATGCTGTTTTCATATACATTGAGTGTAGAGGTGGGGATCATGGATGCTGTTTGCATATACAGTGAGTGTAGGGGTGGGAATCATGGATGCTGTTTCCATATACATTGAGTGTAGAGATGGGAATTATACATTGCGTGTAGGGGTGGGAATCATGGATGCTGTTTGCATATACATTGAGTGTAGAGGTGGGAATCATGGATGCTATTTGCATATACATTGTGTGTAGAGGTGGGAATCATGGATGCTGTTTGCATATACATTGTGTATAGAGGTGGGAATCATGGATGCTGTTTCCATATACATTGAGTGTAGAGGTGGGAATCATGGATGCTGTTTGCATATACATGGCGTATAGAGGTGGGAATCATGGATGCTGTTTCCATTTACAATGAGTATAGAGGTGGGAATCACAGATGCTGTTTCCATATACAATGAGTATAGAGGTGGGAATCATGGATGCTGTTTCCATATACATTGAGTATAGAGTTGGGAATCATGGATGCTGTTTCCATATACATTGAGTGTAGAGGTGGGAATCATGGATGCTGTTTGCATGTACATTGAGTGTGGAGGAGGGTATCATGGATCCTGTTTCCATATACATTGAGTATAGAGGTGGGAATCATGGATGCTGTTTGCATATACATTGAGTGAAGAGGTGGGAATCATGGATGCTGTTTGCATATACATTGTGTATAGCTGTGGGAATCATGGATGCTGGTTGCATATACCTTGAGTATAGAGGTGGGAATCATGGATGCTGTTTGCATATACATTGAGTGTAGGGGTGGGAATCATGGGTGCTGTTTCCTTATACATTGAGTGTAGAGGTGGGGATCATGGATGCTGTTTGCATATACCTTGAGTATAGAGGTGGGAATCATGGATGCTGTTTGCATATACAGTGAGTGTAGGGGTGGGAATCATGGATGCTGTTTCCATATACATTGAGTGTAGAGATGGGAATTATACATTGAGTGTAGAGGTGGGAAACATGGATGCTGTTTCCATATACATTGAGTGTAGAGGTGGGAATCATGGATGCTGTTTGCATGTACATTGAGTGTGGAGGAGGGTATCATGGATCCTGTTTCCATATACATTGAGTATAGAGGTGGGAATCATGGATGCTGTTTGCATATACATTGTGTATAGAGGTGGGAATCATGGATGCTGTTTCCATATACATTGAGTGTAGAGGTGGGAATCATGGATGCTGTTTGCATATACATTGTGTATAGAGGTGGAAATCATGGATGCTGTTTCCATTTTCGTTGAGTGTAGAGGTGGGAATCATGGATGCTGTTTGCATATACATTGTGTATAGAGGTGGAAATCATGGATGCTGTTTCCATTTACATTGAGTGTAGAGGTGGGTATCATGGATGCTGTTTCCATATACAATGAGTATAGAGGTGGGAATCACGGATGCTGTATCCATATACATTGAGTATAGAGGTGGGAATCATGGATGTTGTTTCCATATACATTGAGTGTAGAGGTGAGTATCATGGATCCGGTTTCCATATACATTGAGTATAGAGGTGGGAATCATGAATGCTGTTTGCATATACATTCAGTATAGAGGTGGGAAATCGTGGATGCTGCTTGCACATACATTGAGTGTAGAGGTGGGTATCATGGATCCGGTTTCCATATACATTGAGTATAGAGGTGGGAATCATGAATGCTGTTTGCATATACATTGAGTATAGAGGTGGGAATCATGAATGCTGATTACATATACATTGAGTATAGAGGTGGGAATCCTGGATGCTGTTTGCATATACATTGAGTGTAGAGGTGGGAATCATGGATGCTGTTTGTATATACGATGAGTATAGAGGTAGGAATCATGGATGATGTTTACATATACATTGAGTGTAGAGGTGGGTATCATGGATCCGGTTTCCATATACATTGAGTATAGAGGTGGGAATCATGGATGCTGTTTGCATATACATTGAGTATAGAGGTGGGAATCCTGGATGCTGTTTGCATATACATTGAGTGTAGAGGTGGGAATCATGGATGCTGTTTGTATATACGATGAGTATAGAGGTAGGAATCATGGATGATGTTTGCATATACATTGAGTGTAGAGGTGAGTATCATGGATCCGGTTTCCATATACATTGAGTATAGAGGTGGGAATCATGGATGCTGTTTGCATATACATTGAGTATAGAGGTGGGAATCATGGATGCTGTTTGCATATACATTGAGTATAGAGGTGGGAATCCTGGATGCTGTTTGCATATACATTGAGTGTAGAGGTGGGAATCATGGATGCTGTTTGTATATACGATGAGTATAGAGGGAGGAATCATGAATGCTGTTTGCATATACATTGAGTATAGAGGTGGGAATCATGGATGCTGTTTGCATATACACTGAGTGTAGAGGTGGGAATCATGGATGCTGCTTGCACATACATTGAGTGTAGAGGTGAGTATCATGGATCCGGTTTCCATATACATTGAGTATAGAGGTGGGAGTCATGAATGCTGTTTGCATATACATTCAGTATAGAGGTGGGAAATCGTGGATGCTGCTTGCACATACATTGAGTGTAGAGGTGGGTATCATGGATCCGGTTTCCATACATTGAGTATAGAGGTGGGAATCATGAATGCTGTTTGCATATACATTGAGTATAGAGGTGGGAATCATGAATGCTGATTACATATACATTGAGTATAGAAGTGGGAATCCTGGATGCTGTTTGCATATACATTGAGTGTAGAGGTGGGAATCATGGATGCTGTTTGTATATACGATGAGTATAGAGGTAGGAATCATGGATGATGTTTGCACATACATTGAGTGTAGAGGTGGGTATCATGGATCCGGTTTCCATATACATTGAGTATAGAGGTGGGAATCACGGATGCTGTTTGCATATACATTGAGTGAAGAGGTGGGAATCATGGATGCTGTTTGCATATACATTGTGTATAGCTGTGGGAATCATGGATGCTGGTTGCATATACCTTGAGTATAGAGGTGGGAATCATGGATGCTGTTTGCATATACATTGAGTGTAGGGGTGGGAATCATGGGTGCTGTTTCCATATACATTGAGTGTAGAGGATTGTGATCATGGATGCTGTTTGCATATACCTTGAGTATAGAGGTGGGAATCATGGATGCTGTTTGCATATACAGTGAGTGTAGGGGTGGGAATCATGGATGCTGTTTCCATATACATTGAGTGTAGAGATGGGAATTATACATTGAGTGTAGAGGTGGGAAACATGGATGCTGTTTCCATATACATTGAGTGTAGAGGTGGGAATCATGGATGCTGTTTGCATGTACATTGAGTGTGGAGGAGGGTATCATGGATCCTGTTTCCATATACATTGAGTATAGAGGTGGGAATCATGGATGCTGTTTGCATATACATTGTGTATAGAGGTGGGAATCATGGATGCTGTTTCCATATACATTGAGTGTAGAGGTGGGAATCATGGATGCTGTTTGCATATACATTGTGTATAGAGGTGGAAATCATGGATGCTGTTTCCATTTTCGTTGAGTGTAGAGGTGGGAATCATGGATGCTGTTTGCATATACATTGTGTATAGAGGTGGAAATCATGGATGCTGTTTCCATTTACATTGAGTGTAGAGGTGGGTATCATGGATGCTGTTTCCATATACAATGAGTATAGAGGTGGGAATCACGGATGCTGTATCCATATACATTGAGTATAGAGGTGGGAATCATGGATGTTGTTTCCATATACATTGAGTGTAGAGGTGAGTATCATGGATCCGGTTTCCATATACATTGAGTATAGAGGTGGGAATCATGAATGCTGTTTGCATATACATTCAGTATAGAGGTGGGAAATCGTGGATGCTGCTTGCACATACATTGAGTGTAGAGGTGGGTATCATGGATCCGGTTTCCATATACATTGAGTATAGAGGTGGGAATCATGAATGCTGTTTGCATATACATTGAGTATAGAGGTGGGAATCATGAATGCTGATTACATATACATTGAGTATAGAGGTGGGAATCCTGGATGCTGTTTGCATATACATTGAGTGTAGAGGTGGGAATCATGGATGCTGTTTGTATATACGATGAGTATAGAGGTAGGAATCATGGATGATGTTTGCATATACATTGAGTGTAGAGGTGGGTATCATGGATCCGGTTTCCATATACATTGAGTATAGAGGTGGGAATCATGGATGCTGTTTGCATATACATTGAGTATAGAGGTGGGAATCCTGGATGCTGTTTGCATATACATTGAGTGTAGAGGTGGGAATCATGGATGCTGTTTGTATATACGATGAGTATAGAGGTAGGAATCATGGATGATGTTTGCATATACATTGAGTTTAGAGGTGAGTATCATGGATCCGGTTTCCATATACATTGAGTATAGAGGTGGGAATCATGGATGCTGTTTGCATATACATTAAGTATAGAGGTGGGAATCATGGCTGATGTTTCCATATACATTGAGTATAGTGGTGGGAATCATGGATGCTGTTTGCATATACATTGAGTATAGAGGTGGGAATCATGGATGCTGTTTGCATATACATTGAGTATAGAGGTGGGAATCCTGGATGCTGTTTGCATATACATTGAGTGTAGAGGTGGGAATCATGGATGCTGTTTGTATATACGATGAGTATAGAGGGAGGAATCATGAATGCTGTTTGCATATACATTGAGTATAGAGGTGGGAATCACAGATGCTGTTTGCATATACACTGAGTGTAGAGGTGGGAATCATGGATGCTGCTTGCACATACATTGAGTGTAGAGGTGAGTATCATGGATCCGGTTTCCATATACATTGAGTATAGAGGTGGGAGTCATGAATGCTGTTTGCATATACATTCAGTATAGAGGTGGGAAATCGTGGATGCTGTTTGCATGTACATTGAGTGTGGAGGAGGGTATCATGGATCCTGTTTCCATATACATTGAGTATAGAGGTGGGAATCATGGATGCTGTTTGCATATACATTGTGTATAGAGGTGGGAATCATGGATGCTGTTTGCATATACATTGTGTATAGAGGTGGGAATCATGGATGCTGTTTCCATATACATTGAGTGTAGAGGTGGGAATCATGGATGCTGTTTGCATATACATTGTGTATAGAGGTGGAAATCATGGATGCTGTTTCCATTTTCGTTGAGTGTAGAGGTGGGAATCATGGATGCTGTTTGCATATACATTGTGTATAGAGGTGGAAATCATGGATGCTGTTTCCATTTACATTGAGTGTAGAGGTGGGTATCATGGATGCTGTTTCCATATACAATGAGTATAGAGGTGGGAATCACGGATGCTGTATCCATATACATTGAGTATAGAGGTGGGAATCATGGATGTTGTTTCCATATACATTGAGTGTAGAGGTGAGTATCATGGATCCGGTTTCCATATACATTGAGTATAGAGGTGGGAATCATGAATGCTGTTTGCATATACATTCAGTATAGAGGTGGGAAATCGTGGATGCTGCTTGCACATACATTGAGTGTAGAGGTGGGTATCATGGATCCGGTTTCCATATACATTGAGTATAGAGGTGGGAATCATGAATGCTGTTTGCATATACATTGAGTATAGAGGTGGGAATCATGAATGCTGATTACATATACATTGAGTATAGAGGTGGGAATCCTGGATGCTGTTTGCATATACATTGAGTGTAGAGGTGGGAATCATGGATGCTGTTTGTATATACGATGAGTATAGAGGTAGGAATCATGGATGATGTTTGCATATACATTGAGTGTAGAGGTGGGTATCATGGATCCGGTTTCCATATACATTGAGTATAGAGGTGGGAATCATGGATGCTGTTTGCATATACATTGAGTATAGAGGTGGGAATCCTGGATGCTGTTTGCATATACATTGAGTGTAGAGGTGGGAATCATGGATGCTGTTTGTATATACGATGAGTATAGAGGTAGGAATCATGGATGATGTTTGCATATACATTGAGTTTAGAGGTGAGTATCATGGATCCGGTTTCCATATACATTGAGTATAGAGGTGGGAATCATGGATGCTGTTTGCATATACATTAAGTATAGAGGTGGGAATCATGGCTGATGTTTCCATATACATTGAGTATAGTGGTGGGAATCATGGATGCTGTTTGCATATACATTGAGTATAGAGGTGGGAATCATGGATGCTGTTTGCATATACATTGAGTATAGAGGTGGGAATCCTGGATGCTGTTTGCATATACATTGAGTGTAGAGGTGGGAATCATGGATGCTGTTTGTATATACGATGAGTATAGAGGGAGGAATCATGAATGCTGTTTGCATATACATTGAGTATAGAGGTGGGAATCACAGATGCTGTTTGCATATACACTGAGTGTAGAGGTGGGAATCATGGATGCTGCTTGTACATACATTGAGTGTAGAGGTGAGTATCATGGATCCGGTTTCCATATACATTGAGTATAGAGGTGGGAGTCATGAATGCTGTTTGCATATACATTCAGTATAGAGGTGGGAAATCGTGGATGCTGCTTGCACATACATTGAGTGTAGAGGTGGGTATCATGGATCCGGTTTCCATATACATTGAGTATAGAGGTGGGAATCATGAATGCTGTTTGCATATACATTGAGTATAGAGGTGGGAATCATGAATGCTGATTACATATACATTGAGTATAGAGGTGGGAATCCTGGATGCTGTTTGCATATACAGGGAGTGCAGAATTATTAGGCAAATGAGTATTTTGACCACATCATCCTCTTTATGCATGTTGTCTTACTCCAAGCTGTATTGGCTCGAAAGCCTACTACCAATTAAGCATATTAGGTGATGTGCATCTCTGTAATGAGAAGGGGTGTGGTCTAATGACATCAACACCCTATTTCAGGTGTGCATAATTATTAGGCAAATTCCTTTCCTTTGGCAAAATGGGTCAAAAGAAGGACTTGACAGGCTCAGAAAAGTAAAAAATAGTGAGATATCTTGCAGAGGGATGCAGCACTCTTAAAATTGCAAAGCTTCTGAAGCGTGATCATCGAACAATCAAGCGTTTCATTCAAAATAGTCAACAGGGTCGCAAGAAGCGTGTGGAAAAACCAAGGCGCAAAATAACTGCCCATGAACTGAGAAAAGTCAAGCGTGCAGCTGCCACGATGCCACTTGCCACCAGTTTGGCCATATTTCAGAGCTGCAACATCACTGGAGTGCCCAAAAGCACAAGGTGTGCAATACTCAGAGACATGGCCAAGGTAAGAAAGGCTGAAAGACGACCACCACTGAACAAGACACACAAGCTGAAACGTCAAGACTGGGTCAAGAAATATCTCAAGACTGATTTTTCTAAGGTTTTATGGACTGATGAAATGAGAGTGAGTCTTGATGGGCCAGATGGATGGGCCCGTGGCTGGATTGGTAAAGGGCAGAGAGCTCCAGTCCGACTCAGACGCCAGCAAGGTGGAGGTGGAGTACTGGTTTGGGCTGGTATCATCAAAGATGAGCTTGTGGGGCCTTTTCGGGTTGAGGATGGAGTCAAGCTCAACTCCCAGTCCTACTGCCAGTTCCTGGAAGACACCTTCTTCAAGCAGTGGTACAGGAAGAAGTCTGCATCCTTCAAGAAAAACATGATTTTCATGCAGGACAATGCTCCATCACACGCGTCCAAGTACTCCACAGCGTGGCTGGCAAGAAAGGGTATAAAAGAAGGAAATCTAATGACATGGCCTCCTTGTTCACCTGATCTGAACCCCCTTGAGAACCTGTGGTCCATCATCAAATGTGAGGTTTACAAGGAGGGAAAACAGTACACCTCTCTGAACAGTGTCTGGGAGGCTGTGGCTGCTGCTGCACGCAATGTTGATGGTGAACAGATCAAAACACTGACAGAATCCATGGATGGCAGGCTTTTGAGTGTCCTTGCAAAGAAAGGTGGCTATATTGGTCACTAATTTGTTTTTGTTTTGTTTTTGAATGTCAGAAATGTATATTTGTGAATGTTGAGATGTTATATTGGTTTCACTGGTAATAATAAATAATTGAAGTGGATATATATATTTTTTTGTTAAGTTGCCTAATAATTATGCACAGTGATAGTCACCTGCACACACAGATATCCCCCTAACATAGCTAAAACTAAAAACAAACTAAAAACTACTTCCAAAAATATTCAGCTTTGATATTAATGAGTTTTTTGGGTTCATTGAGAACATGGTTGTTGTTCAATAATAAAATTAATCCTCAAAAATACAACTTGCCTAATAATTCTGCACTCCCTGTACATTGAGTGTAGAGGTGGGAATCATGGATGCTGTTTGTATATACGATGAGTATAGAGGTAGGAATCATGGATGATGTTTGCACATACATTGAGTGTAGAGGTGGGTATCATGGATCCGGTTTCCATATACATTGAGTATAGAGGTGGGAATCACGGATGCTGTTTGCATATACATTGAGTATAGAGGTGGGAAATCGTGGATGCTGCTTGCACATACATTGAGTGTAGAGGTGGGAATCCTGGATGCTGTTTGCATATACATTGAGTGTAGAGGTGGGAATCATGGATGCTGTTTGTATATACGATGAGTATAGAGGTAGGAATCATGGATGATGTTTGCATATACATTGAGTGTAGAGGTGGGTATCATGGATCCGGTTTCCATATACATTGAGTATAGAGGTGGGAATCCTGGATGCTGTTTGCATATACATTGAGTGTAGAGGTGGGAATCATGGATGCTGTTTGTATATACGATGAGTATAGAGGTAGGAATCATGGATGATGTTTGCATATACATTGAGTGTAGAGGTGGGAATCATGGATCTGGTTTCCATATACATTGAGTGTAGAGGTGGGAATCATGGATGCTGTTTGCATATACACTGAGTGTAGAGGTGGGAATCATGGATGCTGCTTGCACATACATTGAGTGTAGAGGTGGGAATCATGAATGCTGTTTGCATATACATTGAGCATAGAGGTGAGAATCATGGATGCTGTTTGCATATACATTGAGTGTAGAGGTGGGTATCATGGATCCGGTTTCCTTATACATTGAGTATAGAGGTGGGAATCATGGATGCTGTTTGCATATACATTGAGTATAGAGGTGGGAATCATGGCTGATGTTTCCATATACATTGAGTATAGCGGTGGGGGACGTGCACTGGGATCTTACATGACAGATAAACGCTGCCATTGGATCTAACTTTGGGAGTGGTACAGGCTGGCTTTGGGTGGCAGGTCTCAGTGCATGTACAGGGAAGCAGGGACCTGGAGCTTGGAACTGGAAATGGTTTGAGAAGATGGGTCCTCCCTCCCCCATTACAAAAGCTAATAATTTTCCCTTCATCCCTTTCATCTCTCTGCTTTCCCTCCACACCCTGTGACTATTGACTCTACCTCCTAGACACATCTTTACCATTTCACCCCTCATTTCCTCTCCCTGCCTTCGTCTTGAACCCTTAAGTTCTTGCCTCCTTCCTGCAGTATTTCAAGTTGTCCTAGGTCTCTCTGATGAGGCGGATGTAGGTTGGGACCTATCAGGACGGCTCGTGGTCCCATCTGAAGGGCAGCGGCTCGGACGGATCAGGCTGGACTGTCCCACTGACACAGGGATCGTCCTGAGCAGCTCACGGGGGGAAAATGATGGTCTGGAATGTGGCTCTGATCCAGCGCCTGTGGCTGACATTCAAGTGTTTCTAACATCATCTTGTTGAGTGCCAGTGGTACACGTCAGTGAGGCAGCAACAAACATGTGACTGAAGGGGGAGGGGAGAAATTAGACAAAGATTTGGATTTTATAGCATTAGGATGGTATAATAACCCCAAAGAAGAGGTAATGTTACCACAGGAGATATTATAGAATGATGAAAGTAGAAAAGAAAAGAGTCACAGGCATGCCCACCAAATGTTAGGTACATAATAATATCCTGGATTCCCAGGAGTATCAGAAAGATAACCTAGAAAGGTATGAGATGAGGAGGCCATCCTGTGCATGTTATATGATGGTGACCTGAAAAGGCCAACAGCATAGACTGCTCTGTGATGCTAAAGGCAGGAATTAGGTCTAGAGGTCTAAGGATGAGGAAGAGATGATTGCGAAGAGCAGTACTGATAAGTGACGATGAAGTTACATACATGTGAAAATGCAGCTCTCATTGAGTGAACTGTAATGAAGGCAGCCAGGAGGGAGGTCAGCAGACTGTTAGAGGTTAGGTATGGTGTGAGATGGTTTAAGGCAAGTCTGCCCAATAATTTTGATTATTTCTTGCCAGTCACGAAATCCTCAGGATGTACGTGTAAGCGACGTACAGCATGACGCAGAGGTGTTCATGGTGCCTCCAGGAAGGAACAGACGTAGCATCAGAGTACCTCTAGCTAAATATAGCTACAAAAGGGAAATCAGTGCATATGAAGATATAGCCTATTATATGTAGCATGTGAAAATCAAAATGTGTTGTGTTACTTCAAGTATAAAGATTTTATGCGCTCTATTCATTTGGTTAAAGACGAAATTGGCACAAAATATAGATTGTAAGGAAAACCTGAGCAATTGAACAGTCGGGTGCCCTGGAACAGACCACAAGGAGATATTGGACATGGTTGAAACATGTTGGCAATGTTCTAGTACTTGTGGAATTCTTGTATATATTGTAAAATAATACCAAAACCAGGAACAGATTAAAATAGTTATAGTGGCCTTTTGCTTATTCATTTTCATAACACCATATTTACATTCTCAATGTCGCAGCATTTGGCAACATAGATACATTTGGTGATACATTTTTTAACTATTTCATTGGGTTCATCTATGAAATAGTATACTATGACTATGCCATATGGCAGAATTATCAGTGAAAGAGCAGTTTTTGCTCAGCACACACTAATAAACAAAAACATATGTAAACCGAAACCAGTTCTGTGACTAACTTTGCCACTCCATATTTATCATTAATCCAATAAATATAGTTAGAACTCGATTAGGTAAAGTAGCACAAATCTACCCTTGGCGGCACACTGCTTCTGTGAAACTCTGGGCCTCATTTACAAAGTTTGGGCACAGGGCAGCGCCACAAGCCTTTTTCCTGCACCACCCTGTGTCAAAACGAAAGGGCAGGAATTGCAAGATACAGCGCATTTCTGTCCTTGTCCCCTGCGCTGGTGCACAAATTGCCGCCATGCGCCAATGCAGGCACTCTTGCACAATGGTTACTACTGCGAGTAACCTCTTTTCCAGTAACATTTTGCATCAAATAACTCATTCATTAATTAGAAGAACAAGAAGGGCCTCAAATCACTAATTTGAAAGCTGTAGAAACGTCGTTATGAAGCTGGGTCACTTTTCAAAGAGACTGACTTAATGCGCTGGAAGGTATATATGGGTACATTCAGGGGCATATTTATACTTTGTTTGCGCCGGAATTGCGTCGTTTTTTTTTACGCGATTCCGACGCAAAACTAACTCCATATTTATACTTTGGCGTTAGACGCGTCTAGCGCCAAAGTCCATGGAGTTTGCGTCATTTTTTAGCGTGGACACCTACTTTGCGTTAATGATATGCAAGGTAGGCGTTCCCGTCTAAAAAAGTGACTCCGAGGCATGTGCGCCGTATTTACACTCCCTTGCAAAAATGTCACCCGGGAGTGGGCGGGTCAAAAAAAATGACATCCAGCCGCTTTTGTGTCGTTTTTTAGCGCCTGGTCAGGGCAGGCGTTAAGGGACCTCTGGGCTCGGAAGGAGCCCAGAGGTGCCCTCCCATGCCCCCAGGGACCCCCCCTGTCACCCTTGCCCACCCCAGGAGGACGCCTAAGGATGGAGGGACCCATCCCAGGGAACATAAGGTAAGTTCAGGTAAGTATTTTATTATTTTTTTTGTGGCATAGTGGGGCCTGATTTGTGCCCCCCTACATGCCACTATGCCCAATGACCATGCCCAGGGGACAGAAGTCCCCTGGGCATGGCCATTGGGTAAGGGGGCATGACTCCTGTCTTTGCTAAGACAGGAGTCATTTCAATGGGGGTTGGGAGTCGAAAAAAATGGCGCAAATCGGGTTGAGGCAATAATTTTGCCTCAGCCTGACTTGCCCCATTTTTTGGCGCCCAAGCTCCATATTCCCCTACGCCGGCGCTGCCTGGTGTACGTCATTTGTTTTGACGCACACCTGGCAGCGCCGCCGGCTAACGCCGGCTAACGTCATTGAATAAATACGGCGCCCGCATGGCGCTTCAGAATGGCGTTAGCCGGCTTTAGATTTTTTGACGCACAACTGCGTTGGCGCAGTTGTGCGTCGAAAAGTATAAATATGGCCCTCAGAGCGCCACTGGCATTTGGAGAGAACTATTAATGAAAAAGTTTTGATTTTTTCAGCACAAATCCCATGATAATAATCACATTTGAATTATGCTAGTAAATACCTAACTCTATCATTCACATGACGAGAGGACTCGGGTTGTCTCTTTATGTGCACTCCCTAAACGCCCTGATGCCCATGCATAATTCATTCACGTAGGTCATTCTCTAAGCTGATTTACCGAGCTGTGATCTGGGGACAGAATTCTAAGTATTCCATTCCCAAAACCCTCGGTAGCCCTAAGGTTCTTAGTAGGTACTCACTTGACCATGCACTCGGAGAGGGCCACCAGCCCCAGGAGCAGCAGCCACTTCATGGTTCCCTCTTTGGTCCAAGGCACGCAGAGAGTGATCTCAGGCTCTGGACTTCACCAGCGAATACCACAGAGAGAGGGCCCTTTATGTACTGCTGTGATGTCCCTTGGACAACCTTCACCACCGGCAGGGAGTGCATGTGTAAGATAACAGATAAGGATTGTGTCCAACCTCAAAACAAGGGGCTGTGCCCAGACTCCTAATCTCATTAGTTCAATCATATGCCTATGAGTGTGTTTCTTTCCATTGCAGGTATCATAACTTAAATACAGATAACACCACAGTGCACACCTGGTGAGTGGATATTTCCGCAATAGGCTAATTAAAGCAGGTTTATCCTAAGACGTGAGTTGTTGTTAATGAAGTGACATTGTGTTCTGTGATATGGAGAATGCCCAATGTGCAGTGGTTATGGGTGCAAGGCCCAGGCCAGTGGCACACAGTGTCAACACTAGCACCTACAATTAGCAAGACTGCACCAACTACAAATTGCATAAGTTAAAATAAGGAACTGATATCCTGACCTGGAGAGACCTCGGTTTAATACCCCGTACTGTCTAAAGAGAACTTATCAAGGCAGACACAGAACACACAGACAGCATGTCTGAGTGAACAATCTGGACCGCCACCAGGAGCCTTCAAAGAAATTTGTAAGCCCAAATTGAAAAAGATGAGCCTGTCGTAAAAGCACCAGGGCTGATCTGTTCAGTGATGGGAGCCTTCATATGTTGCAGGCTGCCCATGACCTGGGCCTGGACAGAGCTCACAGTTTCACATGTCTGAAACCTAACATGTATGTGTGTAGATGCATTTGTAGAGTGCAAACCTAGCGGAAGATCAGCCAATCGATGAACAAGAGTGTTAGGCTCCAGCATCACAGACTGCGAGTGGGTTGCAGGGCAGGGGTATCTGCTTTTGGGGTAACTGCATGATGCCACTATTGGGGCAGTTAATTCTAGTGATAACATTTTACCATCGTCTTCACAAGGACTGAGTGAAGTTGATGCTATAACTGAGTCACATCAATTTATTTGTTCACAGTGTCCAGTGAGCTTCTCAGTGGTAGTGCTCAACCTTGTGGCGCTGAATGAAATCTCAAGGTGAGTGTTGTCACTTCCATACAGCTTTATGATAGGTGCTGCTTTTCCTAACACATGCAGAATGTATTAGCAGATATTTATTGTTACCTAACAGTAGTGTTCATTTTATATCGTCGAGAAGATGAAACTATATTTAAAATGTTTGACATGTACTTTTAGTTTTACATGTCCAGGTAGTGAAAAACTCTTACTCACTACTGCGAGGCCTACCTCTTCAATAGGATAACATTGAGATTGCCTTATTACATTTTATAAGTGTAACTTCCGATTGGGAAGAGATGGAACTCCAAGTTTGGTGTCTCGAGAATCAGATTTTAAAATCACAACTCATGGTAAAGTTGGATTTTAAATTGCATTTCTGAAATTGGCACTTTTAGAAAGCTAGCATTTTTCTTACTTCCAATCATCTAGTGCCTTCTGATTGTCTCTAAATACACGTCTGGGTGGCTGACAGCTGGGCTCTTGTGCATTCCCTTCAGACAGCCACAAGCAAAGGGAGATTAGGTGTGACTGATGGACCATCAACATCCTGATGGCCCATCCTGGGCTGGATGGCAGGGAGGAACTGAGACTCTCACCTGAATGGGCTGTGTTCTCATCCCACAAAAAGGGCAGCATAACCCCCTCTAGTGAGTCTGAAGCCAGATCAGGAAGGGCATGGACCAAGAGCACTTCAAAGGCCCCTTTTTGAAGTCTCCCCACTTCAAATATGCCACTGGGCATGAGAAATGGACCGCTGACCCACCGAACCAGTAACCTTCTGGACCTGAGGACATTCTGCCAGGAAGAAGGACTGCTGTGCTGTTGAAAGGACTGTCACTCTGATGGACTTTGCTGGACTCCTGCTCTGCTGTTCCTGCTGCCCTCCTTGCCTGCGAGTGAGAAGTAATTGGACCTTTATCTCTACATTCCCAGAACAAAAGTGACTCCAAGGGCTTGTTGGCTTCCCTCCTGTTCTGAAGTGTCAGGGACATCAAATAATTCACTTAATCCTGCAACAACACCTGGACTTTGCCTGCTGCAAGTCTTGCCCTGCCAAGTGGTGTCAATCCAGTTCTTGACCCTTGGAAGTGGGTAAAAAGTGATGCAACTAGCAGAACCTGCGCATGGACCCTGTTGTACTATCTGAACCAATACATCTTCTTCGATGCAGATACATCACCTACAGCCCTAAGGAACCGTCAATGATACATCTCAAATTGCAGAACTTGAAACCTACCATCGCATACATCCAGCCGGATCGATGACAACACATCTCCTGCTCTGCTCCACGCTTCAGGCCCCATCGACCGCACAACACAGTCCTTTTTCAGCCGGAAAAGGTTGGTCCCTGTATCTGACCTGCACTTCATTATAGTCAGCGTGATTTTTCAGATTTCACCCGGGCTAGCGCGACCAGATTGCCCTGGTTGGTGCTTTATGCCTTTAACTACTATGGCCCATATTTATACTTTTTGACGCACAACTGCGCCAACGCAGTTGTGCGTCAAAAATTTTACCTCCAGCTAACGCCATTCCAACGCACCATGCGGGCACCTTATTTATGGAATGACGTTAGCCGGCGCTGCGGACTGGTGTGCGTAAAAAAAAAATGACTCACACCAGGCAGCGCCGGCGTATGGGAAAATGGGGGTTGAGCGCCAAAAAATGGGGCAAGTCAGGTCTGAGGCAAAATTCAGGCCTCAAACCGGATTTGCACCATTTTTTTTTACGCCCAATCTCCATTGACATGACTCCTGTCTTAGCAAAGACAGGAGTCATGCCCCCTTGCCCAATGGCCATGCCCAGGGGACCTATGTCCCCTGGGCATGGCCATTGGGCATAGTGGCATGTAGGGGGGCCCAAATCAGGTCCCCCTATGCCACAAAAAAAATCGGGAAAAAATACTTACCTGAACTTACCTTTTCTTCCCTGGGATGGGTCCCTCCATCCTTGGGTGTCTTCCTGGGGTGGGCAAGGGTGGCAGGGGGTGTCCCTGGGGGCAGGGGAGGGCACCTCTGGGCTCCTTCCGAGCCCACAGGTCCCTTAACGCCTGCCCTGACCCAGGCATTAAAAAACAGTGCACATCAGGCTGTGCGCCGTTTTTTAAGGCCCACCCCCTCCTGTGCGTCAAAATGACATCAGAGTATAAATATGGGGCACAGGCCTTAAAGTCATTTTTTGGAAGGGAACGCCTACCTTGCATATAATTAACGCAAGGCTGGTTCCCCCTTCCAAGAAATGACGCACATGGTGGAATTTTTACGCCCGCGGGGTCTGACGTCAAAGTATAAATATGGGGCAGAGTTTGCGCCGATTGTGCGTCAAAATTTTTGACGCACATTCGGCGCAAACAGAGTATAAATATGCCCCTATATTTGCTGGTATTCTTTGCAAATTATTATCTCTACTTCTACTTTTTTGTTCATTTGATCTTTTTGGATTTTTGTTGTTTTGATCTGGTTTACTCATTAATTAAATATCTGTTTTTCAAACCAGGTGTTTATATGGTATTGTTGCTGTATTGCTGTTTTAAGTGTTGTATAAATACTGTACATATTGTCTCCTAAGTTAAGCTTGCCTGCTCTGTGCCAACCTACCAGAGGGCGAGCAAAGATTAATTTATGATGTGTAACTGACTTACCCTAACTAGGATTGTGGTTCCTGCTTGGACAGGGTGCATACCTCTGCCAACCAGAAACCCAATTTCTATCAATGGCGTAGGTGATATATACTTTTTTTGGAAGTTTGAGGATCTGACCCTAACAAATTCCTGTGTGTTGCCCAACAGTTCATCAGAAAGCTTCAAGGCTTAACCTTAAAAAATAAGACTCAATGGCCAAATATTTCTAAGTAGCCGCTGCCCACATCCACCAACGGGGAGTGGCCCACTTCCACAAAGCCGACACTGCCCACGTCCACCAAAGGAGTGTTGCCCACTTCCACCAAAGAGGCGCTTTCCACTTCCACCAACAGGGTGTGGCCCACTTTCATCATGGATGCTAACCATTCACATGTTGCTTTGCTTTTCCCCACCTGTCCATCATATCTACCTGTTTGCTCACCTTGTCATCTAAAGTAGGAAGTGATATGTTGCTCTCTCTGCCCCAGCCCTACATTACTATTCTAAACTCAGAAACTTTTGTTATGCACCTAGGCACATGGAGAACCACTGCATTTAAAGCTTTCAGAATAAAGCCCTGATTTATACTTTTTGGTGCAAAACTGCACCAATGCAGTTTTGCATCAAAAAGTTTAGGACCGGCTTGCACCATTTCTGTGCCCCAGCCGGGCACCATATTTATGGAATGGTGCAAGCCAGTGCAAAGGGTAGGCTAGCGTAAAAATAAATGACGTTTGCTGGGTGGGGCTGGCAGTATGGAAGTAGAGGGTTTTGCACCAAAAAAATGACGTTAGGCAGGTTAGATAAAAAAAAAAAAGACTCTAACCTGCCTAGCATCATTTTCTGACACAAAACCATCCATACCACATGACTCCTGTTTTAGAAAAGACAAGAGTCATGCCCACCACCCCAATGGCCAGCACAGGGGATTGCCATTGCACCCAGTGCCATGTAGGGGGTCCCATTTCAGGGCCTCCAATGGCACTCAAAAAAAAATATATATATTCTTACCTGTACTTACCTAGTCTTATCTGGGATGGAGTCCCCATCCTCCTCTGTCCCTCTGGTGTGGGTGGGGGTGTCCCGAGGGCCTGGGAGGGAACCTAAGGGCTTATTCCATGGTGCTCCACCATGGAAATAGGCCCACAGGTCCTCTAACGCCTGCCCTGACCCAGGTGTTAGAAAATGGTGCCCAGCTAGCTTTGCACCATTTTTGCCCCTCCACCCCCCGTGCGTGATTTTTGCACTTGAGGACAAATATTGCACTAGGGCCTTATAGTCATTTTTTGCACAAGAACACCTACTTTGCATCTCATTGATGCAAAGTAGGTTTCCACATCCAAAAAATTACTTTAAATCCATAAATTTGGCGCTAGACTGGTCTAGCGCCAAAGTGTAATTATGGAGTTAGTTTTGCACCGAATTTGCGTTAAAAAATGACGCAAATTCAGTGCAAAACAAGTATAAATATGCCCCTGTATGTCAGCACAGGCAGAGAGCAGGAATTTGATGTATAATCTTAAATATAATTCATTCCTGCCCTCTCTCTTTCGTGCAGCATAACTAGTTGGCTTACTTCATTGCATGAAAATTTGATAAATTTGCCCCCTAGTTTTCTGGCAAAATTGATGTAATTCTGGACAGCCATTTTGGCTGAACAGTTGTTCGATTTTCCCTATGGAAAACACACAGGGAAAAGGGGGTTTAGGGACCTGCTTGATGGATCACCCCAGAACTTTCCTGGAAAGAGCTGAGGTAGATAATCCTTTTTTAGGGAAGGATTTGTGAAGATTCAGCGAACAACTTGGAGGTTATTAGTGAAACACAAAATGCTCTTCCCATGGAAATTCTGACTCAGATATAACTAAACAGTGGTGATATAGACTTTTTTAGGAACTTCGAGGATTTGACCTCCAAACTCCTGTGTGCTGCCAAACAGTGCATCAGAATGCGGCAGTGCTTAACTCTAAAAATAATAGCCAATAGCAAAAATAATTCTAAGTAGCTGCTGCCCACTTCCACAAAGGAGTATTGGCCTACTTCCACAAAGGGTACACTGCCCACTTTCACCAAGGAGGTGCTTTCCACTTCCACCAACAGGGCATAGCCCACTTTCGTCATAAATGCTGACCATTCCAGTGCTGTTTTGCTTTTCCACACCTGTCCATCACGTTTACCTGTTCGCTCTCCCTCTCGTCTAAAGTAGGAACTGATATGTTACTCACTCTGCCACAGCCCTACCTGACTATCCCAAACGCAGACACCTTTGTGATGCACCCAGACACATGGAGAACCACTGTTTTTCAAGATTGCACAGGAAGTTTATTCTCTATTGCATAAAACATCCCCCCAGAAGGTCTTGCTTGAGGTCAAATCAAAACTTAGGGACTCTTTCTAACAGCACAGAAGGACTGATACTGCCCTGGCATGCTCTCTATTAATTTAGAAGAGTGAGGTGGTGACCAGATCACACAATGCCTGAAGCAGGCAAAGGCTTACCTGTGCATGGGAAACAACAGGGGCATAACACAGGAACGGGTGGCACAGGTGGCCTCCTATCCCTTCCGGGAGCCCCCAACCCTTCAAGGGACCCTACCCAGGACAATGGATATATGTAAGTTACAGGAGAGTCAGTGGCCCCTCACCACATTCTGCAGGGGATCCCTATCATTTTACACTCCTCCATTGGGGAATGGCCAGATCCTTAAAATGTATTCGCTCCATTTTTATGATATGGCTTGACAGGACAACTTTTGCTAAACAATTTTGTAACAATCACCAGTAGAGGGGCTTTGCCTCCATGCCTAAGTTGGGAGCCAGGAGTACAGGATTTCATGGGCAGAAGTTGTGTGCTGTCACAAACAAGAATGCTATTGCTTTTGCATTTCCCTCGAGAAGTTTCTGAGTCTCCTAATATAGACACCACGTCAAATGTAATGACATGCTGGCATACAAGGAGAGCTCCTTCCTTCCTCTGTTGAACTTCATCTTGCTTCCATGCACCTTTTTCTAACCATTTTCCTACCCTCAAAACTCCCCATTTCCATTCAAGCCATTTTTCTGTCAGTCTTATGTGACAAATTGGGTTGTTGGTTGACTAGGGTGTGAGCCCTGGTCAAGCAACAGCCACTATCCCTTGGAGGGGGAACCGCACAAATTCACTAAATTAACCTGTGCTTAACCTTGGGTAGGTTAAAACAAAAAGCAGTCAAGCTTAACTTAGAGGCAATGTGTAAAGCATTTATGCAGTACACAAACAGCAGCACAGAGAGAAAAAACAACACAATAAAAATCCCAAACCAATTTGGAAAAATAGAGACATTTTTAATGACTTTTTTTTACTGTAAAAGCATCAAAACCCAATTAGTAGAACCAGAGTTATGAATTTTTAAAGTTTTCAGTGTAAAATAGCGATTAAAATTAAAAGTGTCCACTGGGGACATCTGGTCGCGCTAGCCTGGGGCAGTTAAGGCCGACCGTGGTGGAGCACGAGTCAGATACACAACGTGGATTTGACTCAGTCAGTGCTTACCTTCATACTTAGAAAGGTTTTGAAAAAAAAAGTCTCTGAGAAGGTAAAAGTTCAGCGGGGCAGGGATTCAAGACTGTCCGCAGAGGGAGCTACATCGTCAGGTAGTTGTGGAGCGAAGCCATGGTGAAAATTTTTACCTTCAGACTTAGCTGTCGAGATGGAAAACAAAAATCTCCAGAGGGATGAAGAAGAAGGTTGTAGCTGAAGACAGTTCCACGAGGTTGGATACCCCTTTTGCCAAGGGCTGCTGAAAAGGACATGCTGCTGCGGGGAAGAACGTAGTGGGAGAAGCTGCGAAGTCAATCTGACCGGCGATGCACCTCAGGTGGATAGGCAAGCAGGTTGGTCCCGGTCTCTTTGTGGTTCTGAGAGCACTTTTTGCCAAAAGTTTGTCTAAATCCTCACTTTTGTAAATTGGTCATCTGGGCACTTTTAATACCACAACCAGGGGTCCAGCAGTGGACTGAGACCTCTTGAGGGTTCAGGACTCACTCAGGCTGAGTCCAGGGGTGGGTTCAAGATGGTGAGAGCCTGTTATGTCCCTGTGGCTCTGAACAGGAGACCAGCTAAACTAGCCATTGGAGTCACTTCTAAAGTCCTGGGTGCAGGTGGGGATGCAGGGCTCTGCAGCAGGGTTGACCGCTGAAATTTCAAGCAGGCTTCAAGCAGCAAAGCAGTCCTTTCAGGTGCAGCAGCCGCCTGGCAGAGTGCACAACAGGTCACAGCAGCAGGCAGTTCTCTTAGAGTCTTTCCACAGTTCCATTAGTGAACTGAAGAGTGGGTCTGAAAGCTTTATTTTATTCCCCTTTGCCCTGCTCCTAGAAGTTGGGTGAAGTTTCCAGAATGGCTCTCTGAAGTTCCAGGAATTTCCTGCCTCACCAGTCCTGGCTCCTAGCCGCCTGCACTGACAATACAGGGTTGTTAAGCGTATTGTGTGGCAGCAGATCTCAGCCCATTCAGATGTGAGTGGGGCTGTGGTAAGCTCTGCCCTCCATCCTGCCAGTGGAAAAGCCTTCAGGCCTTGCTAATCCCACTATGGTGCGACTGTCTGGGGCGAATCCATAAAGTCCCAACTATCAGACACACCCAGCCATGTGACCTAAGGCAGGTTGTAGACCCAGAGGGCTAAGAGCAGGAAAATGCCAACTTTCTAAAAGTAGCATTTTCAAACTTGTAATGATAAATCTGACTTTACCATTAAAGATGGTTTATTATTACAAGTTCATAGATACCAGACGTGACCTATCTTCCTTCTCTGGTTTAGGAATTACAACTTATTAATTTTAATAAGGAATCCCTAATGTTGCCCTATAGAAGGAATAGGGCTCTAAGTAGTGAGAAAACTAATGTAGGGGTTTTTCATTGCTAGGACATGTAAAACAAACAAAGTACATGAGCTACCTTTTAATATCATAGCACCCAACCCTATGGGCTACTTAGAGCCTAACTTAAGGGTGACATAGATTTATTTAAAGGTGAGTTTGAGGCTTGGCAAGGGGTTTAAATGCCAAGTTGACAGGGCAGGGGGGTGCTGCCTTCAGGCTGCAACAACAGACCTGGGACACGTTTTAAGGTACTACTTAAGTGGGTGGCAAAATAAGTGTTACAGGCCCACTAGTAGCATTTGATTTACAGGCCCTGGTTACATGGTATACTACTCTTAAAGGAACTTACATGTAAATTAAATTTGCCAATCTGGTGTGTGCCAATCAAACCATGTTTAGGGGAGTGAGCACATGCATTTTAGCACTGGTTAGCAGTCCTAAGGCCAAGAAAGCAAAACTGAAGACAAGATGGAGGCAAGTAGGCAAAACATTTGAGGAAAGACTGCCCTATCGCTGACAGAGATAACATCTATGACTTGGTATCTTCTAGGAGCAGGGGGGTATCGCTGATGGCCTTTTTAGTGCATGCAATTAGAAGTTTAAAGTGGGGACAGATGAAAGTTGGCCTATCATGTGTTTGGGGACTTTGGGTAGTATGTCTTTAAGGAATGTGTCTTGTGAGTTCATAAGAACTAGTGCTTGCCTCTCTGATATCTTGTACAGTTTCTCTAACTACAATTTCGGTCACATTTAGGGGGTAGTTATGCTTGTTTACATTAATTACCACATTTTCTTTTGTAGTTGCCCTTCCATAACATGCTTTAGAGTAAAATTCAGTACATTCCCAGTTTATAGTTTCTGTCAATTCACTTTCTTGGCTGTAGGTGTAGCCCATGTGACTTAATTATTGCTTTCCTTTTTGTGAAGTGATAAACTTGGCTCCTTCTGTCAATATATCTGCAAGTTGTTTAATAGTATAGATATATATCATAGTTTATTTTTTGCCTGTTAGTTATTAATATATTTAAAACTGCAGTTACTTTTATTTTGTTTAATTTACTTGAAAGCTTTGTTGAGATGTTTTGCATATTTTTGCAGCTTTTCCTTTCATATCGTTTAAATGTGGAGCAGGTGTTTGTTCTCTGTTAAAAGAGGAAAAGATGTTAGAGTAATTTAAAATGGTTTGCTAGTTTGTCTAGGTTTAGAGAGTTAGGTTTATTTTTAATAGCTTTTTGGGTGTGTTTCACATTTATTTTTTACGTATACTTACTTTATTATATATTCTTTGTGCATTGTTGAGATTTTCTATCAGTTTGTTGGCCTGGAAGTTATTTTTTATTTGTTCAGGTAGGGTATGTAAAACAATAAAACTTACAGTCTGTTAATATTTACTTGTTAACTAATATTTTCTTTTAGTTTAGTAATATTTAATTTATTAGTTTAAATATAAGTATTATTTATTTACTTGAATATGTAGTTGTAGAGAAATATTTTCATTTATAATAATTTGGTGCAGGATTCCGGCTGAGTTTCCTCCTTCTGCAGTGTTTATTTATTTGCTTTAATTAGTGTGTCTTTTATATTGTTTATATTGTTTTTTTAATTGTTTGAGTCATTTTAGTAGTTAAAGTTGTTTATAGTCTTATTTATTTCTTTGATTTAGTATAATTATATTTTTGTCACTCAGTTAAATGCTTGTTTCATAAGGGCTAATTAAGGTTTTCTTTATGCAGTGTTATCCACATGTGTGCTAAGGACGACTCAAAGTCATCCTCAGCCACAGTGCTCATGTGCCAGGGCAGCTCCGAGCCATCCACGCACACGAGTCAGGAAATCCTTCTGCTGTTTACAGCAGAGGGATTTCCTTTTATTTTAGCCTCACAAGCTGGGAAAGAGCTTCCCCAGCT
The DNA here is from genome assembly GCF_031143425.1 of Pleurodeles waltl. Taxonomy (NCBI): domain Eukaryota; kingdom Metazoa; phylum Chordata; class Amphibia; order Caudata; family Salamandridae; genus Pleurodeles; species Pleurodeles waltl. The sequence continues at coordinate 10,522,593 of NC_090447.1, read as the reverse complement.
GCCAAAGGCATTTTTTTTTTAATGTAATGAGGATCGGTGCACATGGTGTTCTGACGTTATTACATTGAAAGTAAACGTGAAATGAGCTGATTGGTTCATTTCACTTTCACTGCTCGGGGCATATCTCAGCCCTGAGCACCATAGCACACAGGAGAGGTATTGTTGGAAAGGGGAGAATTTCTCCTTTCCGATAGTACCTTTCCCGGGTGGATCCCTGCTTGAGGATCACCGAAGGAGGGTGATCCTCAAGCTGGGATCCACTCCATAAGACACCAGGGATTTATTTTAGTTGCAGGGAGTGGCCTCTTAGGCAAGGGCCCCTTCCCATAATAGAGAATACATTTTGGCCACTTTCTGCCCACCCTGGGGGCAGAGTGGCCTTTCTTTTTAGGCTGATCAGTCCCTCAGGGGTGGCAGAAGACAACAAAGATTTTAAAAATATATATTAGGGAGCAGCCCCTTGGGCAAGGGTCACGCCCTATTATCAGGGTCTTATTTTGGCCATTTTATGTCCCCCCCGGGACAGATAAGCCATATTTGTAGCCCGATCTGCCCATAAAGGAGGCAGAAAGCCAATAGAGACTAGGGAGTTGTATATTATAAATGTTGGAGATCTTCCAGATGGGAAAGGATCTCTTCCAATCAGGGGGACATTTTTATGTCCATGTGCTGCCCCTCCTGGGGGCAGATCAGCCATAATTGTAGGCTGATCTGCCCCCATGGTGGGCACAAAACCACAAGACAACAGGGATTACTTTTTTTTATTTGTAGGGGTGAGGGCTGCCCAGCATGGGCATGGCCATGCCCCCATCCCACAAGAAACGGGAAACAGTCTTTCTGCCTTTCCAAGGGGGGGTCTAAACGCTCTCTGGATGACAGGGATTACTTTGTTTTGTAGGAGTGGGTGTGGTATGTATGTTATCCCACTCTTCTTCCTTTGTTATGGTCACAAGATGTTTCCATTTTGATTTGTGTAGAATGTATATAATTCCACGTTCTGGCTTCCCAATGTTGTTTGGAGGTTCAACGGCAAGTGGTCACTTGTTGTTGGACAATTGAGCAGCATAGAAGGTCATTTGTGGGCTCCTTGTATTATTAAGGAATTAAAGCTTCTTTTCATTTAATTGGTTCTATGTTTGTTTATTCTTGGAAGTATGAGAGGTACTTAACAGTGAGGCTGCCCAGTATGGATATGTCCATGTCCCCTCCCCAATAAAATGGGGAAACAGTCTTCCTGCTTCCCCAGGAGGCAGATGGGGGTAATTACCCCATCTGCCCCCCCCCCCTCTCGAGTGGGCAGAAAGCCTAACAGACACAGGGATTACCTTTTTTAATTTATATGGTTGGGGGCTGCCCAGCATGGGAATGGCCATGTCCAAAACCCTATAGGAATGTGGAAACAGTCTTTCTGCCCCCGGGGGCACATGGGGCATTTACTCCTTCTGCCCCCCATTGTTTTTTTATTTGTAGGAGTGTGGGGCTGCCCCATATGGGCATGGCCCTGCCCCCATTGCCCTAAAAAATGAGGAAACTGTTTTTCTGCCCCATTCGGGAATAACAGAGGTAATTACTCCCACTGTAATTTGCCCCCCAAGAGGCATAAAGCCCATTGTAAGACAGCAATATATATTTTTAACAAAATAATAGGGTTGGGTCATTCACAGCCTAACACGAGCCCCCCACCCCTAAAACTTCAACAGTCACCTGCAGACTACACATCTCATTCCAACAGCAAGTAAGAGGACATTTGATTCTTTTGGGTGTTGATTTTACAAATGGGCCATGAGAGTTTGGCTAACTCCCAGTATCATCCCACTTGCAATGGGGAACAGTTGCACTTTTTGGGGTTGGGTAGGCACACACCTGGAAAAATCTACCAGACCCAGACACTTCTGAAAACTAGTCATCCGGTGGAGTCCAGGGTGGTGTAATTCGCATGCATTCAACACCATTTTCTTACTCATAATGCTCCGCAAATTTCATAAGTTGATAAAAAAACACGTTTTCCTCACATTTCTGTGATCGCATTTCTGTTAACGCAGAATCTGCAGGAATCCACACAAACCCTACCAGCCAGCTTCCCCCCACTTCTGTGGATAAAAATGCTGTGTCACTTGTGTGGCTGGGCGTAGTGCCAATGGGTCCAACCGAAGGCAACAGGAGTCCCCATGCAAGGGCTCCCATTGTCCTTGGTTGATCCATTCCTGTGGCTGGCACCAGACCCAGCTACACAAGTAGCACAGCATTTCTAACGGCACAAGTGGAGCGATGCTGGGTAGTAGGAATGTTGTGGATCCTGTGGATTCCAGAAGTTTACATCACAGAAATGTAAGGATAATGCGTGATTTTAGCCACGGTTTAAGGTTTGCAGGTCATTGTGGGTAAAACAAAACTCATGGGATTCATGCTAGTCACCCCGTCCTGGATTCCCCTGGGTCTCTAGTTTTAATAAATATACAAGTTTGGTAAGTTTCCCCAGGTGCCGGCTGAGCGAGGGCCCAAAAAAAACCCATTTTGCAAAAAAAAAGGGTCAGTTTTGAGTGGAAAAATGTAATATATTCATGTTGTGTTTTAGGCTGTTTCCTGCCTCGGGCACCAGGCCTACCAACAAGTGAGGTATAACTTTTATCAGAGGACCTAGGGAAATGTTGTGTGGAAGAAGGTTTGTGGCTCCCAGCAGATTCCAAACCTTCCATCACAGAAATGTGAGGAAAATGTGTTTTTTAGTCAAAGTTTGAGGTTTGCAAAGGATAGGAAAAATGGGGTATCTCCCAGTCAAATGCCAAACCTTTGTTAAAAAAATAGTTTTCTGAATCAAGTCTGCCTGTTCCTGAAAGCTGGGAAGGTGGTGATTTTAGCACCACAAACCCTTTGTTGATGCCAATTTTTTTTTTTTTAAACCCAACTTTTAGCTATATTTTGGCTAATTTCCCAGTCCCCTCCAGGGAAATCCACAAACCACAGCTACCTTTTGAATCCCCAGGATGTTGGGAACAAAAGGACAAAGATCTTGTGTGGATAACTTATGTGGACAAAACGTTATGGAGACCTAGGCGCGAACTACCCCAAACAGCCAAAAAAGGCTTAGGACGGGAGAAAAAGCCTGGCAGCAAAAGGCATTGTTTTAATGTAGTATTTTATATTGTTTGTTTTCAAATGTTTATAGTTAATAATAATGGTTTTGATGTAACTATTGTATATTCTTAGGTGTACTTTTTTGGGGGTGAATGTTTACTTTTTGAGATATATAATTATAATTAAATATAATTTAATTTAATTGTGGACTTTGTTCTAAATTTAGGGTTTATTTGAAGTAATTGGGTTACGTTAAGAATGGTGTTTTGGTTTATTGTTTACAGATTTATTCGTTGTTATGACGATAATGTTGTATTCGATATTGCGGTAATTGATATTTCTGACATTGTATATATTTATTTTAGCTGACAGTATTTGTGTGTCCGGTATTGTTGTTATCAATATATGTAAAAATCGTTAGTTTTGTCAACGATATTTGTGTGCTCAGTTTTAGTGATCTTTATGGTTATGTATTCAGAGTTGATAATTTTGTTCTTGATATTTAATTTCCGATATTTGTGTTTCTCTTAATTTGTTGGATCAATATTATGCCACTAATCCTTTTCCTCATTCACTATCTCAGGTTTGGAGCATGTTGTCTTCAGTGAGAGGTGAAGGTGGGCAGCTGATCAATATGCAGTTTACAGAGGAATGAAGAACCATCCCAGAGTTTGGAGACTGGCACATGGAGTCTCCTATGAGTGACATTTGTGGCAGCCAGCATGGCTGGTTTCTTTGGCTTTGTAAGTGATATTTGGGATCGGTCTATAGTGGGTCTGGGAGAGAGGAAGAAAAAGCAATGGTAATGTCTGAACTGTGCCATAAGTGGTACTGGTAGTCAGGAGCTGATTCCTTGCAGCCATACTTACTGTGTCCTTTTCCTTGGTGGTAAGCTGTGCCTGGCCAGGAGGCGAGATGGAATAAAGCAGTGATGACATGAGACACAGCGACCTTGCTCGGAGAGCCTCTTGGTTATTTCTCCTGGGCGTGGAACATCTATGATGCTTCCTGCGTCTTCACTTTTTAGCAGACCATGCCCTAGTTAGAGTCAGGAGACGCTGACGTGGTGGTTGAGGTAGTGGTGGTATGTTCATGATTAATGGAATACCTTTTTAGAATCTGGCAGTGCAGATTTAATGCATTCCGGACGATCCTTTGGAGTTACAGAAGCAATAGCCCGCTCTAAATTTCATATTCATTCATTACGAGAGGACTCTTACTGACTTTTACTGAGGACTAGGGTTTTCCTTTTTGTCTAGTCCTGATGAAATGCTATTTGATCCTTTTGGACTAACTAGGCGTGAAACATGTCGACCGCTCCTCTGTAGTGTTGCAAATTCTCACAATCTAAGAAGTTTGAGCGTTCTTACCTGCGTCTTTCCAATCTCTTTTTAATCTTGACATGGGTACCAGCAGTCATAGTAAACTTGTAGCACCAGAACCTACAGCCAATTTTAACCCACACCTTTTCCAGTCTTTCTCTACACTGAATACTGAGGCAGACTCTGCACCCCCCCTATCCTTCTGACTTTTATCAAAAAGATCTCTGGCAAAGAGCTCCCTTGCGGGGTCCATCAGGCATTGTAGTACCAGCCCAATGTTGAGCAGGCCTCATGATACAGCATGACACCTAATGGTGGGTGAGGGCACTTGCTCCTAATAAGCAAATTCTTTAGGTGAGTGCTTCCAGTCTCCCAAATAGTATTGAGGATTAGATATCACAGAACAGTGTAATTGTATGTTTTTGAGGTCTATGTGTGGCCTGGAGTTCATGGATGCCACAAGCACATAGACAGGTTGATAGGAAGACTGGCACGTTTGCTAATGTCTAAGTGATTGGCATAAATGATGAGAATTGACATTGCATGTAGAGTAAAAATGTCAATCCTCACTACCCTTTTATTCCTGGAGTGGCATTGGTCAACATTTAGGCGGTCATTATGAACATGGCGGGAAAGACCGCCGACCGTTGTGTCGGCGATGAACAGAATCCCGCCGTTGGCGGTGAATGGAAACCCGCCATATAATGAACGAAAAACCCAACCCCGACAAAAATTCCCAGACCACCACTCCCCGCCATGACTCTGTCGGCGGGAATACCGGCCCACTCCACCCCGCCACTGCCAAGCACACCCACATCCCACCCCCGGACGACCATTGGCGGCTGCGACCGCCACCGGCGGCAAGTGGACTCAACAGCAACAAGTGCACACATTGAATAGGCGTATGACCCACATACCTGACACACATCCAGAACCCAATAAAACACCCCCAGACACACCCCACAATCCCTTGCAACGAAACCAGGACAAGAAGACGGACAGCACCAGAGCCAGACAGCGAACGGCAGCATACAGGAGACGCACATCGACCCACAGAGGAGCACCCTTACCTCGCCCCTAGTCCCGACGCCATCCACCACACTCACCATGTCCCCCCCAAAAAATCCATGCTTCACCGAAAGGGAGCTAAGGACCATGGTGGACAAGATCCTGAAGGTGGAGCCACAATTATTCGGGCCGAGGTGCAGCACACACCCATCGCCCGGAAATTGGAGCTGTGGCAGACCATTGTGAACAGGGTGAATGCAGTGGGACACCATACATGCACCAGGGACGACATCCGGAAGAGATGGAACGACCTGCGGGGGAAGGTCAGGGCCATGGCATCTAGGCACCACATCGCAGTGCAGAAGACTGGGGGAGGGCCGCCACCAACACCACCCGACTACACCGACTGGGAGGAGAAGGTCCTCGCCATTCTGCACCCAGAGGGACTCACTGGGCTCACTGGAGGAATGGACTCGGGTAAGTCATCTACAATTACCCTATATACACCACAACTGCAATGCATGCACCACCCCACCCCACCCACACCCACCTGGACCTACACCCCACCCAGTCATTACCCACCACATCCACCACCCTGCATTACTTACAACCCACTAACAGGCCCGCATCAGTCCCGCTGTGCACAGCCACCCACCCCTGCACATACCCACAATGGAACAATACCCCCCACCACAATGCAACCCCACCACTGGTGCTAAATGCTGTGTCAACCTCACAAAGGCACCCTGCAAGGCCACTGCAAATTAACACCAGCATAAAATAGCACAGTCCTGTACACCTCAAACCTACATGCATATGTAACAGACATGCCTATGTCCCCCAACAGGCACCACCACCCATGCAACCCTAAAGGACGGGACAAGGAGTGCCACTGCCCTCCAGGGAGACAGAGGCACCTCACAAGACCTTGTTGAACGATCCCTGGACACTGATGAGCAGGCAGGCCCCTCACACATTCCTGGATTCTCACCATGCAGCAGCCGCACCCAGGAAACCACTGTCACCCCTAACACCCAGTCAAGACCAGCAGGCCAGGGGAGGCATACCCACACCAGTGTACCCAGCCACAGACTGGTGGAACACAGCTACAGAGGCCACAGTCTCCCACTCCCAACATGAAGGAAGGCGAGTGCCCCAGTACAAGTGGCACGTCCAGACCTGTGCAGGGGACACAGGCACAGGGGGCTAGGGCAAGTTCAAGTGTCCCAGTGGGCCAGGGGGGAGGCCACAGGATGGATGCAGCAGCCCAGGACGTTATTTCAGAGGTATTGGGCACCTACCAACATACCCAAGACAGGTTCGCACACCCTGGACCAAAGTCAGATGATGCAGCAGCAACAACACCAACAGGCTATGGAGCAGTGGAAAGAGCACAATGCCACAATGGCCACCATTGCTGGAGTACTGCTGCAGTTGGTAAAAAAACAGTCTGGCACCCACACCGGACAAGAGGCCCCCACAACAGCCCTGGACAACCAGACCCTAGTGCACACACCACTACTGTGAGATCTTCCGCCACCCCCCATACCATCACCGCCCTCCCTTCTGCTCCCCACCGAGTTGCCTGTGCCCGCCCACCCAGAAAGGAGGGCGTCTCCTTCACCCCAGGCACCTCCTCCCCTGCCCCAGTCAGCCCTGCTGCCCTCACAGAGGAGGCTATTGACCTCCTGAGAACCATCTCTGTAGGGCAGACAACCATGGTCATTGCCATCCAGGGGCTAGCATCAGAGGTGCAGCAGACAAATGCCTATCTAGATGGCATTCACGGTGCCGTGTCTGCCCTACAGAGATCTTTTCAGGCTCTGGCCTCCTCTCGGACGGCAGCCAGTTTCCCTGGCAATTCTGTCCCCCCACCAACCTCCTCTACCCCTTCCAGCACCCCACTCTCTTCACCCATCCAAAGCACACAATCAGACACCTGACAGGCACATCAAAACACAAGAAGCACATTTCAAAACACAAGCACCACACCTCCCACCACAAGCATTCACACAGCCAACAGACACCTGCACACACAACAACGTCCACTTCCCCCAATGTGCCCACCTCTTCCACCTCCCTGTCTGTCCCCTCCACATCCATACCCTCATGCACTGCACCTTCACTCACTGTTACTGTTCCTCTTCCTGCACTTACCACAATCACAGACAGACATACATGCACCCCATACACCACACCTGCACTCACCACCTCTACTGTAGTTGACACATGCAGCACACTCACCAGACTTGCAGAAACCCACACAACATACATCCACACTAGCTGTCTGTCTTCTCCCACTGTGTCCACCCCCAACCTCCCAAGACACACAAACGCACCAAGACACCCACCCATCAGACATCCACCACACGACAGCATACTGAGCAGTCACCTGCACCCACTACATGCACCCCTACACCCCATACATCCAATCCCTCTGCCTCAACTCCCACGCCCTCATCCACGCCCACCCCAATTGCTCCCAAAAAACATTTCCTCTCCCGTGCTGACCTCTTCCAACCCACTGGCTTACCCTGTCTTGTCCCCAAACGTGCCCACCTCCTTGCCCTTTCAACTCCTTCCACATCACAGCCCACCCCGGTCCACCATACACATTCCTGTGCTCCTTTACCAGAGAGGAAGAAGGCCCAGACAGAGCCCAGGCCATCCAGCTCCACCTGAGCCAAACAGCCCCCACCCCTTTCAAAGGAGAAGCCCACCCCCGCCCTCCAGCCTCCAGAAGAAAGTCAAAGGCCCACCCCCGTCGAAAATCCCCACCCCCACCACCAGCTGCCCCCCTTCCGTGAGGTGCCTGGATCCCCATATGGTGCCCTGTTATGTGGAGCACCCAGCACTTGTGGGAGTCAGGTGGGGCCCGTTGTGGCCCATGACAATTGAGATATTACGGACTGGCCATTGGTCCTGTTTGCACTGTTTGGCTCACTGAGCTTCTTATTAAAGTTTCTGTGTGGCCTATGTTTGGGCTGCATGCCGTTACACCCTGGTGTTTGTTTTACTTTTTTATGGGTGTGGGGTTTTTTTTTTGTATATAATATGGTCAAGTTGCATTAGCCTTCAGTTGGGTACGTACCTCTTGGTGTAGGGTGTATGACTTGTGCTGCTGCGAAAGATTTGGGGGGCGTTGCCTGATGGGTGGAGTGGGTGGGTATGTAACTGTGCCCTTTCCTCCCTTGTGTCGTAGGTTGCGGTACTTACCGTCGTCGTCTTCGTCGGCAGTCTCGATCATGTAGGTATATGGCAAGGAACAGGGCTGGCATTATCTGCAGCTCTCTATCCATGGCTGCCGCTGCATGTTCTTTGGGACTCTGGTACGTGGTTCCTCATATTCGGTTCATTTCCGCCTGGCTTTGTGTGGCGGTGGTTCCCACCCCAGAACTGGCGGCGGAATGGTGGTTCATTATTTGATGGACGGGTTGGGCCTTTCCGACGGCCTGTGGGCGGACTCTGCCGTCGGCAGCGGGACTCCTCTCCTGGCGGTGGGTGGTTTGTGGGATGTGTGTGTTTCGTTTGGATCATTATTTGGCGGTCCGGACCGCTCCTCTGTTGGCGGGTTCTACCGCCACCGCCGGCGTAGCGGAACGGACAGCCATGTTCGTAATGAGGGCCTTAACATTCTTTGAAGGTTTTCACTACATATTTTCACATTTATCAGTCTGAGGAGAGTTGGTTGGATGATTTCAAGGATTTAGAGGAAAGTTTCAAGTGAAACCTGCTTTGAGTCCTTGCAGACAAGGTGGCGTGTTGGTGGCACATGAACACAATAGTGACCACCTGAGACAATGGTCCTAGGCCAGAGTGGGAAGCATCTCACAAGATCAAGAGCAAAAATATTGTCTAACAATAATATTCTCACTTAAAACATTATTTACAAATATATCATCAAGCTGGGTGTAGTTATTTCTATTTTTAACTCCAATAGTAATTAAAAATGATAAAACAATATTTAGAGCTCAATATTTCAGTAAAAGATATTTCTTTACAGTAAGTTACAAAGCAGATTAAAAAGGGGCATATTACAAGGTTCTGACAAGCAATATTTTAAATTTGGGTAAAAACAGATTTCGCCACTAAGAGCCGTTATATAAAACCTTCCAGTTGTTTTCAGTGAAGCAGAGGAATGTCACCAGAGCTTTGCTCCAGCTGGTGCTGTTCGCTTGTACAGATTCCATCACTTGCCCACCTGAAGGAAGGCCCATTTGTATATCCTGCTGTCTCAGCCAAGCCCTTCCCTCTTTCATCAATTCTTATTCTTGTTAATGATATTATAGAACACTTACAAGGTGCAGCTTCCACCTCAGAGGCAGCTTGGGGCTCGATATGATAGGACAAATGAAAATCAGCAAGGATGGTCTCTGCGGCTGGACTGAGCAGCCTACAGGTGACTGGTGCTCGGGTGCACCACAGCTCTCTTAACTGCAGGTCCTGTGACCGCTGAGGGCTGGTGCTCTGAGGGAGATGGGCGTCCCCTACCACCCTGGGGGAGTAAGTAAGGGTGAGAAGAAACACCGCAGCTTGCAATAAAGTGTGCTTGCTGCAGTGACAATGAGGTGTAAATCTCTGTTTCTAGGGGCGCAGGAGGATGGCCGACCCACTGCTGGGTGTGGTGGGTGTCACTGCCAGGAATAGACTTTTATTTTGGGCGTTATTCACATGGCCCAGGGCAGGGTCGGAGGACTCCAGTAATCTCAATGGCCGGGGCAGGGCAGACCTCTGAGACAGTGCAGGAGTGGAGGTGTCAGTGGCCTCTGCCTCCCCCACTGAGACCCAGCGACTCCGGTGGCGATCACTGGGGAGAGACTATCACCGACAGCTCGGGTGGCGATCAGTGAAGAGACACCGCTAATGACAGCTCAGGTGGGGATCAGTGGGGAGAGACTGTCACTGACAGCTCAGGTGGGGTTCAGTGAAGAGTGACAGCTAATGACAGCTCAGGTGGTGATCAGTGGGGAGAGACTATCACCGACAGCTCACGTGGCGATCAGTGAAGAGAGACTGCTAATGACAGCTCAGGTGGGGTTCAGTGGGAAGAGACTCACTGACAGCTTAGATGGAGTTCAGTGAAAAGAGACTGCTAATGACAGCTCAGGTGGTGATCAGTGGGCAGAGACAGTAACCGACAGCTCAGGTGGGGATCAGTGGGGAGAGACCGTAACTGACAGCTCAGGTGGGGTCAGTAGGGAGCAATTATCACTGACAGCCCAGGTGAGGATCAGTGGGGAGAGACTGACACTGACAGCCCTGGTGGGGTCAGTGGGGGAGAACGCCGCTGGGGCCACAGCCTGTAGGGTTGGGACCAGCGAGGACTAACCTGTGCGTGCTGTCTCAGCTATGGCAGACACTTCACTGCACCGTGTGGTCGTGAGCGATCCTCATGGGGTGATGGGGGGGGCAGGTCCATGCTGTGCGGATTAGGGAGACCCCTGTGACGGCTTGACACCAGCACACAGCTGTAGTGAAGTTATGGCTGCTTGCACTGTATGATCTTGGGCAAAGTGCTTCATATAACTCGGTGGACTAACGGCTTCACTGTAGGGTGTCTGACCCAAAGGTCTCAGCCCTAGCAGGGCCACGCAGACTTTCATCCTCATGACGTCAATACTATGGGTACCATTGAGATGGGTAAACATAAGCATCTGGTCTGCGGTGCTAAGATGTCCACGGACGACACATTATATTACGCCAACGCCCTGACTTCTGTAATTAAAGGCGTTTCAAAACGGTAATTGTTTGAAAAGCATCTACGTTCAACCAGCTACTGTTAGTAGAATGGGGATTGGCTGAGGTCCCTTGCAAGGATTTGAAGCTTGAAAAGTTAATCAAATTTGTAGTAGCTCTCTGGGCCTTTCCTCGAAGTAAGTCTGGAGTGTAACAAAGGCTCCTGCAGACACTGCTGCACGTGGGGGCCTCCAGTGCTTAATTTTTGCTTGTTGTTTCCGGTACTGAGCACCAGCACTGATTTCTGATGGCCGCCGCTTAGACTTCTGCCTCAAGTATTTACTTCGAGCAAAAGACACATCTGCAAAGACGGAGGAAGAGAACAATGAAAATGCGTCACAATAAGAGAAAGCAGAAAGCTGCAAGAGTGAGCTGAAGGGGCAGGGAGTGGCTGTAAATGGATTGAAGAGGCCAGAGATGGCTTCAGGATTACACTGCCTCAGTATTCCGTGCTGGCACATTTAATTGCAGTAGCCGCGTGTTTGAGAGGAGGGCTTTGAGCACCGGCACGTTTTTATTTACAAATTAAACAGGGGGGCCTCCCGACCCTTTTGGGCCCCTGTAACCTTCAGAGGCCCCCCGTTCAGCCCAAGACCAATGAATATTTGTGCATATGTAAGACTTAGAGGCCCCTCATCACATTCTGGAGGGGGGGGGGGCATCATTTTGTGTTTCCCAGTGCATTCAAACTATTGGGCTCTGAGGTTGACACTGGATCAGGGGACAGATGGGTCCTTGGGGTGCATGAGCCCTACTGCTCACGTGTGGTGATCCCATGGCTGGAGGAACCCAGTATACTCGTTGCAGTCAACCTGCAGAAATAAGACTCTTAAGCATTTAAATAACCAATTACACTATTACTTAATTTAACTTACCCACTTCCACCATGCTTAGGATGTGAAAGTCACTGCGCCTTCCGTGACCAGCATTCAGCTCGCCGAGCCACCCTATCAGCTTCAGTCTGTGCATAACCTGCACCCCCCTCGCTTGTGTCGGGGTGGGGCCTGTTTCAAATGGCAGGACACAAGTGAGTTTGCCAGGCATGCTTTGTAATAGCAGCTCCTCTTTGGGGTCCGCTCGCTTTGCAGTAGGAGCTCCTCTTTGGGGTCTGCATGCGTTACAGTAGGAGCTCCTCTTTGGGGTCTGCTCGCTATGCAGTAGGAGCTCCTCTTTGAGGTCTGCATGCTTTACAATAGGAGCTTCTCTTTGGGGTCCGCATGCTTTGCAATAGCAGCTCCTCTTTGGGGTCCGCATGCTTTGCAATAGGAGCTCCTCTTTGGGGTCTGCATGCTTTGCAGTAGGAGTTCTTCTATGGGGTTCGCTCGCTTTGCAGTAGGAGCTCCTCTTTGGGGTCCGCATGCTTTGCAATAGGAGCTCCTCTTTGGGGTCTGCATGCTCTGCAGTAGGAGTTCTTCTCTGGGGTCCGCTCGCTTTGCAGTAGGAGCTCCTCTTTAGGGTCCGCATGCTTTGCAATAGGAGCTCCTCTTTGGGGTCTGCATGCTTTACAGTAGGAGCTCCTCTTTGGGGTCTGCATGCTTTGCAGTAGGAGCTCCTCTTTGGGGTCTGATCGCTTTGCAATAGGAGCTCCTCTTTGGGGTCTGCATGCTTTGCAGTAGGAGCTCCTCTTTAGGGTCTGCATGCTTTGCAATAGGAGCTCCTCTTTGGGGTCTGCTCGCTTTGGAATAGGAGCTCCTCTTTGTTGTCTGCATGCTTTGCAGTAGAAGCTCCTCTTGGGGGTCTGCTTGCTTTGCAGTAGGAGCTCCTCTTTGGGGTCTGCATTCTTTGTAGTAGGAGCTCCTCTTTGGGGTGTGCTCGCTTTGGAATAGGAGCTCCTCTTTGGGGTCTGCATGCTTTGCAGTAGAAGCTCCTCTTTGGGGTCTTTATGCTTTGCAGTAGGAGCTCCTCTTTGGGGTCTGCATGCTTTGCAGTAGAAGCTCCTCTTTGGAGTCTGCATACTTTGCAGTAGGAGCTCCTCTTTGGGGTCTGCATGCTTTGCAGTAGGAGCTTCTCTTTGGGGTCTGCATGCTTTGCAAAAGGAGCTCCTCTTTGGGGTCCGCTTGCTTTGCAGTAGGAGCTCCTCTTTGGGGTCCGCTCGGTTTGCAGTAGGAGCTGCTCTTTGGGTTCTGCTCGCTTTGCAGTAGGAGCTCCTCTTTGGGATCGGCATGCTTTGCAGTAGGAGCTCCTCTTTGGGGTCTGCATGATTTGCAGTAGGATCTCCACTTTGGGGTCTGCTCGCTTTGCAGTGGGAGCTCCTCTTTGGGTTCTGCATGCTTTGCAATAGGAGTTTGTCTTTGGGGTCCGCATGCTTTGCAATAGCAGCTCCTCTTTGGGGTCCGCATGCTTTGCAATAGGAGCTCCTCTTTGGGGTCCGCATGCTTTGCAATAGGAGCTCCTCTTTGGGGTCTGCATGCTTTGCAGTATGAGTTCTTCTATGTGGTCTGCTCGCTTTGCAGTAGGAGCTCCTCTTTGGGGTCTGCATGCTTTGCACTAGGAGCTCCTCTTTGGGGTCTGCATGCTTTACAGTAGGAGCTCCTCTTTGGGGCCTGCTCGCTTTGCAGTAGGAGCTCCTCTTTGGGGTCTGCATGCTTTGCAATAGGAGCTTCTCTTTGGGGTCCGCACGCTTTGCAATAGCAGCTCCTCTTTGGGGTCCGCATGCTTTGCAATAGGAGCTCCTCTTTGGGGTCCGCATGCTTTGCAATAGGAGCTCCTCTTTGGGGTCTGCATGCTTTGCAGTAGGAGTTCTTATATGGGGTCCGCTCGCTTTGCAGTAGGAGCTCCTCTTTGGGGTCTGCTCGCTTTGCAGTAGGAGCTCCTCTTTGGGGTCTGCATGCTTTTGCAATAGGAGCTCCTCTTTGGGGTCCAAATGCTTTGCAGTAGGAGCTTCTCATTGGGATCCGCATGCTTTGCAATAGCAGCTCCTCTTTGGGGTCTGTTCGTTTTGGAGTAGGCGCTCCTCTTTGGGGTCCGCTTGCTTTGCAGTAGGAGCTCCTCTTTGGGGTCTGCTCGCTTTGCAATAGGAGCTCATCTTTGGGGTCTGCATGCTTTGCAGTAGGAGCTCCTCTTTGGGGTCTGCTTGCTTTGCAATAGGAGCTCATGGGGTCTGCTTGCTTTGCAGTAGCAGCTCCTCTTTGGGGTCTGCTTGCAGGAGCTCCTCTTTGGGGTCTGCTCGCTTTGCAGTAGGAGCTCTTCTTTAGGGTCCGCATGCTTTGCAATAGGAGCTCCTCTTTGGGGTCTGCTTGCTTTGCAATAGGAGCTTCTCTTTGGGGTCCGCATGCTTTGCAGTAGGAGCTCCTCTTTGGGGTCTGCTCGCTTTGAAATAGGAGCTTCTCTTTGGGGTCTGCATGCTTTGCAATAGCAGATCCTCTTTGGGGTCCGCATGCTTTGCAATAGGAGCTCCTCTTTGGGGTCCGCATGCTTTGCAATAGGAGCGCCTCTTTGGGGTCTGCATGCTTTGCAGTAGGAGTTCTTCTATGGGGTCCGCTCGCTTTGCAGTAGGAGCTCCTCTTTGGGGTCTGCTCGCTTTGCAGTAGGAGCTCCTCTTTGGGGTCTGCATGCTTTTGCAATAGGAGCTCCTCTTTGGGGTCCACATGCTTTGCAGTAGGAGCTTCTCATTGGGGTCCGCATGCTTTGCAATAGCAGCTCCTCTTTGGGGTCTGCATGCTTTGCAATAGGAGCTCCTCTTTGGGGTCTGTTCGCTTTAGAATAGGAGCTCCTCTTTGGAGTCCGCTTGCTTTGCAGTAGGAGCTCCTCTTTGGGGTCTGCTCGCTTTGCAATAGGAACTCCTCTTTGGGGTCTGCATGCTTTGCAGTAGGAGCTCCTCTTTGGGGTCTGCTTGCTTTGCAATAGGAGCTCATGGGGTCTGCTTGCTTTGCAGTAGGAGCTCCTCTTTGGGGTCTGCTCGCTTTGCAATAGGAACTCCTCTTTGGGGTCTGCATGCTTTGCAGTAGGATTTCTTCTATGGGGTTCGCTCGCTTTGCAGTAGGAGCTCCTCTTTGGGGTCCGCATGCTTTGCAATAGGAGCTCTTCTTTGGGGTCTGCATGCTCTGCAGTAGGAGTTCTTCTATGGGGTCCGCTCGCTTTGCAGTAGGAGCTCCTCTTTAGGGTCCGCATGCTTTGCAATAGGAGCTCCTCTTTGGGGTCTGCATGCTTTACAGTAGGAGCTCCTCTTTGGGGTCTGTATGCTTTGCAGTAGGAGCTCCTCTTTGGGGTCTGATCGCTTTGCAATAGTAGCTCCTCTTTGGGGTCTGCATGCTTTGCAGTAGGAGCTCCTCTTTAGGGTCTGCATGCTTTGCAATAGGAGCTCCTCTTTGGGGTCTGCTTGATTTGGAATAGGAGCTCCTCTTTGTTGTCTGCATGCTTTGCAGTAGAAGCTCCTCTTTGGGGTCTGCTTGCTTTGCAGTAGGAGCTCCTCTTTGGGGTCTGCATTCTTTGCAGTAGGAGCTCCTCTTTGGGGTGTGCTCGCTTTGGAATAGGAGCTCCTCTTTGGGGTCTGCATGCTTTGCAGTAGAAGCTCCTCTTTGGGGTCTGCATGCTTTGCAGTAGGAGCTTCTCTTTGGGGTCTGCATGCTTTGCAGTAGAAGCTCCTCTTTGGAGTCTGCATACTTTGCAGTAGGAGCTCCTCTTTGGGGTCTGCATGCTTTGCAGTAGGAGCTTCTCTTTGGGGTCTGCATGCTTTGCAATAGGAGCTCCTCTTTGGGGTCCGCTTGCTTTGCAGTAGGAGCTCCTCTTTGGGGTCCACTCGGTTTGCAGTAGGAGCTGCTCTTTGGGTTCTGCTCGCTTTGCAGTAGGAGCTCCTCTTTGGGATCTGCATGCTTTGCAGTAGGAGCTCCTCTTTGGGGTCTGCATGCTTTGCAGTAGGATCTCCACTTTGGGGTCTGCTCGCTTTGCAGTGGGAGCTCCTCTTTGGGTTCTGCATGCTTTGCAATAAGAGCTTCTCTTTGGGGTCCGCATGCTTTGCAATAGGAGCTCATGGGGTCTGCTTGCTTTGCAGTAGCAGCTCCTCTTTGGGGTCTGCATGCTTTGCAGTAGGAGCTCCTCTTTGGGGTCTGCTTGCAGGAGCTCCTCTTTGGGGTCTGCTCGCTTTGCAGTAGGAGCTCTTCTTTAGGGTCCGCATGCTTTGCAATAGGAGCTCCTCTTTGGGGTCCGCATGCTTTGCAGTAGGAGCTCCTCTTTGGGGTCTGCTCGCTTTGAAATAGGAGCTTCTCTTTGGGGTCTGCATGCTTTGCAATAGCAGCTCCTCTTTGGTGTCCGCATGCTTTGCAATAGGAGCTCCTCTTTGGGGTCCGCATGCTTTGCAATAGGAGCGCCTCTTTGGGGTCTGCATGCTTTGCAGTAGGAGTTCTTCTATGGGGTCCGCTCGCTTTGCAGTAGGAGCTCCTCTTTGGGGTCCGCATGCTTTGCAATAGGAGCTCCTCTTTGGGGTCTGCATGCTTTGCAGTAGGAGTTCTTCTATGGGGTCCGCTCGCTTTGCAGTAGGAGCTCCTCTTTGGGGTCTGCTCGCTTTGCAGTAGGAGCTCCTCTTTGGGGTCTGCATGCTTTTGCAATAGGAGCTCCTCTTTGGGGTCCACATACTTTGCAGTAGGAGCTTCTCATTGGGGTCCGCATGCTTTGCAATAGCAGCTCCTCTTTGGGGTCTGCATGCTTTGCAATAGGAGCTCCTCTTTGGGGTCTGTTCGCTTTAGAATAGGAGATCCTCTTTGGAGTCCGCTTGCTTTGCAGTAGGAGCTCCTCTTTGGGGTCTGCTCGCTTTGCAATAGGAACTCCTCTTTGGGGTGTGCATGCTTTGCAGTAGGAGCTCCTCTTTGGGGTCTGCTTGCTTTGCCATAGGAGCTCATGGGGTCTGCTTGCTTTGCAGTAGGAGCTCCTCTTTGGGGTCTGCTCGCTTTGCAATAGGAACTCCTCTTTGGGGTCTGCATGCTTTGCAGTAGGAGTTCTTCTATGGGGTTCGCTCGCTTTGCAGTAGGAGCTCCTCTTTGGGGTCCGCATGCTTTGCAATAGGAGCTCCTCTTTGGGGTCTGCATGCTCTGCAGTAGGAGTTCTACTATGGGGTCCGCTCGCTTTGCAGTAGGAGCTCCTCTTTAGGGTCCGCATGCTTTGCAATAGGAGCTCCTCTTTGGGGTCTGCATGCTTTGCAGTAGGAGTTCTTCTATGGGGTCCGCTCGCTTTGCAGTAGGAGCTCCTCTTTGGGGTCTGCTCGCTTTGCAGTAGGAGCTCCTCTTTGGGGTCTGCATGCTTTTGCAAAAGGAGCTCCTCTTTGGGGTCCACATGCTTTGCAGTAGGAGCTTCTCATTGGGGTCCGCATGCTTTGCAATAGCAGCTCCTCTTTGGGGTCTGCATGCTTTGCAATAGGAGCTCCTCTTTGGGGTCTGTTCGCTTTAGAATAGGAGCTCCTCTTTGGAGTCCGCTTGCTTTGCAGTAGGAGCTCCTCTTTGGGGTCTGCTCGCTTTGCAATAGGAACTCCTCTTTGGGGTCTGCATGCTTTGCAGTAGGAGCTCCTCTTTGGGGTCTGCTTGCTTTGCAATAGGAGCTCATGGGGTCTGCTTGCTTTGCAGTAGGAGCTCCTCTTTGGGGTCTGCTCGCTTTGCAATAGGAACTCCTCTTTGGGGTCTGCATGCTTTGCAGTAGGAGTTCTTCTATGGGGTTCGCTCGCTTTGCAGTAGGAGCTCCTCTTTGGGGTCCACATGCTTTGCAATAGGAGCTCCTCTTTGGGGTCTGCATGCTCTGCAGTAGGAGTTCTTCTATGGGGTCCGCTCGCTTTGCAGTAGGAGCTCCTCTTTAGGGTCCGCATGCTTTGCAATAGGAGCTCCTCTTTGGGGTCTGCATGCTTTACAGTAGGAGCTCCTCTTTGGGGTCTGCATGCTTTGCAGTAGGAGCTCCTCTTTGGGGTCTGATCGCTTTGCAATAGGAGCTCCTCTTTGGGGTCTGCATGCTTTGCAGTAGGAGCTCCTCTTTAGGGTCTGCATGCTTTGCAATAGGAGCTCCTCTTTGGGGTCTGCTCGCTTTTGGAATAGGAGCTCCTCTTTGTTGTCTGCATGCTTTGCAGTAGAAGCTCCTCTTTGGGGTCTGCTTGCTTTGCAGTAGGAGCTCCTCTTTAGGGTCTGCATTCTTTGCAGTAGGAGCTCCTCTTTGGGGTGTGCTCGCTTTGGAATAGGAGCTCCTCTTAGGGGTCTGCACGCTTTGCAGTAGAAGCTCCTCTTTGGGGTCTGCATGCTTTGCAGTAGGAGCTCCTCCTTGGGGTCTGCATGCTTTGCAGTAGAAGCTCCTCTTTGGAGTCTGCATACTTTGCAGTAGGAGCTCCTCTTTGGGGTCTGCATGCTTTGCAGTAGGAGCTTCTCTTTGGGGTCTGCATGCTTTGCAATAGGAGCTCCTCTTTGGGGTTCGCTTGCTTTGCAGTAGGAGCTCCTCTTTGGGGTCCGCTCGCTTTGCAGTAGGAGCTGCTCTTTGGGTTCTGCTCGCTTTGCAGTAGGAGCTCCTCTTTGGGATCTGCGTGCTTTGCAGTAGGAGCTCCTCTTTGGGGTCTGCATGCTTTGCAGTAGGATCTCCACTTTGGGGTCTGCTCGCGTTGCAGTGGGAGCTCCTCTTTGGGTTCTGCATGCTTTGCAATAGGAGCTTCTCTTTGGGGTCCGCATGCTTTGCAATAGCAGCTCCTCTTTGGGGTCCGCATGCTTTGCAATAGGAGCTCCTCTTTGGGGTCCGCCTGCTTTGCAATAGGAGCTCCTCTTTGGGGTCTGCATGCTTTGCAGTATGAGTTCTTCTATGTGGTCTGCTCGCTTTGCAGTAGGAGCTCCTCTTTGGGGTCTGCATGCTTTGCAGCAGGAGCTCCTCTTTGGGGTCTGCATGCTTTACAGTAGGAGCTCCTCTTTGGGGCCTGCTCGCTTTGCAGTAGGAGCTCCTCTTTGGGGTCTGCATGCTTTGCAATAGGAGATTCTCTTTGGGGTCCGCATGCTTTGCAATAGCAGCTCCTCTTTGGGGTCCGCATGCTTTGCAATAGGAGCTCCTCTTTGGGGTCCGCATGCTTTGCAATAGGAGCGCCTCTTTGGGGTCCGCATGCTTTGCAGTAGGAGTTCTTCTATGGGGTCCGCTCACTTTGCAGTAGGAGCTCCTCTTTGGGGTCCGCATGCTTTGCAATAGGAGCTCCTCTTTGGGGTCTGCATGCTTTGCAGTAGGAGTTCTTCTATGGGGTCCGCTCGATTTGCAGTAGGAGATCCTCTTTGGGGTCTGCTCGCTTTGCAGTAGGAGCTCCTCTTTGGGGTCTGCATGCTTTTGCAATAGGAGCTCCTCTTTGGGGTCGAAATGCTTTGCAGTAGGAGCTTCTCATTGGGGTCCACATGCTTTGCAATAGCAGCTCCTCTTTGGGGTCTGTTCGTTTTGGAATAGGAGCTCCTCTTTGGGGTCCGCTTGCTTTGCAGTAGGAGCTCCTCTTTGGGGTCTGCTCGCTTTGCAATAGAAGCTCCTCTTTGGGGTCTGCATGCTTTGCAGTAGGAGCTCCTCTTTGGGGTCTGCTTGCTTTGCAATAGGAGCTCATGGGGTCTGCTTGCTTTGCAGTAGCAGCTCCTCTTTGGGTCTGCATGCATTGCAGTAAGAGCTCCTCTTTGGGTTCTGCTTGCAGGAGCTCCTCTTTGGGGTCTGCTCGCTTTGCATTAGGAGCTCTTCTTTAGGGTCCGCATGCTTTGCAATAGGAGCTCCTCTTTGGGGTCTGCTTGCTTTGCAATAGGAGCTCCTCTTTGGGGTCCGCATGCTTTGCAGTAGGAGCTCCTCTTTGGGGTCTGCTCGCTTTGAAATAGGAGCTTCTCTTTGGGGTCTGCATGCCTTGCAATAGCAGCTCCTCTTTGGGGTCCGCATGCTTTGCAATAGGAGCTCCTCTTTGGGGTCCGCATGCTTTGCAATAGGAGCGCCTCTTTGGGGTCTGCATGCTTTGCAGTAGGAGTTCTTCTATGGGGTCCGCTCGCTTTGCAGTAGGAGCTCCTCTTTGGGGTCCGCATGCTTTGCAATAGGAGCTCCTCTTTGGGGTCTGCATGCTTTGCAGTAGGAGTTCTTCTATGGGGTCCGCTCGCTTTGCAGTAGGAGCTCCTCTTTGGGGTCTGCTCGCTTTGCAGTAGGAGCTCCTCTTTGGGGTCTGCATGCTTTTGCAATAGGAGCTCCTCTTTGGGGTCCACATGCTTTGCAGTAGGAGCTTCTCATTGGGGTTCGCATGCTTTGCAATAGCAGCTCCTCTTTGGGGTCTGCATGCTTTGCAATAGGAGCTCCTCTTTGGGGTCTGTTTGCTTTAGAATAGGAGCTCCTCTTTGGAGTCCGCTTGCTTTGCAGTAGGAGCTCCTCTTTGGGGTCTGCTCGCTTTGCAATAGGAACTCCTCTTTGGGGTCTGCATGCTTTGCAGTAGGAGCTCCTCTTTGGGGTCTGCTTGCTTTGCAATAGGAGCTCATGGGGTCTGCTTGCTTTGCAGTAGGAGCTCCTCTTTGGGGTCTGCTCGCTTTGCAATAGGAACTCCTCTTTGGGGTCTGCATGCTTTGCAGTAGGAGCTCCTCTTTGTGGTCTGCTTGCAGGAGCTCCTCTTTGGGGTCTGCTCGCTTTGCAGTAGGAGCTCTTCTTTAGGGTCTGCATGCTTTGCAATAGGAGCTCCTCTTTGGGGTCTGCTTGCTTTGCAATAGGAGCTCCTCTTTGGGGTCCGCATGCTTTGCAGTAGGAGCTCCTCTTTGGGGTCTGCTCGCTTTGCAATAGGAGCTTCTCTTTGGGGTCCGCATGCTTTGCAATAGCAGCTCCTCTTTGGGGTCCGCATGCTTTGCAATAGGAGCTCCTCTTTGGGGTCCGCATACTTTGCAATAGGAGCTCCTCTTTGGGGTCTGCATGCTTTGCAGTAGGAGTTCTTCTATGTGGTCCGCTCGCTTTGCAGTAGGAGCTCCTCTTTCGGGTCCACATGATTTGCAATATGAGCTCCTCTTTGGGGTCTGCATGCTTTGCAGTAGAAGTTCTTCTATGGGGTCCGCTCGCTATGCAGTAGGAGCTCCTCTTTGGGGTCCGCATGCTTTGCAGTAGAATCTCCTCTTTGGGGTCTGCATGCTTTGCAGTAGAAGCTCCTCTTTGGAGTCTGCATGCTTTGCAATAGGAGCTCCTCTTTGAGGTCCGCTTTATTTGCAGTAGGAGCTCCTCTTTGGGGTCCGCATGCTTTGCAATAGCAGCTCCTGTTTGGGGTCCGCTTGCTTTGCAGTAGGAGCCCCTCTTTGGGGTCCGCTCGCTTTGCAGTAGGAGCTCCTCTTTGAGGTCTGCTTGCTTTGCAGTAGGAGATCCTCTTTGGGGTCTGCTCGCTTTGCAGTAGGAGCTCCTCTTTGGGGTCTGCATGCTTTGCAATAGGAGCTTCTCTTTGGGGTCCACATGCTTTGCAATAGCAGCTCCTCTTTGGGGTCTGCATGCTTTGAAATAGCAGCTCCTCTTTGGGGTCCGAATGCTTTGCAATAGGAGCTCCTCTTTGGGGTCCGCATGCTTTGCAATAGGAGCTCCTCTTTGGGGTCTGCATGCTTTGCAGTAGGAATTCTTCTATGGGGTCCGCTCGCTTTGCAGTAGGAGCTCCTCTTTGGGGTCCACATGCTTTGCAATACGAGCTCCTCTTTGGGGTCTGCATGCTTTGCAGTAGGATTTCTTCTATGGGATCCGCTCGCTTTGCAGTAGGAGCTCCTCTTTGGGGTCCGCATGCTATGCAATAGGAGCTCCTCTTTGGGGTCTGCATGCTTTGCAGTAGGAGTTCTTCTATGGGGTCCGCTCGCTTTGCAGTAGGAGCTCCTCTTTAGGCTCCGCATGCTTTGCAATAGGAGCTCCACTTTGGGGTCTGCATGCTTTACAGTAGGAGCTCCTCTTTGGGGTCTGCATGCTTTGCAGTAGGAGCTCCTCTTTGGGGTCTGCTCGCTTTGCAATAGGAGCTCCTCTTTGGGGTCTGCATGCTTTGCAGTAGGAGCTCCTCTTTAGGGTCTGCATGCTTTGCAATAGGAGCTCCTCTTTGGGGTCTGCTCGCTTTGGAATAGGAGCTCCTCTTTGTGGTCTGCATGCTTTGCAGTAGAAGCTCCTCTTTGGGGTCTGGTTGCTTTGCAGTAGGAGCTCCTCTTTGCGGTCTGCATGCTTTACAGTAGGAGCCCCTCTTTGGGGTCTGCTCGCTTTGGAATAGGAGCTCCTCTTTGGGATCTGCATGCTTTCCAGTAGAAGCTCCTCTTTGGGGTCTGCATGCTTTGCAGTATGAGCTCCTCTTTGGGGTCTGCATGCTTTGCAGTAGAAGCTCCTCTTTGGAGTCTACATGCTTTGCAGTAGGAGCTCCTCTTAGGGGTCTGCATGGTTTGCAGTAGGAGCTTCTCTTTGGGGTCTGCATGCTTTGCAATAGGAGCTCCTCTTTGGGGTCTGCTTGCTTTGCAGTAGGAGCTCCTCTTTGTGGTCCTCTCGCTTTGCAGTAGGTTCTCCTCTTTGGGGTCTGCTCGCTTTGCAGTAGGAGCTCCTCTTTGGGGTCTGCATGCTTTGCAGTAGGAGCTCCTCTTTGGGGTCTGCTCGCTTTGAAATAGGAGCTTCTCTTTGGGGTCTGCATGCTTTGCAATAGCAGCTCCTCTTTGGTGTCCGCATGCTTTGCAATAGGAGCTCCTCTTTGGGGTCCGCATGCTTTGCAATAGGAGCGCCTCTTTGGGGTCTGCATGCTTTGCAGTAGGAGTTCTTCTATGGGGTCCGCTCGCTTTGCAGTAGGAGCTCCTCTTTGGGGTCCGCATGCTTTGCAATAGGAGCTCCTCTTTGGGGTCTGCATGCTTTGCAGTAGGAGTTCTTCTATGGGGTCCGCTCGCTTTGCAGTAGGAGCTCCTCTTTGGGGTCTGCTCGCTTTGCAGTAGGAGCTCCTCTTTGGGGTCTGCATGCTTTTGCAATAGGAGCTCCTCTTTGGGGTCCACATACTTTGCAGTAGGAGCTTCTCATTGGGGTCCGCATGCTTTGCAATAGCAGCTCCTCTTTGGGGTCTGCATGCTTTGCAATAGGAGCTCCTCTTTGGGGTCTGTTCGCTTTAGAATAGGAGATCCTCTTTGGAGTCCGCTTGCTTTGCAGTAGGAGCTCCTCTTTGGGGTCTGCTCGCTTTGCAATAGGAACTCCTCTTTGGGGTGTGCATGCTTTGCAGTAGGAGCTCCTCTTTGGGGTCTGCTTGCTTTGCCATAGGAGCTCATGGGGTCTGCTTGCTTTGCAGTAGGAGCTCCTCTTTGGGGTCTGCTCGCTTTGCAATAGGAACTCCTCTTTGGGGTCTGCATGCTTTGCAGTAGGAGTTCTTCTATGGGGTTCGCTCGCTTTGCAGTAGGAGCTCCTCTTTGGGGTCCGCATGCTTTGCAATAGGAGCTCCTCTTTGGGGTCTGCATGCTCTGCAGTAGGAGTTCTACTATGGGGTCCGCTCGCTTTGCAGTAGGAGCTCCTCTTTAGGGTCCGCATGCTTTGCAATAGGAGCTCCTCTTTGGGGTCTGCATGCTTTGCAGTAGGAGTTCTTCTATGGGGTCCGCTCGCTTTGCAGTAGGAGCTCCTCTTTGGGGTCTGCTCGCTTTGCAGTAGGAGCTCCTCTTTGGGGTCTGCATGCTTTTGCAAAAGGAGCTCCTCTTTGGGGTCCACATGCTTTGCAGTAGGAGCTTCTCATTGGGGTCCGCATGCTTTGCAATAGCAGCTCCTCTTTGGGGTCTGCATGCTTTGCAATAGGAGCTCCTCTTTGGGGTCTGTTCGCTTTAGAATAGGAGCTCCTCTTTGGAGTCCGCTTGCTTTGCAGTAGGAGCTCCTCTTTGGGGTCTGCTCGCTTTGCAATAGGAACTCCTCTTTGGGGTCTGCATGCTTTGCAGTAGGAGCTCCTCCTTGGGGTCTGCTTGCTTTGCAATAGGAGCTCATGGGGTCTGCTTGCTTTGCAGTAGGAGCTCCTCTTTGGGGTCTGCTCGCTTTGCAATAGGAACTCCTCTTTGGGGTCTGCATGCTTTGCAGTAGGAGTTCTTCTATGGGGTTCGCTCGCTTTGCAGTAGGAGCTCCTCTTTGGGGTCCACATGCTTTGCAATAGGAGCTCCTCTTTGGGGTCTGCATGCTCTGCAGTAGGAGTTCTTCTATGGGGTCCGCTCGCTTTGCAGTAGGAGCTCCTCTTTAGGGTCCGCATGCTTTGCAATAGGAGCTCCTCTTTGGGGTCTGCATGCTTTACAGTAGGAGCTCCTCTTTGGGGTCTGCATGCTTTGCAGTAGGAGCTCCTCTTTGGGGTCTGATCGCTTTGCAATAGGAGCTCCTCTTTGGGGTCTGCATGCTTTGCAGTAGGAGCTCCTCTTTAGGGTCTGCATGCTTTGCAATAGGAGCTCCTCTTTGGGGTCTGCTCGCTTTTGGAATAGGAGCTCCTCTTTGTTGTCTGCATGCTTTGCAGTAGAAGCTCCTCTTTGGGGTCTGCTTGCTTTGCAGTAGGAGCTCCTCTTTAGGGTCTGCATTCTTTGCAGTAGGAGCTCCTCTTTGGGGTGTGCTCGCTTTGGAATAGGAGCTCCTCTTAGGGGTCTGCACGCTTTGCAGTAGAAGCTCCTCTTTGGGGTCTGCATGCTTTGCAGTAGGAGCTCCTCCTTGGGGTCTGCATGCTTTGCAGTAGAAGCTCCTCTTTGGAGTCTGCATACTTTGCAGTAGGAGCTCCTCTTTGGGGTCTGCATGCTTTGCAGTAGGAGCTTCTCTTTGGGGTCTGCATGCTTTGCAATAGGAGCTCCTCTTTGGGGTTCGCTTGCTTTGCAGTAGGAGCTCCTCTTTGGGGTCCGCTCGCTTTGCAGTAGGAGCTGCTCTTTGGGTTCTGCTCGCTTTGCAGTAGGAGCTCCTCTTTGGGATCTGCGTGCTTTGCAGTAGGAGCTCCTCTTTGGGGTCTGCATGCTTTGCAGTAGGATCTCCACTTTGGGGTCTGCTCGCGTTGCAGTGGGAGCTCCTCTTTGGGTTCTGCATGCTTTGCAATAGGAGCTTCTCTTTGGGGTCCGCATGCTTTGCAATAGCAGCTCCTCTTTGGGGTCCGCATGCTTTGCAATAGGAGCTCCTCTTTGGGGTCCGCCTGCTTTGCAATAGGAGCTCCTCTTTGGGGTCTGCATGCTTTGCAGTATGAGTTCTTCTATGTGGTCTGCTCGCTTTGCAGTAGGAGCTCCTCTTTGGGGTCTGCATGCTTTGCAGCAGGAGCTCCTCTTTGGGGTCTGCATGCTTTACAGTAGGAGCTCCTCTTTGGGGCCTGCTCGCTTTGCAGTAGGAGCTCCTCTTTGGGGTCTGCATGCTTTGCAATAGGAGATTCTCTTTGGGGTCCGCATGCTTTGCAATAGCAGCTCCTCTTTGGGGTCCGCATGCTTTGCAATAGGAGCTCCTCTTTGGGGTCCGCATGCTTTGCAATAGGAGCGCCTCTTTGGGGTCCGCATGCTTTGCAGTAGGAGTTCTTCTATGGGGTCCGCTCACTTTGCAGTAGGAGCTCCTCTTTGGGGTCCGCATGCTTTGCAATAGGAGCTCCTCTTTGGGGTCTGCATGCTTTGCAGTAGGAGTTCTTCTATGGGGTCCGCTCGATTTGCAGTAGGAGATCCTCTTTGGGGTCTGCTCGCTTTGCAGTAGGAGCTCCTCTTTGGGGTCTGCATGCTTTTGCAATAGGAGCTCCTCTTTGGGGTCGAAATGCTTTGCAGTAGGAGCTTCTCATTGGGGTCCACATGCTTTGCAATAGCAGCTCCTCTTTGGGGTCTGTTCGTTTTGGAATAGGATCTCCTCTTTGGGGTCCGCTTGCTTTGCAGTAGGAGCTCCTCTTTGGGGTCTGCTCGCTTTGCAATAGAAGCTCCTCTTTGGGGTCTGCATGCTTTGCAGTAGGAGCTCCTCTTTGGGGTCTGCTTGCTTTGCAATAGGAGCTCATGGGGTCTGCTTGCTTTGCAGTAGCAGCTCCTCTTTGGGTCTGCATGCATTGCAGTAAGAGCTCCTCTTTGGGTTCTGCTTGCAGGAGCTCCTCTTTGGGGTCTGCTCGCTTTGCATTAGGAGCTCTTCTTTAGGGTCCGCATGCTTTGCAATAGGAGCTCCTCTTTGGGGTCTGCTTGCTTTGCAATAGGAGCTCCTCTTTGGGGTCCGCATGCTTTGCAGTAGGAGCTCCTCTTTGGGGTCTGCTCGCTTTGAAATAGGAGCTTCTCTTTGGGGTCTGCATGCCTTGCAATAGCAGCTCCTCTTTGGGGTCCGCATGCTTTGCAATAGGAGCTCCTCTTTGGGGTCCGCATGCTTTGCAATAGGAGCGCCTCTTTGGGGTCTGCATGCTTTGCAGTAGGAGTTCTTCTATGGGGTCCGCTCGCTTTGCAGTAGGAGCTCCTCTTTGGGGTCCGCATGCTTTGCAATAGGAGCTCCTCTTTGGGGTCTGCATGCTTTGCAGTAGGAGTTCTTCTATGGGGTCCGCTCGCTTTGCAGTAGGAGCTCCTCTTTGGGGTCTGCTCGCTTTGCAGTAGGAGCTCCTCTTTGGGGTCTGCATGCTTTTGCAATAGGAGCTCCTCTTTGGGGTCCACATGCTTTGCAGTAGGAGCTTCTCATTGGGGTTCGCATGCTTTGCAATAGCAGCTCCTCTTTGGGGTCTGCATGCTTTGCAATAGGAGCTCCTCTTTGGGGTCTGTTTGCTTTAGAATAGGAGCTCCTCTTTGGAGTCCGCTTGCTTTGCAGTAGGAGCTCCTCTTTGGGGTCTGCTCGCTTTGCAATAGGAACTCCTCTTTGGGGTCTGCATGCTTTGCAGTAGGAGCTCCTCTTTGGGGTCTGCTTGCTTTGCAATAGGAGCTCATGGGGTCTGCTTGCTTTGCAGTAGGAGCTCCTCTTTGGGGTCTGCTCGCTTTGCAATAGGAACTCCTCTTTGGGGTCTGCATGCTTTGCAGTAGGAGCTCCTCTTTGTGGTCTGCTTGCAGGAGCTCCTCTTTGGGGTCTGCTCGCTTTGCAGTAGGAGCTCTTCTTTAGGGTCTGCATGCTTTGCAATAGGAGCTCCTCTTTGGGGTCTGCTTGCTTTGCAATAGGAGCTCCTCTTTGGGGTCCGCATGCTTTGCAGTAGGAGCTCCTCTTTGGGGTCTGCTCGCTTTGCAATAGGAGCTTCTCTTTGGGGTCCGCATGCTTTGCAATAGCAGCTCCTCTTTGGGGTCCGCATGCTTTGCAATAGGAGCTCCTCTTTGGGGTCCGCATACTTTGCAATAGGAGCTCCTCTTTGGGGTCTGCATGCTTTGCAGTAGGAGTTCTTCTATGTGGTCCGCTCGCTTTGCAGTAGGAGCTCCTCTTTCGGGTCCACATGATTTGCAATATGAGCTCCTCTTTGGGGTCTGCATGCTTTGCAGTAGAAGTTCTTCTATGGGGTCCGCTCGCTATGCAGTAGGAGCTCCTCTTTGGGGTCCGCATGCTTTGCAGTAGAATCTCCTCTTTGGGGTCTGCATGCTTTGCAGTAGAAGCTCCTCTTTGGAGTCTGCATGCTTTGCAATAGGAGCTCCTCTTTGAGGTCCGCTTTATTTGCAGTAGGAGCTCCTCTTTGGGGTCCGCATGCTTTGCAATAGCAGCTCCTGTTTGGGGTCCGCTTGCTTTGCAGTAGGAGCCCCTCTTTGGGGTCCGCTCGCTTTGCAGTAGGAGCTCCTCTTTGGG